>NC_142792.1:6137500-6457500 GCF_988280905.1 Pimephales promelas | reverse complement strand
GAAGAAATGTCAACAAGACGTTTCTAAGACAAATTTTGTAGCCTGTGTGCTTGTAAAAATGTTTTTCAGCTGCATGTAAAGTTGTCCAAAACCATATTTTGAATGGCTATTGTGGATCATGTGTGTAAAAAAAGGCCTTTCCGGCATCTTTCTGTATATAATTCATAGGTAACAGGTTTAATGACTTTAAGGAGAATAAAATGTATATAGTCTCATATTAAAGACATGCCCGGTTTCACAGATAAGGCTTAAGCCTAGTCCTAGACTAAAATGCAAGTTTGAGCTATCTTAACTGAAAGCAACTTGCACTGATATATCTTAAAATATGTCAGTGCCATTGTTTCGTCTCAAGATGCACACCAGTACAACTTGCATATCATGATATTTTCATCAGTAGGCCTATATAAAAGATACTCAACTGTCCTGATTTAACTAAGGCCAAGTCCTGCTTTAATCTCTGAAATCAGGCCATAACGTTTAAGCTTCTGGCTACACTTTCACGACTGTGTATTTTAACATTTCTCTCGATGTGATGCCCCATAGACTTCCATTGTAACTGCATTTTAGGAGTATTTTTTTTAGATTTCTCAAAAAGAGTGACTATAAAGGGACTGGAGACTTCTCTATCAGTGTGAAAAGACCAAAAAAAAGCAGGCTAAAGGGGAATACTAAACAGCCAATCTCTTGACGTCAGAACTCAGTGAAGCTTTCTAGAACAATTCGCTTGGACCAAGCATGAAATGAGAAAGGACCTCTATATGTAAATGAGCTGCGGCTGCAAAAACTTTTGGGTTTTGACTGGACCTAAACTTTGTAGGCGCTGTGGCACCTAGAATGTTGGAGGTGAGAGAAAGAATGTGTGTTTTCATCATCCGGGGGTGGACAGGGAATGCAAGAGGCACTCGAATAATGTGGAGCATGTGGGTGTCTGGTGGATGGAGCAGAGGAGGCAGCACCATCACTGCTGGCTAAATCAGCAGGGCATTTAGAAGGAATTGTCATGGAAGCCCTGCAAATAAGAGGCAAAAATGATCCTCTCTTGTTCCCCGAACACCATACGAGCTCATAAACCTCTTCAGTCTATCTCAAGTCCACCTACAGAAACATATATCCCAATTTACTGCAGTAATACCAAGTCAGATCAAGTAAAACAATACTTATGCATCTTGTCGCAGGGGGCGAGCAAGGTTCTTTGGGAACGGACAAACGGAGATGGAGACGCTGGGACTGAAGCTTTGAAGTTCACATTCAGCGCTGCTTTTGATCAGAGGAACAATTTAAAACAATCCCTCTAGTCTGCAGACAACAGCTATTTAAGACATAAAAGCCCTTCCGAGGAGAGACGCAGCATTAGTGTGCACAAAAAAATGTTATGCGCACACTCAAAACTCATAAACGCAACATATCAGAAAGCAAGTATTTGGTTTCCCATAACCCCTTGCTGCACGTCTTCAAAGACGTTTTATTTACGGTAACAAAGCTACTCCATTTATGTGTAAATATACAGAGTGTAACAAAACAGGCTTAATTTACTAGCCGACACGCACACCACAGTACACCAAACTTGCTTGGTTGACAAGGTCAGTCATGACGCATGAGAACTACTAATGTCAAAATTGGCAATTTTGGAAAGTTTGAAATCTATATAGTACATATTTCTTGAATGTTAAAATACTTTCTCTATCTCTTAATATGCAGAGACAATTACAAGTTTTATTTCCCCCAAAAGTACAAATTGTGGTTTGAATCATTACTCTAGATATAAATATATAGATAGATTTAGATATACTGTACTCTGTTAAAAAAATACAAGTATTTTCAAGATTTGTTATCACAACATTTTTTCTTTTGTCAAATCAACTTAAATAATTTATTTAGTTCAGATAACTTATTATTTTGGATGATTAAATCCATTACCTTTCTCCAGTTCAATCAACTTAAAATTTTAAGTTAAACCAACAATATTTTTTTACAGTGTATGCATTCAAAATGTTCTGTCTTTTTTAATCTTAATCCATTTTTATCCCAGTTAAAAAAAATGCCTCTCAAGAAAATGTAATATAAGTCTTGTTTTTAGAGAATATTTTCTAATTAAGTTGATTTTTTTTATCCCATTGGCAAATAATAATTATCTTTTAATATTAATTCTGAAATATTTTGTTGCTGCATTAAACATAAACACTAACTAAAGCTTGTTATAATTCAAAAAAGGGAATAAAATTGCCAATGATGAAAGAACAATATTTAACTGAAGAACAAATGCTCTCTGAAAATAAATTGCAATATTTTACTTTTAAACTTTATCTTGTTTTCAGCATGTTCAGATATTATGTAAAAACGTTCCTTAAAGCCTTTATGAATAAAGCATATTATACCTTGTAATGCACTTTATAATGCACTGTATGTATCATAAATAGCAGTTATAATACTGTACATTACAATACTTATCTATAAATTATTACACCTTTAGTATAAGTATAATACATTAAACTCATGACAAACAGCCAGTTTCAGATGTAAAAAGCAATCTGCAAATATTATAATATTGGTTACAATTATTTATGAAAATATATAATGCATTATAACATAAGTTATTCAAACCTTTATACATAGGTTTATAGCATTAGCATTATAAAGGCGATCTCGATATTTCTACTGGGAAACCAAGACAAATACAGATAAACAAGTAATGTTTGCATTGTAGCAAGTGCATTAGAAGACTAATAAACAGAGAGCCACCATCAATAACCATTTGAGGTTTGAGGTTTGTTGTTTATCTACGCATATGTGTCTAAACCAAGACACATAATAACCTTACCTCACCTTTGACTGAGAAACTGACAAAGGTTTCTCTTAACATCAGACACCTCATCTTTTTAAACAACCTTCTGCCTCATGACAGACCAGATAAACAATTCAGATGGAGGTAGGAGGAGAGAAAACAATAATTATTGCATGCATTGTTGCACAAATGAACACCTGTAGAAACATCACACACGCACCTGCAGGATCCAAGACCTCCTCAATGACGGGCGGCAGACGGAATCCGCAGTCCATGGTTGTCGTGGCGACAGGCCTCAGGAAGTGGGGGGGGGTGGTGGGGGTTGGAGGGGGGGTGAAATGTCCAAACACACGCAGTGATAATGGTCAAAAAACAGGAGGGACACACACAGCCCTGCGAGGAATGTCAGGCTCCACACACACTGTGCTGCGACGGTCGATACATCCTGAAACACACACACAAATACACACAGATCAGTTCAATATCCCTCTAAACAACTGCAGACATCACCGTCTAAACTGCTTATAGATGGGTTATTGCTCTTCCTGAATAACTGTGTTGTTTTCTCTCTCCCTCTCTCTTGGTTTCCTTGCAAAACAAAGCTTGAAACACTGCACAGCATCAAGGGTATTTCAGCAACATGATCATTCTCTGACTCTCTAACACACAGAAAGCATTGGTCTGCTTACCTTTAATGAGATCTGTGTGCAGCTCAGGACACTGACAGCTTACGTCTCCGTTACTCGCTGTCGTTTACTGCGTGCCCTCCTCTCGTCTCGTCTCTTCTCCCTCCTTCCTTCCCCCTCTCTCTCTCTCTCTCACTCACTCACTCCATCTAGCTCTCTTGCTCCCCCTTTATCTTTTGCCTCACTTTGCTCTGTTCTCATCTGTTATCAGATTGCTTTGTGTGGTCCATTCTCCCACAGATTTAAATCAGCTGGCTTTTGGGAGTATTTTGATGATTTTGCACTTACATTTGGGGCCACAATGACTGTACAGAAGGAAAAAAACAAAGTAACAAGTTTATTGCTTATCTTTGGAACACAAATGAAGATCTTTTTGATGAAATCTCAGAGATTTCTGTCCCTGCATCAAGTCTAAATTCAATCTGTTCATCATTATGCCATTGTGTCTCTTCAGAAAATGTGGACCACTCAATTCATGGGTTACGATCTCTTTATGAACTTTTTGAAGGATCAGAGGGGTAGTTAGCTGTCAATGGAGAGACAGACATTATTCAGATTTTATTGAAAGGATCTTCATTAGTGTTCTGAAGATGAACGAAAATGAACAGGTTTGGAACGACATGAGGGTGAGTAATTAATGACTGAATTTTCCTTTTTGGGTAACCTATTCCTTTAAGATATTTAGTATTTGATGATGATTGTTATTAATTATTAACAATTTTAAGTATTAAATATTATAAAAGTGTATTATTGTTAAGTCTTTGGAAGTATTTTGGAAAATATTTTCATATTTCTATTAATTGTATTTATTACTGCAAAGTTGGTTTCATGCCATTTGTTTGTTTATTTATATTATTATAAATTAAAATGAGTGCTTTCAAATTCAAATCGATTAATAGCATCTAACAAAAGTTTGTAAATATATAAGTATGCATGTACAGTATGTATATATATATATATATATATATATATATATATATATATATATATATATATATATCAGTATGCATGTATCATAATGTAAAACATACACACATATTTACAAACTTTTATGTTAGGTGTGATTAATTGTGATAAATCGATTTCTTTAAGCGAAGTTTTTTAAACCTATTTGATTAATGCATAATTGTATTTGAATTATTAATTGATGGCCTATATATTTATATATCGATTGTTGAGATGCAACGTAGAGTAACTATTGCGCGTACTGCCCTAAGGGAAGGAAACTTACTTCCCTCATTAAGAAACAACAGCTGTCTGAGAGACATATTCTGCCATTCGCAGAAGCTTATAATCCTTGTTTGCAAACCCATTCAGATTGTAGGACATTCGTGTCAGCGAGCTGCCACTCTGTCATAGGGACAGCATCTTGATGGCGTTGCTTGGCAACCGAGCTGGCCCCGTCACCGATAGGAAACTGAATCACCGCTGAAACAAGGCCAAGAATGTTGCCCTTAAATGACACCTCAAAACAAACAAAAAGACACCATCAGAAACTGATAGGGTTTCTGTATAGTGTAAGTTGAAAGTTTACTCACATACTTACAAAGCTACACCTGCTCAAGGTTAACGTGGTTATTTAGGAGTCCGTTAACACGATCCGTTTCGGTCATTTTCTCTCTACAATTTAGGGTAGGCCGTTTGAAAATGTAACAGCCGATAAAATTTATTTTTTTCTAACATTTTTTTTAAAGAAATAAATAAATAAATAAATAATAATTATAAACTTACTGAATGCATATTTTAATTCTTTAATTTTAATTTATTTGTGGACCCACGTAAACTCGTAATTTTCTGAGAGCTACGACCTTTTACCACCAAGTGGGCGTGGCCGCTTACCACCTTTATTAATCAACATGTTACAATTATTTCTAAAATCTTAATACTTCCGAAAAAGTTTCTTTTATTGAATTTACATTTAATTTTCTATAAGATTATATATCTTATTTTCTTTTGTTGGCAAAAAAAAAAAAAAAGTCAACTATGTAGGCTACTGACCAAACAAACCCATCCAACTAAAAACTGGTTAATCAAAACACCCAGTGATCAACACCACAATGTTATTTTTTTTTATCATTATTATTTTTTTTTTGGTGAAAACATTGTAAGTTTTCACTTTTTTCAATATTTTATCAATAACAGATTGTCAAGCGGTATATTAGCCTAAGTAATTGGCAATCAACAATGTTGGATAAAATAAAATAAACATCTTTCAGAAATCTTTCTTTGGTAAATATACCCCCCAATTATAAAATGAGCTATATGCAACAGCAAAGTAACCCACACAAATGTCCTTCATGAGTTTCAGTGGCTCAAACATGCTTGAGATAGCAATCACAGTCCACACTTTCCATCCAGGTGCCCCATATTGCAGGGAAGCAAATTAAACTGCCAGTTCCCAGATGGATTACGTTGCTCTGGGCACTGACAATCTGATGGAAACACACTGTGACCTTGAGTCACAACACTTGGGATGCTGAGGTCAGAATTACGTTTCTAAACAACAGAAACAGACGAGAGCATTCCAGGATATCCATAATATCTGTAGGAAAAGGGATATGGGATGACGGGATGATAGGTAACAGAGCTAATGCTATTTTGAAAATATTTGGTAAAGATGGGGAAAAAAGAGCAGATTGGACTAAATCAGTGGTTCTCAATCCCAATAAGAGGGCCCTAATAAGTCTTAAAATTATTTCAATTTAAGTTATATTAACTTTATAAGATTATATTAATATTATCTTAATTAAAATGCTAAATATATAGTCAAAAGTATTGAGAACCACAGGAGAAAATATCACCTTATGCAATATATAAATACTCTTCTGGAGATAATGAAGCCCAAAATCAACTTTATGCTACTTTAAAAAAAAAAAAATCCTTAGGAAAAATAAAAGGAATTGGATCGGAAATTACTAATTTCGTTCAACAGATGCCATTAGATTACAAAACTGGTAATTTGACAACATTTATCACAGCAATAATGTTAAGAAAAAGACAATCACTCACTTTAGCCAGGTTACTTGAACTGTAAGAGGTAACTGAATCATTCCTATAGGTGCGCATTCCTATGGGCTTGATCCCTGGAAAAAATGTTACGTGATAGGTCACTGTTTATCGCTTCTTCTCATGGCTGTTTTTATTATTTTTATTATTACCAGACAGGCTCAATGATGTATGCAGCAGACAAAATATCTAGCTCCAGGAACATATCTTACTTGGCAAACTCATAAGGACAGAACAGTGAGCAAGCACCACTCACATTTTTTCTTAAAGTGTCAAAATTTGTTTTTCTACACTGTTCAGGTGATTGACGATTGTTATTTTTCTACCGGGCAGTACTACAAAAAATAGGAACATAAATCTCATTATTGAAGTGTATACTTTGTAATAAATGTACAAAGCCTTACACCACAAAGTGAAAGAGACACACCGAAAAATTATAAATATATATACACAGTATAAAGAAATTTATAATTTTTAATACAAATTAAACAGTTGCACTAACAATATACAGTTAAGTCTGATCCACACCTGTATATAGTTATATTACTACGCAAAGATTGTGATCAATTTAAGGGCGCAGGTTATGAAGAGAATTCAGTCATAGGTTTATTGATTAAATGGCGGCGGTGGTGGTGGTGGTGGTGGAGGTGGGGTCTGAAACATAAAGCCCTGATTGGGCCCTGGGGGCCACGGGTTCATGCCCATGTGAAAGGGTGGAGGTCTGGGAAAGGGTGGCATCATTGGGTGCTGGAAAGGAAACATGTGTGGATCCTGATGGCGGAACATGTAGTCAGGTTGGAAGTGCGGGTGAGCGTGATAGTTGCTATGAAAACCGCCGCCATGATTGTGTTGCTGCCCACGGGGAATGTTGCGGTTCTGCCTGGGCTTCCGCCGGCCTGCTTTTTGAGGCTCTTTATGGACATCCGATTCATCCTCTGGTAAAGGAACCAAAAAAATAGGACAAGAGAGAATGATCAGCACATTAAGTCATAGCTCTCATGTGGACGACGCAGGTTTGAATTCAGCTCGCAACATGCTAAAAATAAAAATAAAATGTGGACATTAAGTGACTGTTTGACCCACCTGAGTCAGAATCGTTTTGCTGCCGTCTCTTTTTCTCTTTCAGCTTTTGTTTGGCCAGCTTCTCTTGCTCATCATCACTAAAGTCAAGTGCCTAACACAGAATAAAAAACAGTCAGCGGAGAGGCTAAACCATCACTTATTAACAGATAACACTGACGACATATTAAAGGGATAGTTCACTTTGAAATTATTTTTTGATAGGTTTTAGCTTACATCAAGGACATCCAAGATGTAGGTGTCTTTGTTTCCACACTATTTCAAATTTTGATATTTTTAGGTCAAACCGTTCTTGTCTGTCAGTCATATAATGGAGGTATATGGTCACCACCTCAAAGAGAAGTCCATATTTAACATGATTTATTGACTCGTAAATGTAAGTACACATTGATGGCCTAAGACACGAAACGAGCGGTATTTATATTGTTTTTACCACAAACTGCTCGCTTCATGTCTTAGGCCATCAATGTGTACTTACATTTACGAGCTCTTTGAGGTGGACCCCATAAATCTCCATTATATGACTGACAGACAAGAACGGTTTGACCTAAAAATATCAAAAAATTTGAAATGCTTTGGAAACAAAGACACCTACATCTTGGATGTCCTTGATGTAAGCTAAAACATGTCAAAAATTTATTTCAAAGTGATCTATCCCTTTAAGGCAGGATATCACTCTCTCCATAGAGATTAAGCCTTTGCTGACCTGATTTTGTTATGAAAAGGGCACATTTACCTCAGGGGGTGGTTCCTGGTCATTCTTCCAGGATGCATCTGAGCCTTTGGTGCTTGTTTGAGAGGTATCATTTGTAAATGTTAGAGGAAACATACAACAGCAGAACAGCATCAAAGTGTTCTTCAATAAAACCAAGGCACACCCAAGCTTTCCACTCGAATGATGAGGTACTCACTTGTAAAGTTGCTCTGTAAAGACGAAATCTGTGAAATCTTTAATTTTAGGGGCGAAGAAAACCGGGTCTCGGATTTTGAGATCTTTCTGGTCGATATCGTCATGGGAGTTGAACCTCAAAACGTAGTAGGGCTGACAAACCGGCCCGAAGACTTCAAAGACCTGAAGAGAAACCAACAACCTTTTAGGACCACAAAACAACGGTTTATTACACAATATGTCTTTTAAAAAAAGAAGTGTTTCCACATTGCAAGACAATAGATTTAAAATAATTGCAAAATAAATTTGGCACAGATGTTTAATTGTTACTGACCTTGCCAATAGAGTTTCTGTCTTTGCTGAATAACACACTGTCTTCATTCAGTGCAGGTGTGTTCTTGTATGACTCCACGATCACTAAATAAAATGAACACATTTTGTATGAGATGGCCTTAAATTCAGGCAAGACAAAACCTGCATGGTGTCTTCTAGCTAAGGTGGTTTTTGTTTTGCCCAGTGAAAAATTTGTGTGCATGCGTGTGTATATATCCTAAAAAAAAATGTATATAAGTCCTAAAAAAATGTGCCAGTTTCCCAAAAATATTAAACAGCAACTCTTTTCAACACTGATAATAAGAAATGTATTAAATGTTTATGTAAACATAAGAAATGCAAAAAAATATATAGCAAATATTAGAATGATTTCTGACAGATCATGTGACACTGAAGACTGGAATAATGATGCTGAAAATTCAGCTTTGCATCACAGAAATAAATGACATTTATTTTGAAATAGATTACAGTAGAAAGAGGTTATTTAGAATTATTAGATTTTCTTCACAATATTATTGTTTTATACACGTCTACCAGAAGCCTGAATACCTAATTGCTCCACAATGCTTGATATTGTGCCAACGGGCTCCATCTCTGTATCCTGTGGAAGGCTGATGATCAGGTTCTCCACTGCAGGAAGGTCCTAAACACATTAATGGCAGATATTAACATCTTGGTTGATTCGATCACAAGGCAGATTTATTCTAATCTAATAAAAGAAATTGAGGGATATTGTCGATAGAAACACATCGATTTGGTGTTTAGGGAAAAAAGGAGTGGTCTATTTATTACAGCTCATTCCCCTCACCTCAATAAGCAACTCATCATGGACTTTTAATGGTACTGGCTTCTTCTCATTGCTCACTGCAACAACTTCATCGTCTTCATCTGCATCCTTCACCACTATCTCAAGAGGCTCAGAGGAAGAAGAGGATGAGGACGATGAAGAGGACGAGGTGGAGGACGAAGAATCTGAGTCACTGAATCATATAAAAGTAATCATTAAGTATCCATCACTAAATAATCAATAATCATGTTGACTAGCTTTTTGGAACATTCTTTATGTCCATAAAATGATTGCATATGAGCTTTATATGATGCTACTACAACAAAAGGAGATTAACCCAAGGCATGGGTTTAACGTCCTATTATTTTACCTGTCTGAACAGTTGTCATCCGAGCTGTTTCCTCTGTACTGCATGCTCAACAAAGCCAATGACCCAGTGCCGGAGTGTGGACTAACCACAATTCCACACTGCATCTCTACAGGTCCAGTCTGAATGCTGGAGCCCTCATCTCCTGTTTGTTCAGTCTGAATACTGGAGCTCTGATCACCTGTTTGTTCAGACTGAACAATGGGCATCTGATCTCCTGCCAGTCCAGAAAGATCACTGGTGCACAGCTCTGATGGTGGTACAAGTTGACCACTTGAGTTCTGTTCACCAGTTTGTTCAGATGGAGTACAGGAGCTCTGATGTCCAGTGTCTATAGACTGATCACAGATGTACGGACCTTCTGCTGGTCCAAGCCGGCCCCTGCTGCACTGATCTCCTGTTTGTTCAGATTGAATGCTGGAGCTCTGATCTTCTATTTGTTCAGACTGTCCACTGGCGAAGGTTTCATCTGTTGGTCTGTGTTGAGGAGTGGAGCTTTGATCACCATTCGTTTCAATCTGAAACTCTGTATTATTAACATCCAATTCCATTTTCTCGGTTTCAGATCTGGTCTCATCTTGATCCTGGAAAAGAAATGAGATTGAGAGAACAGATGAGATTATTGCTTTTTGAACTTGATGTTATATTGTGTCTGCTATTTTCTTTAAATATTTTTTTACGTTTATACTTTATAAAATGTCTTGAGCAGTGACTGAATGCACGTTATATTCGTGTAATTATTATTTTAACTCGATAAACCCCTATACGGTCACGTGATATCAACATTCCTCCATGAGAGGTGGACCCGCTACATGTTGAATAAAACAGCCTTTTTCTAAAACTGAAAGACTGATTTCTAAATTCGTTACCTCGTGTGAATTAAAAAAAAACAACGTTTCAAAGATATTCCTCTAAAGTCCTGTTTATAGTTGTTTTTGTTTTTTTGCGTAATATTTATTTAATTTAACAAACGTGTACCTTTAAGTACTCCGCATGGGTGGCAGTGGCACAGTATAGATATAAGTGATGCAGTGACTTGCACTCCAATTTAGTATAACAAATTTGACAATTAACTTCCAACGTGAGCTTTATCACCCACTATCCGTTAATAAAAGTGATCTAACTAAGTTACTGTTCATGGTGTATGTGCACGCTGAATTATTTATAATTCAGGTTTAAGTAAAAGTTTACACTTTTCTAACAGTCACTTGTTCTGTAGGTACCACGTGTGTCGAAATGAATATGAACCATACAAAACATACGCAAGGATATAGAATATTCTTTACCTGGCCATCAATTGCCTTCTCTGTGCTTGAATTCTCCATGTTTAGGTTTCCATGTGAGAACAGCGTGAAGAAGAAATCGCTATTTTACGTCATTGGCGTCACAACAACAGGAACTTTAAAGTCTCTTTCAAAATAAAAGGCCCAATTATTAATGACACAATCATAATACATTTTTCTTTAAAAGTATTATGATTTTGTCATGTTTATCGTATATAATTAAATATATTGTGTGTGTGTGTGTGTGTGTGTGTGTGTGTGTGTGTGTGTGTGTGTGTGTGTGTGTGTGTGTGTGTGTGTGTGTGTGTGTGTGTGTGTGTGTGTGTGTTATATATACAAATATGTATATTAGAGAGAGAAGAGCACAAGAATAATCACGATTAATATTTTCTTGTCATTGTTTGCCAAATTAAATAGCATGCAAGTTATTCATAAAGACAGCCGAGGAACTAAAGCATCTGCATAAAGCTGGAAATAAATCCTTCAACGTGTTGTAATGTAATTGGGTAAAATAACTCCTTCGAGCCGGATTCGAACCAGCGACCTAAGGATTTCAGTGTTAAACCGCTACAGTCCTCCGCTCTACCAACTGAGCTATCGAAGGGATGCAAAGAGAGTTTTTACAATGGAATTTGTTGAAAGTACGTTGATTTAAGACTGCTTATTGATATTAAACTCAAGTAAACATTTTCCTTCGAGCCGGAGTCTGAGCAGGCCTGTCAACTCGCACGCGCCACATCCATTTTCTCACGCACAGAAAAAATCGCGAAGCAAAAAGGACACGGAGACCGACAGAGCAAGTTACTTATATTATGATATATAAAAAAATCAACTCTCAGATTCTGTCAATTCTATTACGAAATTTAAACAATAAATAGGATATGTTTTGGCGCGTGTAAATCTTTTTTACAGTCTATGGTGTAAATGTGACGCGACAGCCCCCTAGCGCCACAGTTCTTGCGGCACGTGAACAGATCATCTCTAGGCCTACTAATCAATCAGTGTCTAATCAACTGTGGAAAGAGGTCAATAAAACAGCTGGAGAACAAATGTCACATAACATTTTACCTCAGGAAAGCCATTTAATGACTAAAATTATAGCACGTTAACTTAGTTGACTAGAAAAAAAGAGAATGTTTAAAATATAGCGGAGTATTTTACTAAATATGTGTAATATATTACATTATATTACATTATATATTACATTATTATATTTTTACTTGTAGCATTAAATAAAGTTGTTGTTGTTGTTATAATAAAAAACGCATTGTAATTAATTAAAGTGATTTTTAACCTTAAATAATGCTACAAGCTGATAGGACTCTGTATTTTTACAGCATTAGGTGAGTTTTTTTTTTCTTCTCTTTTTTTCCTGTATACCTAATATTAAAATGAGTCAATATGGAATCAAATCACAAGAATTGAATTGAAGTCGTGAAATTTGTGTCAAGCAATAATTAAAAAAAAAACGTAGCTTACGTTACCATGTAAACATTGTAACATGTCGTCACTAAACCTAATAAATTTCTGTTTAGTTACTAAAATGTTTTGACAATCACAATACACTTATTGTGATTCAAGATTATTATTATTTTCCCCTGAGAAGGGATGTGCGAATCATATTTTTAAGAGGCTGGAGTAACTGCAGTGCATATCGTTCTCTGTCAAAAAAGATGAAATTGTCGAGAACTAAATAGTGGCTCCATACCAACAAAAAACATTTTTTTAATGAATATCAGGTCTATATTTAGGTTAGAATACAGGCCAGTATACCTACTGTAATGTTAATAAGTTACCAGCAGATTGTGCTATACCCCCACATAAATGTAGCCTACTAGGCTACTACTAATTATACATGTAGCCTACGATACGAAAATGCTAGAAGGCGCAAAATTATAGGCATCGCCCAAAATATTTTTTTTAATATTTTTATATTAACAAAAAAATTTACAAACTCATGGTGTTCAAAAGCTGTATATCTTTGCTTCGTGTAACAAAAAAATGTTGGTTACTAAAGCCTTCATTCTGCCCATAATCTCTGGAAAAAAGTCACACGGGTTTAGAACCAGATTTGAGTGATTAAAAGATGATACAATTAACATTTTTGGTAAATTTGTCCATAATGGAACACTACCAATCCATAAAACAAGAATTACACCTCTAAACAGTCAAATTATTCAAACCCTCTCACAGTTTGACTGACAGTGACAGTCAAGGACAGATATTCCAACATTTTAAAGTGGGATTTTTTTTTAATATTTAGCCTATATGTTTTCATTTTTAAATTAATATAAATATTTGCAGTGACACTAGTAAACAAAGAGAAAAAGCAGCACACACACAAATGTCAGGAGGCCATGAACCTCACAGTGGTTTAATCCTAAAAAATATATGGCATGATTGACAAAACAACCTGGATCAGATTAAATAAATCGAATTAAAAAAGTATGAAAAATAAATAATTAAAAATGTTATGCAGTTTTTGCTTTCAGATATCATGAATGTTACAAAACTGTTGCGTCCTGGGACTCGAATTATGTGAACGTGTACTGATCAAGTATCATTTCAAAGTAAAAGAAGAAAGGAATTTAAAAAATAAAATAAAATGTAGGGTTTATTTATGAGTCACATCTGAAGGTTTCCATATATATATATATATATATATATATATATATATATATATACACACACACTGTATATATGTATGTGTATATATATATATATATATATACACACACACACTGTATATATATATATATATATATATCATTAGTCACGTTAACAGAGAGATAAACAATGGCACATATTGGATTTCTAATTTAAAAGTTAAGTGGTGCTCTGAGGACTTTCATATTCAGATATTCAGGAGACAAAGTTAAATAAATTACTACCATTAACATACACATTTGAGTATTATATACAAAGGGAGTTATTGAAACAAAAATCTACAATTCAAATTTTGTTGTCATCAACAGATCTTAAGTATTACCCTATTTTACACCGTGTGTGTGTGTGTGTGTGTTAGTTCTTGTATCTGGAATAAAAATTAAAAAAACGAAACAAAAAAACCCCTGCAACGGTGCAGTCCTGTGATAAACAGGTGATACTTTTATGCATCCTCACCAAGTCCAGCACAATAGACCCTTTCTCTAAAGGAATAATATAAACAAACTCCTCTATGTACAGGATTCGAAACAGAACAGGTAACAGACTAACTAAAACACTGATTCTGACAGATCCAGGGATCAGAGGCTGGAGAACAGAAGCACATGACGACTGGCCACGCACGGGCACCCGCATTTGATTTCGGGACAGGCTGATTCAAAACTTTGCTAAATAGATATGACAGGTCTGATATCTCATTTCCATCTCAAAGTTTGTACCCATTCGGGATGTATATTTTTGTTACAGGAAATGTTGCGGAACCCAGTTGTCATAGCGACCAGCTACAGTCTCTGGCCTCTGATTGGTGTAAACAGAAACTTGAAACGAAGAGGTTATAAATCTCATCCACACACCGTCCTCCCCCCCTTTAGTCTGTCTTTTGTCTTCGAAAAAAATCAAAGAATCATCTTTTTTTTGTGCATAAATTATGACAAAATTCATCCCTCCATTTCCTTCAGCATCCCTTAAAATTCTCAAAATAGTGGTTTTTATTTTCATCGGAAGAACCCAAGAATTAAGTTCGTAAACAGTCAAAATGTGAACCTCCAGATAACTTTACAGTTTGGACATGGTGAACCGTCTCAACGATGGATCTTTTTATATTATTTTGATGTGAATAACAATGGAAAACAAGTCTTAAACACAAATCCTTCATGAACCGTTACACGGAGACCCTGTTTGACGAAGCCAGCCAATCAGAGAGAAGCGAGAGAACTCGTCTAGCAATTGAGAAGGCGGGACCGGGACATGTGATGCGCAGTTCGGCTCCAAGCAGTGGCATAGTGACAGTAAGGAGATCAGAAGGGGTTAAATGTTACATTAGGGGTCACTCTTTTGTTATTGGCCATTTTTAGAGCCCCTGCATAGCTGAAAGGTGCCATTGGCAGTACTGGAGCAATAAGGTGGGATGCGAGCGGTAGATGAAGAATCACACATCATGCCTTTTCAAACAACCGTAGGAGAACATCCAGGGGGTTTGACCGTTTAAAACAAGCCGAGTACGTGTGAGATCACAGATATCAGTCTTAAAGGGAGTTCTTCGCTTTTTCCATAGCTTTTCGACAAAAAAAAAACAAAAAAACAACAAAGCTGAAATGTGGTGAGGAGCGACATCGTAAAGTTCAATACCACCAACACGGAAGCCCGTTCCAACTTTCCTCTGTAAACTCTGGGGAAGCGTTGCCCATTGGCCATGAGCACTGTCAGTCACTGGCTCCGCCCCCCCACAAATTGTCACAGTTCTCTCCTCAGCAAAGCCCCTACGCATCAGATAGGCAACTCTGAATACTGTCCATCCATAACTGTGCATACGTGCTGTCCTGGGCACAGAAGTTGTATACTCTTTTGGTCGTCTTGAGCTGAAAGAAAAGGAGGGGAGGTTAACATGCTTTAAACAATACTGTGTGAATTATGAACAAATAAAGCAATGTGAGCTGTCTTACATCAATGAAGGCTTTTTCATCCATGTTTTTAGGTGCTCCCATGGTGGGCGTCCCCGGAATGACAGATTCCACTTCAGCTAGCTCGATCACTCCCTTACACTCTTTATCTTGCCGGGTTTCATAGTATCGCAACTAGGAAAAGGAGAAAAGGGGGTATAGGAGCATCAATAGCAGTCACAAAAACATATTGAAAACAATTCATTTTTCATTGAAAGCATCTAAGATTTGCTGCATACTGAAACTATTATGGGTCTAAATCCTAAAATGTTTCCAATATTTTCAATTGCAATGAATTACCTGGTGTTTGGTCTTATCCAGTACAAACCAACGTGGTCTCCAAGGTTTCAGCAAAGCACCTCTTTTGTATAAAATACCCTCAAAGCTCCTATATCAAACAAAAAAAAAAAAATTATTAAAGAGAACGTCCGACCTTTAAACATTCAACTTAGCCAATCCATATTGCATTTGAATCTACAGTAAAGATCATTCAGCAAATTCTTTATAGCTTTTAGAGTTTTAACATGAAAAAATAATATAAAAATACATTTTAAACAATATTATAGCATTTGTTCATATTTTTAATTAACTTTAGTTTAAATGTATTTGTTATCATATATTAAAATGTTTAGATAATAATTTATATAAATTTAGTTTAAAATTGAGTAATTTTATTATTAAAATATATAATAAATTATTTAGTTTATTTTAGTTAAAATTTTAGTCATTTTGTCATGTCCTTTAAATATTTATATTAAGCTATAATTCATTATAAAAAAATAGTAATTTTAGTACTTTAACTGGAACATTTTTCATCTAATATTTATATTTTTAATTGTATTTCAGCTTTATTTCAAAAAGCAAAAATTATTTTTTAATTATTTTAGTTAACATAAGAACATCACTAGTTAAAAGAAAATGTAATTAAGAAAATATGAAAAAATATGTATTTAAAAAATGTGTTTTGGCAGCCCACTGTACCATTTAAAATGAACTAGCGAAGACAAAATATATATATATATATAATTAAAATGTGAAAAAATTTGCTTTAGATTTTCAGTTATACATTCATATAAATTTGAATCTTAAAAGTTGATTTAAAAAGTCCATGGATGTGTCATGCATCATCTACCCAAGGACATTAGGTGAAACATCAACTCATTACATCTAAACAACCATAACTAAAGCCGAGAGTGTCATTTCCCCCAAATCACACCTTTACAGACCTGTTCTCGCTCTCAGTGCTCTGGAACTGGCTGTAGAGCGTGCTGGTACTGGGCCGACCAGCTGCAGGCGTGGACGTGTTGCTGCCCTCACAGTCCAATGCCAGGTTAATGGAGGAGCCGACTCCACTCTCTTGCAGATACACACCCTGAGAGCGCCGCTGGTGACTCAGATTAGACGACATGAGCAGAGAGCTGGAAAAGGAGTTCTGAGGAAGGAGAGACAGACTATTAGTACGCCATCCCGTTGGTAATTCGTAGATGGAGATAAGATGTTGTGTAGACTCTTACCCTGCTCTCTAGTCTGGACTCAACCCTTTGGGCAGTCTTAATCTTGTCCCATGTGTCCTTCCATTTCTCCGTAGGTTGTCCCAACTCAGTTTCTAGGTTCTGCACATCCTGCTCACAAACACACGCATGTAAGATGATAATCGGGATGCATGTATGAAGAAAATAATTTGATTATAATGAGGACTTTAACTTTAATCCTCACCTGCAAGAGTTTGGTGATGGCATCAGGCACTACTTTACTGAGGCTGTCATAGCAAGGCCAGACGATCCTCCGCTGGGACTTGGGTGCTGTCGTCTCCTGCCTTTCACTGGCGTCTTCCTGTGGCTTCTCCTGTCGGCCCCGCACTAATTCCCAGTCAAAGGACGGACCCTCAGAAAGTGTTTCCTCTGTGTAAAAGTCCCAAACCTTCAAGTTGGAGATGAAACTGTAGGGCTTTAAGACCTGCAAAAAAAAAAAAAAAATAGAAATGTGCGTTACACACAATAACCGACAGAGGGCACTAGTGTAGTAAAAACTAACATCAATAAAAGAATATGTATAAAAAAATAAAATGTTTTTAAATATTGTAGTGGTTCAAAGTCTTTTTTTTTTTTTTACAAATCTCAAACTAAACTAAGTAAGACAAGAACAAAATTAGAAAGTGACCTCTTCCTCCTCGGGTGAAAACATGTAGTTGTAGAATATGGGGGTCTTCTTGTTGAGTCGATCAATGTAATCCCAGACAGACTTACACACCTGAGGGTTCTTCCTCTCACCTTTTTCCTCATACAAGACACCTAAACCGAAAACACATTGGGATAGGGACAAATAGGGTTTAATGATTGAAAACTGTAAATATGTATTATAAAACTTCCCGCAAAGTCATTTGACAGCAATACACGAGGAAACAATAACATGACAAGATCTGATCATCTCATTCCGAGAGTCAAAGATTATAATTGAGGATTTAGACTCACCAAGCTCTATGCGCTCATAGTCCGAGTCCAGCAGGAAGGTCCGGAAGCGGTTGGATACGTAGTGGTAGGCAAGAAACTTCAGGTAGTACTGACTGAACTCAAATTCCATGGGGAACTGCAGGTGGATCTGTTGTGAAAATGAGCAGAGGGAGAAACCATAGAAATGTAACATCTATCAAATCTTAATGTGCAGAATTAAATTTGCTTGCATTAAATATGAACTGACTGGAAAACCATTCAAGACTACTAAAAGCAAATGCAATTGTAACAGCCAAGTTTATATGCCCAAAACCTCAACACAAAAGAGTATATCTGACAAAAAGATCCGGGCCCAAGACTAAACCTTGTGGAACACTTATAGTTCATCTGTAAATCATTACTATGCATTTCGATCAATCAGAAAAGTAATTATGAAGGCATCTATATAAAGTGGAATCATAGTGATAAGGTAAAAGACATTTTAAAGGAACAGAAAATATAGTGGCCAAGTTTTTCTCGTACACATTGGCTTTTACTTAAAAAGTACGAAGATATATAAGAGCCAGCAGAGTATTTCATTTTACACATAGGGTACTTTTTTATCCCTGTGTGCACCAAACCCATCTTAAGTGTTACATCCGACCAGTAGACTCTTCCAGTAGAGTCAGGTACCTTTCAAACATTATATGGACAGATGAAACAAAACAAAAAAGAGCTTTTTGGCAGCAAACACTTAGGTTGGGTTTGGTTCATAGAGGGATAAAAATGTACCCCATGTGTAAAATGAAATACTCTGCTGTCTTTAATGCTGTGGGCCTAATTTTCTGCCAGAGGTCCTGGACATCTTGTTCTGATACATGGCATCATGGATTCGATCAAATACTAACAGATAAAAAATAAAAACCTGACAGCCTCTGATAGAAATCTTAAAACGGGCCATGTGTGGATCTTCCATCAGAACAGTGATCCAAAATTAAACATCAAAATCAAAACAAAAATGGGTCACTGAGCACAAAACCAAGCATCTGGAATGGCCGTCCCAGTCCCTGACCTGAACCCTATAGAAAATGAGAGGGCCGAACTGAAGCGAAGCAGTGCCAACATGGATCTGGGAATCTGAGGATCTGGAGAGATTCCGTATGGAGGAATGGTCTCTAATCTCTTGTCAGTTGTTCTCCAAACTCATCAGGCATTATAGGAGAAAACTCAGAGCTATTATCTTGGAAAAAGGAGGTTGCAAAAAGTATTTAATAAAAAGGGGCAAATAATTGTTCCCAATGTGTTTTGGAGAAAAACATTTATTTCATAAAGTACTTTCACAACACTTTCAATTATTTAACTTCAATAAAAGGTTAGATTTTTGCTTTTATATATATATATATAACATCAAAAGATTAACAATGCAGATTTATTTTTTACAGCCATCTTTGATCATATTTACCAAGGGGGCAAATTCTGACCAGCACTAAAAAGTGAGAAGAAACAAGAACTCCTAGAAACTCCTGAAACTCCAAGAAGCTTAATCGTTTTCATTGAGCAAACATTAACAGTCATATCTTTGATATCTTGTCAAATCCAGACCCAATGCCCAGAAATCCCACTATGAAGCAATCTTATTCTTTCTATGTGTGGGGAAATAAAGTCTGTCCTTATCTTCAGGGTAAATTAGCAGGATAAGGCTTACGCAATCCTGTGAAGTATAGTAGGGCATCTCATCATCAAAGGTGTGGTAGGTTTAGAGTGACAAAGCAGGAAGTTGGAGCAGCTATGTGAATATCAGCATGTATTAACAAGCTGCTTTCTGGTGCCAGCTGAATTTCTTGTACCTGCTCACATCATCACCAAACAGATAAAGTGTATTCTCTTACCCCTTTCCTTATAGAATAGTGATTGCATTTAAGAAAACAGTCATTTGACTATGTAGTTTTAATTACCGGTATTACAGTGCAAAACTTTACAGAAACAGTTCCACTGAAAAACTGAATCAATACAAATAATGTAAACAAGCAACACATCCTGTACGTAAAAATAGCATGCATTTGACTGTGTAAAGAAAATGGTGAGACATTAACAAATGAAATTACTGGCATATACTGCAAATGTACAACTAGTACAGATAGTGATACTAATTTCTTGACAAGCAAAAAATTGGGAAGGTTAAGAATATTATCAATCGCCCTGCCCTCTATAGCTACTGGAAAACCAGCATTGAACAGCCACCAGTACACATACCTGGTGAACACAGTCGAGGAACTGAAGGAAGACAGGTGTGAATCCGCTGCTCTGGCTGGTAAGCGTCTGGGCTCCACGGTGGCTGAATCGATGGCCAAACGACAACCACTCTTTCTCCACGAGCAGCCTGAATCCATCAATGGTTCGGTAGTATGGATCCGACAGCAGCTGCACCAGGGACACCACCTAAATCCAACACATGGCATGTGTTAATGCACACTTGGCAAAAATTGAGCATACACCAATCATGCAAGTTTAAATGTGTGTCCTACCTGTGTTGTGACATCCCAGCCATCTTCTAAACTAACCATGACAGAGGAACCAGTCTCCAGCAGCTCCACAACAAGAACAGACACCTGTAGAACCCTGTGAAGCTATAAAACACAATAAACATTAACAACATCAAAAATACACTGGATTTTATGTTATTGTTATTGTCAGATAAACCCAATTAAAATGGGAAAAGGTGTAAGGTACCAGATTCATCCACTCTGACTCCTCCAGGCAACGGTGAAAAGTCATGTTTTGATCATTGTTGGTTGAGGAAGGCACACAGGCTTTCATCAGCTTCTTGAAACTGTTCTTCACTTGCCGTAATTCAAAGACCTCGATAGGCACCACCTCCCACTGCTGGAAGGAGTCCTGCTTTCCACCCTGAAAAATATTGATTCTTTAATAGAATACAATAAAATAAAATAAAGCATTGCTAGTATAAAAATAATAAACATTATTATTTATTGATCTAAGTAGATTTTATGACTCAATCTTTATCATTAATATTGATAATCATAGTAACCTCAGTAGTCCTCAAAATTACAAAAATGGTGGTAACAGTTCTTGGAAATCAACTAATACTGCTTTACTTCATATATAGAGTCATATTCCTATGAAATTTGATATATTTTAACTCTTTCCCCATCAGCGTTTAACAAAAAAGAAAAAAGTTGCCAGCCAGCGCCAGTATTTTTTATTACTTTCACAAAACGACTACGACTGCATCGATTCAGAACGAAGATCAAAACATAGATGGAGTAGATTGACCCCAAAGCACCCCCAAAGCCACTTCCTGGGCCGACATTTCATATGCTAACATTAGGCAGTTTTGATTTATATGCTGTTTAATGTTGATGATCATGTTATTTTGCATATGCGATCACTTGTTTCTGCTTCTTTTTTGCCTGTATTTTGATAAGGAGGTTCTGCACCTTTCAGAAGAGTGTTATAGCGCCCCTAACATATAACAGTGAAAACACGGAAAGCCAGGAAATTCTGTCATTGGCTGGAAGAGTTAAGACAGTAACCTTGAGCTGGGACTTGTCTCCAATGATATAGAGGTACGCTCTCTGTTGGCGAAGGAAATATGTCTCGGTTGGGCCTCCATTAGCTTGAGGAGACTCTTTCCCAGCCAGCCTGTTCCCCACATCTGGGTTATACGTGCTGAGTCGGCCACTTCCACGAATACTGCCCCATTTCCCTGAGAAACACAAAGAGGACCAATGAAGATCATTTACTGATGGAGAATAGGGCAATTAAGGGCTTTGTTGAATCATTTGTGTTTATTTGGGTATTGGCAAAGAGAATTTGTGATTTCTGCAAACACATTATAGACGATGACAGTGGATCACATGCAAAGAGATGATCATCACATCCGCACAAACAGTACAAGTAAAACAAACAGACATGGGGGTCAACGATTAGTTAGCACAGGTAAAAGAGGATGACAACACTACTTGGACACTTAGCGCTCAAACTTGCTGCCGTCATTGTCGAGAAATTTGATTGGTTAGATTTGAGAGCTGGGGCGGGCCTACTGTACCTCTAGGAGAGTTGCGGGCCTTGACTGAAACTCTAGGCTGGGAGAGGGAGATGACCTTTGCCCTCTGACCCAGCGCTAAGGTCAGATGACATAAAAATGCCCATTACTATCAGCAAACAAATTCGGGCAGCTATTTCAGCCCGACAATTAACATTAGCATATAGCATTAAGCCAATACAAAAATGCACACGTCATTCAGTATTGGATGTCAAATTATATTTGAATACAAATGGTTGAGAACAGAGGAATGAAGGGCGGGGTTAAGTTGTGAGGATCACCAAATGTCTCGAACACACTTCTCACCTCCTCTACTGAAGGTTCCTGGCACGTCCTCTTTAGTCCCCATGACTTGTTTCATTAAAGCTCCAATTTTAGGCTGCCTCAGCTTGTCTGATGAGTCTGAGGGTGTGAATATCACATGTGAATCATTAAGGTACATCAAATTGTCTGTGAGGATTAGTATTGGTTAGGGTTAAAGTCAAGTCATCCTCATTTATATAGCGCGTTTAACAATGTAGATTGTTTCAAAACAGCTTTACAGAGATGAACATATAATTTAAGGTTAAAGGTTAGGGTCACAGTCTTACCTGAGGTGCTCATGTGTGTGGAGGTGAAGCCGCTGAGTGTGTTCCTCCCGCTGGCCTCACTGTACGAGGGCATAGAGCTGATGATTGCCTGCAAATACTTCTCCTGCTCCAGGCTGGTGGAGTCGGCCTGGGACGGGCCTGAAACCAAACACGACTGCATTTACTTTCTTTTTTTCAATTTATTTACTGAATTTGTCGTTTTATTCCATCAATAAATTCTGTTTTGTCCCTTCCTGTGCTCATCTGCTTCATGTAAATGTGACGTAGTGGTTATTTGTATAATAAAAACAAAGAATGGCCATTTTAATCTCTAAAATGTGCATCTGGCTCTGACCTGCAGTGGGTGCATTGGGTGATTTGAAGAAGCCCACGACGCCTTTAGCATGCAGGCCGGCCGAGCGCAGCAGCACAGCTTTGGTGCGCGAGTTCCTCCAGCACACCACAGGAAAACGGTTCTGCCGGTAGCAGCGGCAGATGCGCTGGATGGTGGAATCAGGGATGCTCTGAGGCACGATCAGTAACCCTGGGTAACTGAAGCACACTGAGATTTAGACATAAATACTACGCTAATACAATGGTTAACAGCGTTTGAACTTAAGCTGGGACTGACCTTCGACAGACTGTGTACATCCGGTTGACAGTGGAGATCCGGAAAGGTTCGTTTTTGGAGCGTGTCAGGCTGTTGCTGAGAGTTCCCAATCCCAAACGCTGATAGTCGCGACAGCAGGCCCGCTCGACCACATTACTCATGGTCTGGCGGTCCGACGAGCGGATGGTGGAGGAAAGCGTGAGCGAACTCTGGTCCGGCTCTTCAGACACTGTTCAGTCAGAGAAGTTGCATTATATTGCATAATCACGTGTAAGTGATCACAAGATCAAAAGGTGTGTGTTTTTGTCCATCTCACCAGAGATCTCATCCTCGTCGAACTCTGACTGCAAACTGCTGCGGTTTTCCCAGGTCGGTGGGGAATACTTCTTCCGGGTAACATATTGGCGCCCAATGGTCCTCTTTGCGGTCTTAACCAGGTTTTTAGACAGCGTTCTAAAAGAAACAGCAACTCAAACATTTTAATATCAAGCACTATCCAAGTCTACAGCGAAAGCGCTCCATTTAAATACATAACATGTCTGAGCTGTTGTCAAAAAGCTGCTCTTAAAAGAGTTTGAAGATAATTGGTCCTGCCTTCAAGAGCACCGAATACCAGAACCGCATTTATTTGTCATGGCATCCATTTGCTGCTAATGCAGGTTAGCTTTCAAAATTTCCACTGCCAAATAATTAATGGCTTGCGCAGTGCAAGTGCAACCACACGCTATTTCTTTTCCTCTAGTTCTGTTTCTATTTAACCAATGGCACTGGGGACGGTTGACCCAAACGGGAAGAGGCTGGACCGGGAAAGCATGTATGTGAGTGTGAGAGAAAAAGATGGGCGTAAAAACAGAAATGATGTGCTGAGACTATGAGTTGTGTGTTGTTTAAAGGGCAAGATCCTTCCATCATAGACTAACATCCATTCAGGTCTTACTTTAGCGACTGGTTCTTGTCCTTGGTCTTGTGCTCCACCACCAGCTTTGCAGACTGACCCACAGTGAAGGCAAACGTGCCCTGGACGTGCTGTGGGTATCTGAGCTTATGCATGTGCTTCCTGAACACCTCAGCAAGATCTGACGCCACCTCCTCATCAAAGGCGATCTTCATCAACTAAAGAATAAAGGCTTGATCAATTAGCATGCCACTAAATCGCAAATAAATCAAAATCAAATATTTCTTCTCATTATCCAAATGGTCAGTTGAGGTTTTTTGTAGCATTTGAACAATACTGTAGATATATAAAGATGGTAAGTCATATTACTATGCTGGTCCAGCCTGAAAATGCAGTTTTTCATCATGATTTGAGCATTTAGAAACAAGATTTACAATAACGTTGTTGTCAGATTTCATGAGAGAAATTGAATCGTAAGCTTGGTGAACATCTTTGGAGAATTTGATGTGCCCAATTCATATGAGATATGAGCTGTACTTGCATGAGTGAAATAAACAAATTCAATTACGTAATGAATGTAATATAATATTAATCTGTATTCAATTAAGGGTTTTTGTGCACTTGCATTATTTTATTTATTGCTAGTAATGGAGGTAGGTGATGCTCGATACCTGAAAGGTGCAGGAACGCAGCTGGAGACCCTCTTGTATGAACTGATCCATGGGAAGATTAAGATTAGAGATCCGCTTCTCTTTTGTGAGGGAGGCGACGGGGAAAGAGCGGGTGACCACTTGCTCTCCAACTGCACAACACAAATGGCAACATTTATTGCACCTCCAAAAAGGCTTTTTGTGTTCATTTCCATTCACAAACTTCACAGCGTGAGCTCAATGAGCTAAGATAAGTGCCCTACATCTCTTAAACTGAGAAAATGAGATAAAACAAGGATGACATTTCTATAATTCATGACCAACAGCAGAGACTTGCTGCTCTGAACAAGAACAAAATCAATCCCAGTGAGAAGCATGACCAATAGGAGCGTACCGAGCGGGTCGGTGGGTGTGCCCTTGAAGATGAGCCGGTAGGTAGTGAGAAAGATGGCTCCTTCGGCGGGCAGCAGGGGCGGCCCACCCATCATGCCCGTGGCTTCCTCTCGGCCGTCTGCTATTAGGTGCACCCGCATGCCGTCCATCACAAACTCCTCACCGGGCAGGAGAGTTGGCCTCAAAAGCTTAGGCTGGAGACAGAGGAAAATAAAGAGGAAAAAGAGAGAAAGGAGACGTAAATAAAAAGGAAAATAACAACCGTCAGTATATATTATGCTCAAGTGGCTCTAATGTAAAATTCATACCACACTTCAAATTAAGCATGCAGAATGCTTCACCATATCATGAGCTGGAGGAAACAGATCATTCGAATCACAAAAACATACAGCACACAGCAAAGGAGCATTTCCTCTCAGTTGGTGTGATATTTCTGAAGGTTAATGGACTTTAGCATGTAAAAACACATTCAGCTTCATGAGGAAGTGTCAGTCTAAATTCAAAGGAAAGCTTTGGTTTAACATGAAACTGGCTTTTATGAGTTGACTTATTTTCGAGTGAAACAGGATATTCAATCGAGTGGGATGGATTCTATCTATGGGAACTGATTAGATCATAAAAAATGTGGGCGTATCCAATCCATATCCAAAATAAGGAGCATCTCAACATATCCCCAAAGATAACCCTTCTTTTCAAAATATATCATTATATTCCATTTAGTACTGTCAAATCGATTAATCGCATCCAACATAAAAGTTTGTAAATATATAATGTGTGTACAGTTGTATTTCAGTATCTATACACACAGATACACACATTTATATATATATATATATATATATATATTGCGATTTGACAGCACTAATTCTATTGCCGCTAATTATATTAACAAGAACAGGAATTAAATTACAATTTAATTATTTATTTATCAAATTACCTAATGTTTTTAATTAAATCATTAACTTTTTTTAATCTTAACTTTTTTTTTTTTTATTAAATTATTACATTTTTTTAATGGGAATATTTTTGAAAGATTACACTGCAGTACCAAAAACAACAACAAAGCAATTCTAGTTGTAATATTTTTTTTGTAAGATTACCAAAAGACATTTTTCCATTCTACTGAACAATGTACACTAGGGATGTGCCTTAAGCCAAATACTATGTTCGGAAAGGAAATGATGCATCTTACAGAGCAGTGATGCTCAGTGATCTCAATGATGATCAGGATCTGTTGCGCATCAAATCCTCCACCATCATCCTGTCAGTCATTTCTCCTTAACATATTCACGTGATAAGTGAAATCATGGTGTATCATGATGTACCGACTACCGCAGCAAGCATAACCATGTCCCTTTAAAGACTCCGTAGAAAGAGTTTTAATTTTCTGTGCCTTTCCAAATTCTGTGCACAGATGAATCATGCACAATAGGAGGACTGACGTGCATTACAAAGTAAATGGGGTCGATTTGGATTTCACGTTGGCATAAAGCATGGGTCTATTTAGAATTCAGATTCTAAAACATTCTGTAAAACAACATTTTTATTCCCACAGTTATAATTTCATAAGTCCAGAAAGGCCAGAAGCTACATTTTCATCAGGGAAAAGCTAATGTTTATTTAACTGATGTTAGCATTTTTCTTTTTTTCCAAATAAACAAATGCATTATTGGCCAAAAACAGTGCACTCCTTGACCCAGAATACTCTCCAGGCGCCTACGCAAGAGCAAGTTTCACCACATTCGATGCTGAGATTTTGAATGATTTACAAATCTCATGGCCATCTACTGTGTTGTAGAGGACTGTGTCCTCATAACGGGATCTTGAGACCATCTATCTAGAGCTGTACAGTAGATGGGATCCTTTAATACTCTCTTAGTTGAGTTGTTGGGAAAGTGTTCAATGCCGGCGTCCCGTGACAGCACTGGTTGCTAGGCAATGAGTGATGAAAGATGCATGACTGGCTTCTCCAGCACAGAGTACTTTTCTTAAGAACTCAGTGGAGTGAAAATACAGTCAAGTAAAAAAAAAGAAAAAAAAAGAAAAGATAACACAGCAAAGTCTTCACCACACTTCACTGCGCAGTTCTGCCATTGCGATAAAGATGGGCATTTACAAGAACAGTTCAAAAGGATTCAATTTATTCTATTCCACACTCATATGACTTTTTCTTGTGTGTTTTTTTTCCATACAGTGAATAATAAATAAGCGAATTAAGATCATGTAACATACAATGATGGTAAATAATAAAATAAAATTAATAAAAGACAAAAACATTAACCAGATTTTAGAACGACGTGAGCGTGAGTAAATGAAGATAATTGTCATTTTAGGGCGAACTATCCCTTTAAGACTGCTTTTTTTAGATTAGAGCGGATTGTGCAATATAATACATAGGAAAAGTCAAATGAAATAAAGCATGAAGGTTTTGTTAGCGCATTCTGCTAGGACGCCACGGTAACGTTGCATCAGGATCTACGATAAAATCAAACCTATGTGTTAAAGGAAAGCATGGCAGAACGTCAGACTAAAGTGTGCTCAGAACAGCAGGCCAATAAGACCCAGCATGCATCATTCAGGCCACGGTCAGTGAGGCAGTGCCGTCACGCAAACGTACCTGCCGTGGCACTCTGACTCAAGGGTGGAGGGGTTGAAGTGGTATGTGGGTGGATCTGCCTGGTTTTCTACACTGCCCAGCAGAAGATAAAACATTGAGTTGGTTACCTTTTGGATAGGCGGCAGTCGTTTGCTCTCCCTGTGAACAGCTTCCAAAGTCTCGATGTGCATCTGAACGATGTCTGAAAGAGAAACACAATAGCATATGAGTGTTTGTTTTTTAAAAATACAAGAAAAACAAAGGTAGCACTGTTCACACCCGTTCGGATGGCTGCATTGTCTGTGAAAGTCGTTTTACCTGGTATCATAGTGTGAAGGGCCTTCAGGTGTTCGTTGGTGACGCCGGTCTCGTTGCACACTTTGTCAACAAAGCGGTTGATGAACCGAACAACCGAGTTCGCAACATCCGAGCTCTCGGCATCCTCAAAGCCGCTCTCTGTGTCGTAGCTTTCTGCCATGCTGCCCGCAATACTGGATGAATGAAAAACAAAATTAGTGGTCTTTTTTTTATTTTATTATCATTTTTTCATTTGTATTTTATTCAGGGTTCATACAGATACTGTAAAATTCAATTCCAGGACTTGCACAACTGTGATGCAGCTCTTAGAGGTCTACAAGTTTTTGTTTTTTTGGCTTTACTATTTATTTTAGTTATTTTTATTGTAATTAAAAAAAAAAATCATAATTCTTTATTTTATTTTATTTTTATTCAGGGTTTGTACAGATAATTTAACATTCCAGGACTTTCAAGGACATTTCAAGCACTATTGTGATGTAGCAGTTAGTGTTATATAAGTTTTTATTTAACTTTTTACCACGTTATGTTATTTTCAAGCCGTCTTGTTGTACCCCAAGCATAGCAGCACACACCTGTTAGTGACGTAGCTGTTGCTGACGCTCTCCACATCCCCCAGGCCGGTGTTACGGAGCAGGCGGTTTTTACTGGTGTCGAGCGGCAGCAGAAGATAGCTCATGCGGTTGGCGTAGTGAATGGCCTGACTGAACACAGTGCTCTCCTCCTTCTGAACGCGCTCCTGCTGCTGTTCTTTACTCAACGTGGGCCATAGACGGCTCTGCTCTGATGCCAAGTCCAGGGCGGACAGCTGCTTCTGACCCCCCATGCCCTCCACCTCCTGAAAAATGCAGACGTCAAAGGTCAAATACAAGGGGCAGCAGTAAAAGAAAATACTCCTTATAAACATATATTTTCAAACATAAAACAAATAACATGCATTACTATTCAAATGTGTGGGGTTGGTAAGATGTTTTGTTTGCATTTTTTGACCAAAATTACAGTAAAAAGTAATATTGTGAAATTACAATTTAAACAAATGTAACTGTTTTCTATTTTAATATTTTATAAAATATATATATATATATATATATATATATATTTATTTAATAGATGACAAAGCTGAAATTTCAGCATCATTACTCTAGTCTTCAGTGTCACAACATCTTTCAGAAATCATTCTATGATGATGATTTGCTGCTCAGGAAAAAAATAATTTATTACAGTATAATACAGTATAAAAAAGTAGGAATTTTTGATAAATAGAAATTTCACAGGCAAATATTTGAAACATAAATATTTTGTAACATTATATATGTTTTTATACTGTCACTTTTGATCAATTTAATGCATCCTTGCTGAATGAAAGTAAGATTTTTTCCAAGAACAAAACACTTTTGAACAGTAGCGTTTTCTTAAAATTAAAGGCAACACTTTAAAATAACTTTCATAACTTGAAAATATTATTAAAATAAAAAAAATAATAAAAAAAAAATATTACAGGGGTGGATGGGTCTCCCCCCTCGCCATTCTCCAGGTACAGGGTCCGGATGTGTTTCTGAACATCACTGTAAAACATGGCCTCCCAGAACTGCATATTTGTCCACACCATGTGCTCCTGAACGCAGCTGTAGGCGAACTGAGTGATGCCTCCCCCCAATTTCTGTATAACACAAAAAAAAAAAAACAGTAAACTCCACTGCTGAAGTCAGAGAAAATCCACCTTTTAACCAGTACCTTTAAAGAACAGACAAACAAACAAAATGGCCAAATATGTCCTGTTGGCTAGTCACTGCCACAAAATCAGTTCACTACACATTAACCCACTTATTATTTGGCTATTTACAAAAAAACTAACTGCATGTATAATATTAATTCGAGTTTAAGTTACTTCATTATATTTAGGCTCCGATTATCTTAAAGCTAAGCAACACAAATACTGTATTTTTTTATGTTATAAATCTGCAATCAAAGTTACTTATTGTACCGAGTCGTTCACTAACATTTCATTGGAATGTAACAAGCCCTCGTCTATTCTTCTTGTCTCTTATTCGTCATTCATCCCAGAAATGCGATTGTTATCTTAAAACTCCTGAGCATCTAAGGCATCTACAAAATGTTTTATGCTAACCATAAATATTTATTATACTTAAAAGTACTCTATTCACTCACACGACAGAAGGCAGTGACCAATGGCAGGAGGGCAGCAGCGATCCCATGTTCATCCATATGCGAGCAATCCTGAAAATAAAAATAGAGAGCATTTATCTGCGGACATCAAAACATTTGCATAACACACTTTATGGAGGTATATTATGATAACAGATGATCAATAACAATCATAAACTAAACCAAAACATCATATTTTACACTTCCTCATTGCAGCACAACAATCCGAGAAATACCCATAAAAACCCTGTAGATGGTTTATTGAAAGTCAGCTGTTAAAGCACATTCCTGTGATTCACCTGCAGGGTGCAGTTCATCATACGGATGATGTAGTCGAACTGTTGGTCGTCCAGAACGGCCCTGTTCTGCAGCACGTGAAGGTTGAGCTCCTGGGTCAGACAAACACGCGCCGCCCGACCTTTCAGCGCCCTCAACACCGCTGGCATTAACTGCACACAAACACACAAAAAGTACTAATTTCAGACCATTAAAGCTTCAACTGAAACAGACACCATAAATCTGGCTTATGTTTAAAGTGCCCCTATTATGCTTTTCAGATATTACCTTTCATGGAATGTGTAATAGCGGTTTATGAATGTAAAAGGTATGTTGATCAAAGTGCACGATAAATGTTTCCCAAAAGCACTGACAAATATTTATTTATAAGAGGTTCTTACCTTCTTGGCTTCCAGCATCTTGTTGTCAAAAATATATGTGATGCAGTTCCTGACCACCTCTAACCTCCGGGCGCTGTTTGCCATTACATTCCCGTTCCTGTCCACTATGTCAGCTGAAAGCCAAAGAAATAAAAATGTTAATAGGCTTTAATAAGATTAGCACAAAGTTGTGGACATATCGATTAGTGCGACAAGTTTGAGTTGATTTGAAGATTAAAACAAAAGCACTGGGTTTGCAATCTCACCCAGTGGAGGTCCGGATGGAACCATGCCCTTCAGTTCGGCCTTGACCACAGGAGGGGCGGTTTTGAGTTTTGCTGTGGCGTGGTCTATAAAGAGCTGCACGGAGACCTCGTCCAGGTGAGGGAAAACGGACTGTGGTAGCCGGTGCAGAACGTTTTCAGCGGTCCTCTGAACTCGGTGCATGGTCACCGCTGGGTATGGGTTTTCCTGACAGAAAAACAAGAAAAATTGTGTTTAGTGAGTTCTTAACAAAATCTTGACAGATAACAATGCACCGATACTATATTCCTTATGTATTTTATTAATATAATATAATTAAAAAATGCAACATATGTATTTATATTTTAAAAATAATGGCTATTTAAAAATGCTATGCTAAATTTAAAACAATGTATTGAAATATTTCATTAATTAGATAAACATTAAAGGTATAATCCATAATAGAAAGAAAGAACATATGGCATTAGAACAACAACGGGGTTAGTAAATAATGACTAAACTTTGAATTTTAGGGTGAACTGTCATTTTAAGTGAGAGCAAACACTAATATATTGGCTGATATTGTACAGATATATTGCACATCCCTAACCGCAAATACTCTTTATTGCTGTAAAAAAGTAAAGGTTGTGTGAAAAACAATTTTGACCTGGAAAGGTTTTATTTTTAATGTTGCGACAAATAAAAAAACTTACATTTTTGAAAAGATGCTCTGCCAGCTCCTTAACATGCTTCATCACTTTATGAGGATTTCCTGCCTCCTGTCGAATGCGCTCCACCTCATTGGCTATGAGCTACAGTGAAAGAAAATGAGGGTGAAAGATCAGAGAGAGCTTGAAAACATAAAGAGAAAGCCTATTGGATGTCAGCTATACCCATGACTTACATCATCAAACAGGTCCGTGGCTCGGTATGGAGGACCCCGCTCAGACACGAACCCAGCGAAGGCCATGCCGTCCAGCACCTTCATCAGGAAGTCATCCTCAGTTAGAGCTCTCTGGCCCAAAAATGCAGCCTGGAGAAAAAACAAGCTGTATCATCCTTCTGTATTAGCATTTTCTCTGTGTGTAATTAAATGGGTGGGTCTTCAGTACCTTATGGAAGCGTATGACAGGTTCAGGGTGGATGCGAATTATATGCAAACACCATCGATAGCCCTGAAAGAGCTGCGCGAACAGCCACAGGAAGACAGCGCGGATCTCTTTATCCTACAACACACACCAAACAATGACACTCTCGTAAGACAATCGCACTTCTAGATTTGACGTCAGACGCTGACGATTACACAAGGAAGGAGGAAAAACATTTGTAGATAAAAATACATTTTCAAATTCAAAGTACCTGAATCTTAGGTGTGGATGGTTGAATGGATGGTGGAGGAAACGCATGATCAGACACTTCCAGCTCTGGATCAAGAACCTTTATTACATAAAACAAACAAACATATATTTTAAGATTACAGTATAATCTCTCTACTTCATTGCCTGCTATATATACCTAGGCACAGTGATAAGAAGCAAAATTGACGTCACATTTTCTTTTCAAGGAAAATACGATACAAACAATCTAACAATCAACTCGATTCTTTGCCAAATGATTCAACACATGAAATCATGTTTGGTCAGAACTTGAATAATTCACAAAATATTTGGTTGCAATTCATAATTATGTTCAAAAATATAATGTTTCATCATAGTATATATATTCAGCTTTTTAAGCTTTAATTTATTTTATTTACTTCAGCAACTAAGTTTGTCATCTAATATGTATATTTTATTTTTGCAGCTTTATTTTAATGAACGGAAACAATTTTGAACATTTTTACTTTTTTTATTTTTGAATAATAAATAACATTGTCTGGATGTGGTTTTCATAATTTGGATCCGACATGAACCTAATTTATTGCAGCATAAAATTATTATTATAGTTGATTATTTAATTCTGTAATGAATGCACTGAATTTTCATTGGTGCACCACACATTTTTACACCCCTACTTAACAATGCTACCATTTTAAGCTTCAAGTCATAAATCAGTTTAATGTCAGCTGCAACAGTTTAAAAAACAATGTTCATTGTGTCCGTGACATGACAAAGCAACAAATCAGATTTTCCTTAAGTTTTTGTCCAGCCACAACAGCAATGTTATTTCGTGCAGTGTTGCATACCGTGTAGCCCACAGTGAAATCTAACTGGCCCAAAATCATATACCGTAGTTCAATTTAAACATTAAATCAGTATTTTGCTTTCAGTGATGACTGAAAAATTAGGTGCAAATGTCTTCATAACTGTGATTCGATATCCAATTCCCACTGAAAGTATCCGTATCTGGCTCATCTGTGCACATAAGCGCTCCTGTAATGACAGAAAGCTGCCATCCAGAGCTGGAGCTAATAACAAAACTCACTTAGCTAATTGATTAGATACAAGATTAAGCATGGGACATAAACCAAAGACGGTAGTTGCCTACACAACTATCGGAAGCATCTTTAATCTTTGGATAAAGAACAGTGAGGATCAGGAAAAAGAAAACAAAGAAACCCCACGTTTTCCAGACAATTAAACAGATGAAATGGGTGTATAACTGAGGCATGGCGATCTCTTTTCTCAGCCAAGATTATCATCTATTTCCCTGAGGGGAAGCGGTTATGTGAGCCCTGCTTGCTCAAACACACATACGCAACCTCTGCCGGGATGGTCTGTCTGCCTTGGCGCCACAGACACACTTTTCAGAGAGACAGCAGAGTGTCTGCGAGATTGAGGAAACACACACACGCATATATATCGAGGGACTGGCTCGTTTCCAGAGCACACACGAGGACCTTTCTGTGAAACTTTTGATGCAATTTAAAACAACACAGACAGACAACCTAACACTTTTAGGTATGAGCACAGAACGGAAAACCCTATTTATTGTCCCCTTCCTGAAAAAAGAAATTACTTCCTTTCAGAAAAGATCCAGGTATGAAACGGACTCAAAGTTAAAATGACGTTTCCTAATTGTTAACAATAACTGTGATATTTCTGCTTGTGTTTCTTTATCCGTCCTGTCAGAGCCTGTTCAAAAAGTGTTTTGCAGTATCAGAACACTTAAAAATAATATATACATATATACATCTCATATATAAATGATAGAATTTACTCAAGGTGATCTCAAGGGTGAAAAATACCTTTAAATGAGATAAGTAAACAAGTAGTTAAAGCACTGGTAAGCAATAACATTTTTTATGGCCCCTCCACATGTATTTGCACTTTTCTTTCACCATCAACTACAATAATATAGAATATTGCCCTATAACTACTTTAAACCACTATAAAGCTGCCTGTAAAAATAACTGAGCCCAATCATCTTCTTAGAAATACAGTGAGCGTAACTTAAACAAGGAAGTACGCGTGCCTGAGTAATGTGTGCCGAGAACCATTTAATTTCCTTATCATGAAGATCAAGGCTAGGCAACAAATTGTATAGCCCCAGTCCATTAAACAATCAACACTTCTTCGCCCTGTACTGTGGTTTGTTATATTATCTTTAAAAACTTTAACTCAATTTCACTATGACATTGTCATCTCTGCCAGTGATTACTCAAAGCAGAGACTGCCATACATGCACCTAACGGGTAAAACAGGTTTATTACCATGGAGATGGCCGTCTGTGTGTGATGAAGAAGTGGCTCAGGCAGCAGGGATATGTGGACACACTCCGGAATGGTCACCGTGCCTCCGTCCAGGTCTGCAATGATTACGTCGAGCTGTGAATATAACACACGCACATGGGTAAATATGGACCCACATTGAACTACATGGGCATCAACTCATATTTCAAAAGAATAACTCTCTTAGACAAGTCCAAACTGGTTAAACGATGCACATCAGACCCGATTCAAGCTCATCAGACAAAAGTTATTGAATGAGACCCAATGTCCTGCGCAAATGTCTTTTGTTTAAAATTCTGACATGTAGGAACATTCAGGTCCAAACAAAGTGACCTCAGGTCAAGTGTCATTCCCTGGAATCAAGTATCAGATCACCAGCTCTCATTTGAACACAACTATATACAGATCATCGCATGTAAACATGCTCAGGGATGTCCAACATTCACTCGTAATCCAGGGTGGCTTAAATGTTTAGAGAAACACTGTATTAAAAATAAATGAAAATTAGATTACAATAAATAAATAATTACATTAAAATATTATATCAATCCTATTAAAAGTAAATAAATAAGCAAATAAAACAAAGGATGCATTTAGTACGGTGCTATAACGAGCAGGAAAATATTAATATAAATTGGGCCGTTATACATGAAACTAAATAGATTCCTTTAAAGTTTCATCATCATTTTTGGGGAGTCAATCGCATTTCAAGGATTGAAAACCCCTGAACTAAGCTAACCAAGATGATCACAGTCAAGCAGGTTTAATTGTTGGAGTAAATACCTATTGTTAAGGCACATGGTGGTACAAAAAAACCCAGCAGGTAATATTTGTTCAACAAGATAAAACTCAAAATGAGTCAGAAATTTACCATTGAATAGATTTTATCACCAGAAACTCTAAACAAATAGTGTCAAATATGTGATAGCAAGGAACCAGTCATTACCAGTTATTACATGCCCTTAGAAATAAATCCATGATAATTCAGTGTTTATGTTACCGTAAATAAACTGTTGGGTAATGAGCCGCCAAAATATGGGTTACAGATTTGAAGCAAAAACCAGATAACAAATGCAATCAAACACATAATCAGGCACAATAGCTAAATAAATGTGCTTATTAACTTTTAAAAGGGCCAAAACCTAGTTGAGATGCACTTACATAAACCAACTCAGGCGTATGAGGGAAGATGTATTCCTGCATCTAATCCCATCTTACATGTGATTTCATGCGTTACACAGCACCACGCGTCAGATATCTGATCAAACCTTATCTAAAAAGTCCTGGTGTGTGTGTGTTGCATGACATCCTCAGTCTCACAACACAAAGAATGAAAAGAAAATTAAAGAAAACGTCTCACCAGCTCCTGAGTCTCCGAGCGGAAGTATGAGTTGACTCCGATGATGAAGGGTGTCGGCGTGCTGAGCACCTCCAGCAGCTTTCCCGGTAAGATAGGAACATATGTAAAACTGGAGAGAGTGGGAATAAAGTCATGGAAGAGGATTGAGATTAGGATGAACAGGAAAAATAAATGGAAAAGAGAACAGTGTTCTCTTTAAAAAAAAGAGCCATTTAATCAGAATAAGTCATCATGCATCTTGCTGCAAATCGAGTGTATTATTATTCTGTGCTATTTTTAATTGAATTAATCTATTAATACAGATAATAAATGCATTACATCAACGACAGACAACAAACAAACAAAAACATTATTATATTAACAAAAATCAATCTGAAATTTTACCTTTTTATTTAAACTACATTCAAACCTTTTAAAAACAACTATAATGGGCTAAAAACCGATGGGGATGTTCAGAATTTTGTATATAAGGCAATAAATAAAATGTATTATTATTTTGTGCAATTATTTTGTATTATTATTAATTTTAGATTAGTACTGATGATAATAATAGTACTAATAATAATAAATAATAATCAAGACACTAGTAATAACAGCACTATTAAATAAATACAAATATTATTCATATCAATATTATTATTAAATCAACCAGAAATGTCAAATCTGGAAAATTTGGTCCCCTGAAAATTTCAAATGTATTATTAAATCTGCTTGATTTTAAATAATTTCTAAATTTCTGAAATTTGGGGATGTTCAAAATTTTCTATATAAAGCAATAAATAAAATGTATTATTATTTTGTGCAATTATTTTGTATTTATGAATTTTAAGATTATTATACTGATGATGATGATAATAATAGTAGTAGTAATAATAATAAATAATACTCAAGAAAATAGTAATAACAGCACTATTAAATAAATAAATACAAATATTATTCATATTAATATTATTATTAAATCAACCAGAAATTTATTATTATTATTAAAGCAACCAAAATTCGCTGGCAACATATGATCCCTCTTTACCTGTACTTTAGTGGGAACATGATGGCCAGTAAACCTCTGCAAGCGTCCGTTAGACGCTGATAACTGCTGGAGAGGAACAGGATCTTGTGCTCCGTCAGAGCAGCACAAAACAGACAGAGAACATTCGCAATTCCTACGAAGAGAGAGAGAGAGCTTAGCCTAAAAATATCAGTCCCACTTCCTGTTATTTATTTAACAACACAAGGTGGAGATTACACCGTCCACATCTGACACTTGACACCAACTGTTGCTGTTTTAATGAGGCTGATTTGCTGTTTAGCACCTAAGCCTGCTGCTGATTGGCTTACCGAGCTGTCTGAAAAGCTGGGCCACGCTGCAGCCGCTTACAGGCAGGGAGTCGTTTATGGGTGTCTGGATAACCTGCCTGTCACCCGCACCAAGTGTGATGGTCCTCTGTAGAAACCCAAAGAAGAGCGAGAGAACAAAAATAAAGATAAGGGGAAAAGATTGGAGATGAGCAATGGGAGTGAGCTCATCTTTAAAAGAAAAGCACCACCCTCCAACACCTCCACCACGGCATTATGGGAAAGATTAATGTGTGTGCGGCAGGCTGGTCGTAGAGTGAGCTAAAGACAGGAGGTTATTTAGAAGGGGAAAAAAAGAATTCAAAGCCATTCTCCATTTATAAACCAGCACCAAAAAGAAAATGACATATTTCCTGTTATGAATAAGTCACATTTACAAAAACTGCTCTATTGTGAAAGTTACAAATGAAAAAGTTGGAAATGTTCAGGGTGAGGAAGGATCATGAAAATTGGCTGTTGAATACCAGAAAGAATTTTAAAAATCACAATTTTAATGTTTAGGTGTATCAAGTGAATAATACAATGATTTGCATTATATATTATGAGGTGAGGTCATACAAAAAGGGTTATATTTAGAGCAATGACAGACATCTCCTCTTCAAAATTTACCAAGAGATAATAAGATAGCAAGCATTTATTTAAGTCAGTTGGTAATCAGCCAAAGGAACATATTTATATTATACAGTTGTAATTAGTCTATATCATCCATCCAAGCAGACCAACACATACTGCTGTTATGACCATTTTACAACTTTTGATTAGGACTGATTTTATATCAGTTAATTCAGGCAGAAGTGAAGTCAGTAGGTGTCGAGAAACCAGTCCTTTTAAGGTAAATGTCACATCAGGACAGGAAGTAAAGAGGAAGCTGTAAAATGACAGCATGGGGGGGGTTATATCATCACTTCAAACAGCCACAGCACACATAAGCGTTTAACAGCCTCGCATTAGAGCATGTTACACACCCTCATAATATGCTTGCTGTAATGAGACCACATGACAGGACAAATCCAGAGCAATAACACGTGGAACTGCATAGAAGCGTAATTTGCAATCATGCAATCATGGTGATTATTTGAGACAACCCTAATCATTGTGCACTTAAAATTACAATCCAAATATGGGAATTTTAAGCGATTATGGAGACGCCATGCAATGCACATTTTGTCCTTCTTTATGGTGTGTCATTACATCGAAAATGTAAAGATTAAAATAGGAGGGGGGTGCTAAAATGCTGTCCCTCCATCAGATAGATAGATAGATAGATAGATAGATAGATAGATAGATAGATAGATAGATAGATAGATAGATAGATAGATAGATAGATAGATAGATAGATAGATAGATAGATAGATAGATAGATAGATAGATAGATAGATAGATAGATAGATAGATAGATAGATAGATAGATAGATAGATAGATAGAAAAACAATAGTTGGATGGATGGATGGATGGATGGATGGATGGATGGATGGAGACTAAAACGATGGTTAGTCAGATAGATAGATAGATAGATAGATAGATAGATAGATAGATAGATAGATAGATAGATAGATAGATAGATAGATAGATAGATAGATAGATAGATAGATAGATAGATAGATAGATAGATAGATAGATAGATAGATAGATAGATAGATAGATAGTCTAAAACAATGGATAGATAGATAGATAGATAGATAGATAGATAGATAGATAGATAGATAGATAGATAGATAGATAGATAGATAGATAGATAGATAGATAGATAGATAGATAGATAGATAGATAGATAGATAGATAGATAGATAGATAGATAGAAAAACAATGGATGGATGGATGGATGGAGACTAAAACGATGGTTAGTCAGATAGATAGATAGATAGATAGATAGATAGATAGATAGATAGATAGATAGATAGATAGATAGATAGATAGATAGATAGATAGTCTAAAACAATGGATGGATAGATAGATAGATAGATAGATAGATAGATAGATAGATAGATAGATAGATAGATAGATAGATAGATAGATAGATAGATAGATAGATAGATAGATAGATAGATAGATAGATAGATAGATAGATAGATAGAAAAACAATAGTTGGATGGATGGATGGATGGATGGAGACTAAAACGATGGTTAGTCAGATAGATAGATAGATAGATAGATAGATAGATAGATAGATAGATAGATAGATAGATAGATAGATAGATAGATAGATAGATAGATAGATAGATAGATAGATAGATAGATAGTCTAAAACAATGGATAGATAGATAGATAGATAGATAGATAGATAGATAGATAGATAGATAGATAGATAGATAGATAGATAGATAGATAGATAGATAGATAGATAGATAGATAGATAGATAGATAGATAGATAGATAGTCTAAAATAATGGATAGATAGATAGATAGATAGATAGATAGATAGATAGATAGATAGATAGATAGATAGATAGATAGATAGATAGATAGATAGATAGATAGATAGATAGATAGATAGATAGATAGATAGATAGATAGTCTAAAACAATGGATAGATAGATAGATAGATAGATAGATAGATAGATAGATAGATAGATAGATAGATAGATAGATAGATAGATAGATAGATAGATAGATAGATAGATAGATAGATAGATAGATAGATAGATAGATAGATAGATAGATAGATAGTCTAAAATAATGGATAGATAGATAGATAGATAGATAGATAGATAGATAGATAGATAGATAGATAGATAGATAGATAGATAGATAGATAGATAGATAGATAGATAGATAGATAGATAGATAGATAGATAGATAGATAGACAGATAATAGTGTCTAAAACAATGGTTAGTCACATATTGGATTCATTTTGATCTGAATTACTGTAATCTAATTGGTTCCCCTGATATTGAGCAAGTGTTTTAATTGGTGGAGCAAAAACGAGGGGAAAGCAGAATTGACAGTAAGAAAAAAAAAAGCTGAACTAAATCAAACGGGGCGTACCGAGCTCTCCTCTCTGTCGTCTTGGCCCGGCTAGATTAGCAACCACAGAGCAACAAAAAAAACACAAACCGTTAGTCACACCAAAATTGACAGACATTGCAATACAAAAAAAGAAGCAAACAAAAGGAAAACAAGGAAATACATGACAAAAAAATGCACAACACAAGGTTGTACACAGCTGAGGGCAAGGGTCACAGGAATATGAAAATACAGCTGCTATTCTAACCGGTAAAACCTTTACTGAAATAGAAAGTGAAGCCTAGGAAACTCTGACTTGCGTAACAGATTAGATATTACATTGAGGACTTGGTATGGCCGTATCGGTATTAACTGGGAAAACAGACAGACATGGTTTACCTAGCATTGCGGCCCTGGGTCAGGGACATTAAAACATGCCCTCCAGGAAGTCCAAAATAACAGAGACTCTGGATTTTCAGCACTACTGCTCCCTTATACACGCACAGATTTATGACCAAGTCACACACCTGAGTCACCCATTGCACTGGCTTCCCAATCCCAACACACAGATACTTGCCACACGTCTTGTCTCGATCACAAAGACATTCATTACATCCAGGGAAGGCATGGTTGATATTTTACAGATTGAGCTCAGCCTTTCTGGATCATTGTGACAACTAATCTGTGCCACACTATTCACGCGTCAAAGTAGCCGGAGCAACTTTTCTCTATTAATGGATAAGACAAGACACGCACTTGGTCTGAAATATAAGCCATGGTAAGTCAAGATAAGACAAAAACACGTCTTGGAAAAGGGATTTATGGTGTATTGACTCATTTAAATTTGGTTAATTTTGAACAAAAAAAGTTACATAGCGCACCTTTAAGTTCAACATTCACTGGTATGAACTCACAATGACCAGTTATATTTTTATTGACCAACGTTACTAATAAATACTTTTTGCATCTGCATTTTATAATGGCTTCAAACATGGCTGATCCAATTAGAAATTGATTCAGATTCAATCCATCATCATTTGAAAGGTCAAAACCAACCAAATTTATAATTGTAATGTAATACACAAAATAATCCCTTTCCAACGCACATAGAATAGAAACGCCACACTGAAGTCGTAGCATGCGCGTTTCTAAGGCTGTCATTCATACACACTGCAGTGTGCTTAGACGCCATCTGCCACCATCCCAGCCCATATGTTCAATCCACGCCAACCAGGCCCAGGACACAAAGACTGGCCCCATAAGCCTCTGCGTGTGTGTGTGAGGAGGTGCTTAGGTGTTTATCTGTACACTGTCCCATAAAAACAAACAATAAGCAGATGAAAAAACTGCCACCAAAACAAAAGTTGATTAACGCATTTCAAGTGCAATCGATTGCAGCCAAAGAGTCAGACAGAAATAAGGCACGTTTGTTGATTTGCATGAGCAGCAGTGATTTCGAAATGACTGAGAAATGCAGAGCATAGATTGACGATTGATTATCAGGCAGAATCACAGATGGGTTGATTGGTTGAAGCTGCTCAAAGGCAAATGTTACCTGGAAACAACCCAGTAGCCAGTCAGTTAAACTACAAAGAGGGGGGTCATTTATCTGGAACACAAGGGAGTCAGGTTTACACTTGAGGGGAGGGAATAATTTGGTTGTAACACAAAAACCAAATGTGATAACATGAAAAGAAAAACCAATCATATTTAAAGCAATAGTTCACTCAAAAATAAAACTGTCATCATGTTGTTCCGAAAGGTTGTTCAAAAGGAGAAATTGGCTAGTCTTTTTCACATAATGAAACTCAATGTTTCATTATGAGTTTTGTGCAGTCAAGCTCTAAAAATTAATGCTTTTCAGAGAATAAGTTCTCAAATTTAGGTCCAACCTCACATATGTGATCTTATGACTTTAGAGGACTTCACAAACACTACATTTAAGATACTTTTATAGTGTTTTTGTGTCATTTTGGTGCTTGACACCTCAAACCCCTAATCATCTTCATTATGGAAAAGAGCAGTCTGGATATTCTTCAAAATATCTTATTTTGTGTTTCACTGAGAGAGAAAAATGGGGTGACGTGGATAATTCAATGACTGAATTTACATTTTCGGGTGAACTGTCCCTTTAAATCTTTGGGGTTAAAATAATTTAATTGGTCATTAATTAATTTATTAATTGAAATATATTTTTATTTGCTCATTTTTGTGATCAAGTGCACTAATGTACATAATGTATTCAGGGTTATCATGAGCTCATCTTTCTGAGACAGAATTAAGACTAGAGCATCTCTGACATCCATAATAGTGCAGATCTTCCACACTACCCATGATGCAAAGGATAATTTACAAATGTGTCTTTAACTTTTGATAAGAATCCCTCCAGAGAAATCATTCATCAAGAGAGAACCAGTCTGTGTTGGAGCTTTAAGAGAAAACAATATTTATAGACATCGGTTTTGTTTTAAAACAAATTAGATTGTGCTCATTTCTTACCTGAGAGCCTCCAGCTATAGGAATAATGCAGGTGAGAAGGTTTCCGATCACCGTTTCCATGGGAACGGTGAGGCCATCCACATGAACAGTGAAGATGAGACTTAAGCAGTTCTGCAAAGTAAAGAGACGCAAGAGTAAATTTAAATATAGGGAAATCTAATGACATCATACCCTCTAGCTTGTGTTTTTTTAAAGTTTTGATACTTTTGAGACAGGACAGGAAATTATTAGAGGAGGGAAATGGGATCAGGACACACCATAGGCCGGATTTGAACCTGTATTTCCTGGCTCAGGCTTTGACCTCAGGGTTCAACAATTGGGATGTCATTTGACCAATCAGGCCACTTCTGTGTTGTTGCTACATCATACAATTCTGGGGGGGGGGGTTAACATTGCAAATTTCTGTGGATTTTAATGTCACCAACTTACCGTTAGATGGCTCTGGGTTGTAAAAAAAAAAATAATTCTGTACAATTTTGATAGTTGTGCCATTGTTTTCCACCAAAAGTGTGCTTGTCATTATTGAAGTGTGTTTCCGCCAAAGAATTAAAACAATTAAAAGGTACAGTAAATTATATTTTTTCTCAGAATTGCGAGTTTATATCTCACAATTCAGACTTTATAACTTGCAATTGCGAGTTCACATATCTCACTATTCTGAGAAAAAGTCCACAATATTTCTTAAACGTTTATATTAATATAATAGTTTAATTATTTTTTGAACAAAATATTTGAAAATAATAATAAAAATAATTAAATCTAGATTTTTAAAAGAAAACGTGTAGAAGAACATCCCAAAAAACACATTTTTTTTCTCCGATATATAAAATAAGTTGTTTTTTTGTGATTTTATAAAATGCTTTATAAGTTGAACCATAAACATCATGCGTCAACTTCCTGAGTGCGCGTCTCTTACCCTAAAGACCTCTGTGTGGTCCAAACGGGATACGAGGACCAGGCTTTTAGGAGCGTAGAGTTGAGCAGGCTGAAGCACGTCTGGACCGTCATCTTCATCGGCTTCACTGGGTTCTCCTTTCTGTAGCTGAACACACATAATGCATAAAACACCCTCAAACAGCACCTGGAATAATTACCACACACCAAATCATTTAAACAGACATCCAATCAACCAAAAAAAAAACGGTTTCTAAACCAGCATAATCCATTTCACACAGCAGTAAATCACCCCACCCATCAGCCCCATTGCATCCTGTTACATAACTCCAGAAGTCTTCCCTTCTCTCTCACATTCCTTCTGTTCATCTGCACGTGCTCGGCACAAACCTGCGGGTTCTCCACGGACTCCCAGAAGGTGAAGCACGCACAATAATGCCGCTCGGAGTTGATGTCCGTGAGAACTGACACAAAGAAAGAGGGAGGCTTTCTCTCTGGAACCAGCTGCCATCCACTCGGCTGACAGAACTGAAAGAGATAAAACCATGCAATCATCAGATCCTATGAAAACACGGCCAGAATCATTCAATACTGTTGGCAAAATATGTGAATTCTGGGATATCATATGCTGCGAGTTTGTTTGTCATGGGCTTACCAGCTCAAGGCCTTGAGGAAAGGGGTTATCTTCCCAGTCCTTCTCTGGGAAACGCTGGTGAATTCGGCCTTGACCTTCACTACCTCCTACACAAAAAGAGAAACAAAAGATAAATGGACGCATGTAAAGCTTTGCAAACTGGACATGACAGAAAGTGCGTTTTACTCAGCTCACATGACTTGATAACCCCATAACCCTCTCTGGAAAAAACATAACTTGGCATAATAGGCTGATAATAAGCTATAAACACTTCCTGGCCTAATAACAAAAACTTTATTATGTTCATGGCTTTGTGACGTGATTTTTAGGCTTTATTTGTTATTAAATCAGAGATCTAATTTCTTCATTTCTCTGGAGGTTTTTTGGTGATGTTTGGGGGGGGGACTCTGCTTTTATAATTTTGTGTAAAAATGCATTTGAGAAAACTTTTTTAAAAACTTCAAATGTAAAATACAAAATAAAATAAAAATACAGCATTTTATACACAATAAAATATGTTAAAATATAAAAATATTTTAGCATGTTAAAATATATATATACACTACAATTATAACTAAATTGTGTGTATATATATTATACAGTTTATATAAAGCGTAATATGTTATAGACTGTTAGATAAAATATCTACAAACTCTACAAAATAAACAAAACAAACGAATAAAACAAAAAGCAATACTTCAGCATTTTTAAGAGGATGACTGGAAAAAAAATAGAAAATGCATAATGTATAATGTTATGTAAAAAAAAACAGCATTTTGAAGTATGAAGCAGAATGATAAAGTGCAAGTGAGAGCTGAGAATGTCACAACAGGAGAGGAGAGGAGGAACAGCACCTGTCTGGGGCTTTCAACAGCTAAACAAAACCACGAACAGACCCACTATAAAGCAAACAATTACTGGGACGTCTTCCAAGACCCGATGCACGAATCAGATTTACACATCTTGCAGGGCTGGGCGATCCAATGTACAGCACTCCCGAAAACCATCAGTCAGGAATGTATCTGTCTCTTTGAACATCTTATCAGATATGTGGCAACCGCGAACACACACACATACACACACGACTGAGCTACAGTAGAAGGCCTGTTGAAAAGCAAGTCTTGTCAGATTGAACACAGGGACTTTGTCAGTTAGAGAGTGCTCTTATTGCACAGAGGAATCATGGGATTTGAGCAGTTCATTTAGACTGCTGTCCCTCCCTCTTCACCCGGAATAAATGAGTTAGCGACCCAGCCCGTGATGCTGATGGTGCGATGACCAGCAGGACAAGACTTTAAGTGTCAAACCAAAGCCTTGTCCAAGAAAAGCCCTCCTTTTTGAGTAAAGGACAAAGGTCAAAAGTTAAGAATGAACACTGTATTTGAGTCCAGAGTCCCGTGCTTTTGACACAACATTCAGGAAAACTTGGCATTAACATGCAGTTTTTTTATCCTTCAAAGCAAACTTAACATTTTCATGACTTTGTAAAATTGCATTCCCAATCATTTTCCATGAAAGTGTGGAAAATAACAAAATAATAAAAAATAATAATAATTAACAAAATGATCACCTTCTCGAATCTTCTTCCTGAATATTTTCAATTAACATATAATAACAATTAATATTATTATTATTTTTGTTCTTGTTAATTATTCTTTATTGTCGTAATTGTTATACAATTTTATTCCTATTTTTATTAAATTATAAAAATTTTTTCATTTATTTTATTAAATTATTGGTAAAACTGTATTAAAATTGTATTCTAACTACTTTTCCATTAAAAATATAATACTAAAATAACAAAAAATAAATAAATTTAAAAATAAAAAAAATTAAAAAATTAAAATAACTTCTCAAACCTTCTTCCAGAGGAATTTATTAATTAACATTTTCTTATTATTATTGTTATTATTATTATTATTATTATTATTATTATTATTATTATTATTATTATTATTATTATTATTATATTAATATTACTGTAATGTATTTTTTCAAATTCATATAGTTATTAAAAAAAATTAGTCTATTTTATAAATTTGTTAACCATTTAAAGAACCCAAACAGTTTAAAAATCCCTATAAAAGGGAACTGTTAAGCTCATACACAAATTCAGGGAGAGTTAACCTGCACCGTGTGTGCAACCCTCACGTGTGTGCAAGCTAGCACGTATAAAAAGGCGACTGACTATAGCTGAGTGAGTGATGAGGTGCACATGGTTGATGGTACTATAATAAACCGAGGTGTAAACGGCCACACCCTCCTCCTTACCTCAGCTGGGGCTTATGAAGTGTGTCATATTTACTCGAGAGCGAGCCAGGTGAGCCATAATCAAAGAGGCATTGTGGGAAATTAACTAAAAGTTGGTACGTGTAGTCATTAAACAAGTCTGGAGTTGGAATAAGATTTTAACCACTCCCTAAACAAAGAAGCCAACCTACTAACCATAAAAAGGTTAGACAACAAATATTGACATGTCAAACACTCTAATCTTGCAAATGATGCAGATGACTTGATCTCACCAGAGAGAGTGAATAATGGTAATATTAGTGATAGAAATACAGTTCTTACATTTGAATTAAATACTTTCTTCATGAATGTTCATTTTATAGATATTTTAGAGATCACAATGATGCATAAAGAAATAGCTGAATATAGAAATTCATTAGATTTTAAAATTTTAAAACTTTTCCATAAATGTGTGGAAGGAAGTAAGGAGTGAGGGAAGGAAGGAAGGAAGGAGGGAATGATGGAAGCAAGGAAGGAAGGAAATAGCTGAATATAGAAATTCATTAATTTTAAAATTTTATTTCTACTACTTTTCCATAAATGTGGCGAGGGAGGGAAGGAAGGGAAGGGAAGGGAAGGGAAGGGAAGGGAAGGGAAGGGAAGGGAAGGGAAGGGAAGGGAAGGAAGGAAGGAAGGAAGGAAGGAAGGAAGGAAGGAAGGAAGGAAGGAAGGAAGGAAGGAAGGAAGGAAGGAAGGAAGGAAGGAAGGAAGGAAGGAAGGAAGGAAGGAAGGAAGGAAGGAAGGAAGGAAGGAAGGAAGGAAGGAAGGAAGGAAGGAAGGAAGGAAGGAAGGAAGGAAGGAAGGAAGGAAGGAAGGAAGGAAGGAAGGAAGGAAGGAAGGAAGGAAGGAAGGAAGGAAGGAAGGAAGGAAGGAAGGAAGGAAGGAAGGAAGGAAGGAAGGAAGGAAGGAAGGAAGGAAGGAAGGAAGGAAGGAAGGAAGGAAGGAAGGAAGGAAGGAAGGAAGGAAGGAAGGAAGGAAGGAAGGAAGGAAGGAAGGAAGGAAGGAAGGAAGGAAGGAAGGAAGGAAGGAAGGAAGGAAGGAAGGAAGGAAGGAAGGAAGGAAGGAAGGAAGGAAGGAAGGAAGGAAGGAAGGAAGGAAGGAAGGAAGGAAGGAAGGAAGGAAGGAAGGAAGGAAGGAAGGAAGGAAGGAAGGAAGGAAGGAAGGAAGGAAGGAAGGAAGGAAGGAAGGAAGGAAGGAAGGAAGGAAGGAAGGAAGGAAGGAAGGAAGGAAGGAAGGAAGGAAGGAAGGAAGGAAGGAAGGAAGGAAGGAAGGAAGGAAGGAAGGATACTTTCAGGTTTTCCAGGACCTTCCATTTATTTCCTCACAATATAGACAAAATGTCTGACAGGGTAATGAAAACACTTTTTGATACAGTTTAAAAAGGAAAGACTGTAGCCTATGACAGACAGACATGCAATTTTACTGGAGTGAATACAGGGCAAAATAATACCTGGAGTCAATCTGGAGTGTGTCCAAAATACAGGCACCACAATAGAGCCTATTCATAACACTGTACGCTGCCAAAATTACCCTGTTGTGAAAATGATCTTTGGATGGCACTTCCCTTATCTCTCCAGGGATTGAGTCGGATAAAGATTAAGACGGCGGGGGGAGAGCAAATGCACCAACTTCAGGTGATATTCATATACAACTTTGGCCTGCTGCCTAGGCGGTCACTCTACACTCTACACTCTACCCACCATTTAGTGAACTGACATGTTAGTGCCACAGGGTAAGAGTGCAGACTCAGGATTTGCTTCGTTTCTCTTACAAAAAAAAAAACACAAAAAAATCAAGACATGCAGCCAGGGAAGGAATCTGAGCCAGAAACAGCGTGCCAACATCACAATGATATTTGAGGCCTCCAACGTGTTGTTGGGAAATCTAAAACTCGCTTTCATTCCCACCCCTCCTACTTTTCCTCTATCTTAGAATGAGAGTGAAAGTGACTAGATGAGTGAAGGAGAAAAAGAGACGTCCAAGCACAAACAGGCACTGTTCTTGCAACACTAATTCACTCATGCCGAATTCCAGCATTGCTATTCCAGAACTCTGGTGCTCCCAGATAACAGCTGAGTCGGCAAACTAGGCTTGCGTTTTACTCAAGAATATTCCCCGAGGGGAACGTTGTGAAAGACCTAAACAGAAGTTAAAGACGTTATACACATGCATTGATCACATTCAAACTCGAGATTTTGCATATACGCGCACAAGTAGAAACATTGCACACAAGCCTTTGGACAAATCGGAGGAGAATTCTGACCTCATTTTTGGACTCCAGGGACAAAACAAAAAGCTTGGAATAAATACAAGTGAGTTGAGAACAAATCCACAGCCAGCTAAAGTCAGTGCAAGTCTGAGAAACTTCTGAAATCCGAAAGGAAAAATGCGGTCGGTGAGGTCGTCCAAGGTTTCTCAAAGGTCTGTCAATGCAATCCACCTTGTTTGTGGGACCAGACTACCAAATGCACCTTGCACCTGAGATTTCGACTCATGAATGGGGTTCGTATGGTAAGTGGACATGGGGAATGTGCTTGGATAATCTCACAAGACGGATCTGGACATATGAGACTTCAATTAATCTTTCCCAGACAAGGCCTGCTTGTTTAGATGGAAGGCAATGCTCAGGTTTATGTGATCCTAAAGCTAAATGTGCCTTTGATTATTTTTTATTGGCACACAACGGTGATAACCGTTGGGATATGTTTCCGCAACGTTCACATGATTATCGTCACAGAATAGCGCTGTGAACTTATTACAGGGGTCAATCCCCTGGAGCAACCTGGTGCTCCTGTTTTGCGGAAATCAAACCGGCCATGAACTTTAACCACTACACAACATTTAATGTGGCCTTGAAAGAACTTAAATCCGCAAAAATCTGTTTATAGGTGAGAGTTCAAACAAAACAATGGGTCTGGGCTATGCAAACTATGACCCTGACAACTACAGATCTCTCAAATCTCATTTACCCAATTATGAAAGCATGCAGATATATGTGCAAATATCTTTTTTGGGGTAAGGTTGACATGGCCTCCATAATCACATTACAAAGCACTTCTGCTTTACCATGACTCACAAGAGTGTCTGGTTAATGATAGGGAAATTCACTGCTCCTTCATGAAGGATCTGAGAGAGACGCCATGCAACAGTCATATCGACCTGCTGGTCAGACTGAAGCAGGTGAAGTGAAACTAAAGGCAGGTGACACTACAACAGTTACTACGGGACAGAAATCACAAGATTCCATCAGTTTATTCAATGAGGAAACAAACTGATGTATATATACCACCAATGTGGCACTCATCATTGATACTCATGTATCAATCACAGAGATTACAACTAAAGTATGAGGCAGGGGTCCTTGAGGGCCACTGTCCTGCAGAGTTTAGCTCCAAGTCCAACCCTGATCAAACACACCTGAGCAAGCTAATTAAGGTCTTCAGGATCACCAGAAACTCACAGGTAGGTGTGTTTGATCAGGGTTGGAGCTAAACTCTGCAGGACAGTGGCCCTCCAGGACCGAGTTAGAGAACCCCTGGGTTAGGGCATGAGTAATACTTCCTTAACATGCAGACATCTCATTCTGAAGCAACTGCGCCTGGGCACCACAGGAATTCACCATCACGCTTGTGTAAGACAGACAGTGTGTTTGCGACTGTGTCAGTGCATGTGGGTGGGGCGGCAAAAACAAGTATGTAGGCTTGCAAAGCGAAAAGACTGGATTGCCTTATAAAAGCTCTCAAACGCAAAAAGAATGTCTTGCCGTCACCTGGCAATTTTTCTAATCTTAAAACTGGTCTCTTCAAGAGTTCAACATGGATTCTCGAGAAAGACTTGGCAGTGTATCAAAACCAAGAAAACCGCAGCCTGCTCTTTTGGCCTGCGCCCCACGTTGTCAAAACAGTTCCGTCACCATGGCTGCAAGGACCTGCGAAGCCGCAGTTAAGCATGTCAGGGAGTATAGCACAGGCTCGGTGGAGAGACACAGGAAGTTGTCAACCAACGTGTATATGAGCGGTTGTTGACCAGTGGGTGGGTGGTGATCAAAAATGAGCCGTGGGTCTGTTCAAAATGGAAAGACTAAACACTCAATATAAGGAATAAAAAGGTGAACATGAACATGAATAAAGAAGGAGTTGAGTTTTAAGCAGTCTAGCCTGTCAAATCCAGGACATTTGAACTGCAGCGTACATGCATTTTATCATCCACTAATGTTCACATATTTGGGGTTGGTCAGATATTTATGATAGAAGACTCTTTTGCTCACTATGGCTGCATTTATTTGATCAACTATACAGTAAAATCAGTAATATTTAATGACTGATTCAACGCTGGTGACGCTGTAGACAAGAATGTCCCCTAACCGATTGAAGAGTTTTGTTATAAGATTTAAGAATGAACATAGCGGTCTACATTTACTCTCGTTGTTACTCGAGGATGGATCTGTACCAACTGTTCGTGATTCGATGTAACTGTTCATCATCCACATTATCTTATCATTCGTGAGAGATTGTCCTGACACTCAAGCGCAAGCTCGCGAGGCTCCTCCCTCACAGCTCATTTGCATTTAAAGGGATACACACTAAAATGGCGCGTTTTTCTGAGCCCCAAAAAGTGAGAATTGAAACTTTCCGTACTTTCTGTAAAGCTGCTTTGAAACAATATGTATTGTGAAAAGCGCTATACAAATAAATTTTAATTGAAACATTATCCGTTGGGTATTTTGAGCTAATATTTCACATACACACTTTGGTGACATCAGAGATGTATTTTACATCTTGTGAAAAGGGGCTTTATAGTTGCACTTTAGAAAAAAATGTTACTTGAGCCAAACTTTTCAATGGTAGCGCGCAAGTTAGATAATAATTGTGTGAATATCAAAACATGTTAATTCTAGTTATCGGCCAAACGAAAATATATTAATTACTGGCTTCTTCACATCAGCCAAATTTTTTATATTGTTGCGTCCCTAATAAGCACAAGCTATTTCTGATGCAAGATTGACTGCTAATGAGTAAATGGCTCAATGCACTTGTACAAATTCAGACCCAAACTCTTGGCCTTGGTCATTCTGGGTGGACTTGCACTAAGAGAATTGCATCTGCCAAAATCTGCTGTTGCTCGGGGATACTGCGAGTGCCGTTTTCTTTTCTTTTCTTTCTGTGCAGAAAAGCTCTTCAACAAACTCACATCCTTCCTGCACGCCAACAACCACCCGTCCCACAACCGCATTCAGCCCTGGCTGCTTTTTCAATAGAGGAAATACTCAAGCTTCAAGACGATTTCCACACTTTTTTTAGAGAGTGCACTAGTTTTTAACAACAAAACAACACCTCATTACTTCTAAAAATACGTGGCTTTCAGTGCCGTTCAAAAAAAGTTTTATGAACCCCAACAATTTCGATTTGTTTGCTCAGCCACAATAACGTCAGAGATGTGTGAAACTGTGTCTGTCTCTTGTCTGTATTCTATGCAAAGACCTGCGGTTTTAGATATTTTAGGTCGGGCACTTTGGTTTTCAGTGGACAAGTACTGGTCTTTCTAAAAAACTCTTAAAGAGCTTATGGGCTTCTAAGATAAACTACTGTCACAGCATGAGACATAAATCGAGTTTTATTTAGATTACGGATAAACACTCTTACACACACTGAAACAGAGGCCTTAACTGCTACATTAACAAGGATTAGGATTGGGCGAGAAACATTGCAATGATTTTAATGAGCTTTTTATTTGGCCGTTAAGTTTCCAAAAGGCTAGTTCCTCACCCCCCTCATCGTCATGTGACAAACAATAATGAAACCATTAAGAAGTTGAATCAGTACAAAAGATTAATTTCTAAAGCTGATTCAAAACTCAGATTCAGTAATAAAACTCATTCATGGCCTTTTTTTAAGTTGTTCTAGCAACAACGATATGCGTCAATAAATACTTTTTGTTGTTTTATTGGTGCATATAAATTAAATTTATACATTTTTACATGGAAATTAATATTATTATCCATTTATGATTTATTATTATATTATATATTATTTTTAACAAGGTTATTACTGCACTTTTGGTTAAAATGTACTTTTGATCATTTGATCAAAATGATAGATAAATAAAGAAATAAAATAAGACATATTTTAAATATCATCAAATGCTAACAAATACACAGAATTTCTATTAGCCAAAACCTAACAAGGATACACTAATCACTGTCATGACACTAGATAAACACAGACACCCCTTCTCTCACACACGTATATATTTAAATAACCTCCAGCTAATATACTAAGAGATAAGCAGCTATGTCGTTTTAGGTACCTTGGACCTTAAGACTAAAGCTCAGTGCAGTGACTGATATGCTGAGTGAAATGCAAAAAGCAAACTAAAAAGTACGCACTTGGACTCCTTTTGCTTACATAATGCTGACGTCATTGGACAGGCATTCCACCTCAGCAAAAATTCCAAGCCTTCCGACAAGGTTTGGAAATCATATGGAAAGTAGTGAAATTAGCATCGGGTTAGTCAGTTTTCCTCCGGCAAGGCCATGAAAGAGGCAGCCAGAAGAAATGAGGCTGTGACCGGTGTTTAGATGGAGTAAAGAGACTATTAGCAGCACTAGGAATTCAGGGAATACACCAACAGTTATAGCATTTAAGAGAAGACGTTTGACGTCTCACTATCCTCCCACAAGGCAACACCACATAGCAAACATTCTGTTAGAAAGCATCTATGGCATGCCGTCAATTGGGAACAATTTCAACTTGCCAGACAGTTTGTGAAAAAGACAAAAAATTGCACTGAATAAAAAAAGTCAATAGGGCAAAGTATTACATAAACAAAAGTTTAGCCAAAAAACTTTATACATCCCAAGTCAAGACTAGTGTGACAACGCAAACTTATATAGAATATTTCAAGTCGTCTTGAACGCGTAGCTTTAAATTTCTGCTTTGAGGCATCTTCTAGCCACATTGTAAATGTAAACAGCAGGCAGGTCACAGATGATATCGATAGAAACACAAATTTAACTTTTTTTTTTTTGTATTGACATTGTTATTTTGTCATTGCCTCTAAATGTGAGGCTTGAAGATTCTCATGCTTTTAACCCAGCTCACAAAAGATTACTGCCTCTCTTGCTGTATAAATGATTCATGCCTAGATGTCTCAGAAATGTGTAATAATGGCAAAACAATAACAGCTGACTCACAAAAAGAAAACAAAAACTAACACTAGCCAAGCTCTGAATGAAAGGATAGGAGAAACAGTGGACTTTACAAGAGACTGCCACATAATGGTTTAATAGAATTGCAATAATTATAGTCTAACCCTCGCTGATGTGAGTAAAGCAAGCGGTTCAAATCAAACACAAAGGGGAAAAAAAATAACTACAATATTGAACCCCCCCCCCCATTTATTCATAATATTTATTTATTAGTAGTACATGTATTTATTATTTTTGTATTATTAAAATAATATAATATATATTATTATGAATAATAATTATTAATATTATTGTTGTTAGTTTTCTTTTTAAAAGAATGGATTAAAAGTTTTTACAAAATTGATCCACCAAGACGAGCTCTGAAGAAGGGAAACCCCCTCCAAAAGAGACCCTGAAAATCCGGCTAACCACATCAGAGCATTAAGCTTCACTTACACCAAGCCAACCAATATGCTCCATTTTTTCTGCAAATGGGTACTTTATATTTCACCTCTGGACCAATCAGCTTCCCTGAACTCACTACCAATAGGTGGGCAGCAGCTGAAACCAAGATTAAGACAGACAGAGTGGGACACCAGACTATAATTCACTCCTCCGTGTCTGAATCCCAACAGCCGCGATGTTAAAGACCCCTATATAATCCAGTGGGTCAGCAATGAGGGAAAAAAGGGATTTAGAAGAATTACTTCCCGCAACCCCATAGGCATGTGAAGAATAAGGTCTTCAGTCTCCACCCGAGGGGTTTGGGAGGAGGAGAGGGCCGCATTCCCAAAATACCAGGGAAGACCATGAAAGGTTTGCGGCCATGGAGAGTGCACTCCCCCTTCCCGCCCTGACCTCCACGTCCCTCATTGACCCACAAGACCTCTGGATATGAAGCATACACACAGCTATTAACTAGTCACTGCTCGTCCCATTACCAGCCCTAATGATGTTTGTGTGCGAGTATGTGTGTAAAGAAAATCCCAGATTTTTCAGATTTTCACTTGCCCTGCCACTAAAAATAATCACCTTTCAAAATATTCTTACAATTTAAAATGATTGTTTTCTATTTGCATATATTTTAAAATGTGATGCAAAGCTGAATTTTCAGGATCATTCCTCAAGTGTCACAAGATCCTTCAGAAATCATTCAAATACGCGGATTTGCTGCTCAAGAAATATTTGTTAAGTTGAAAACAGTTGTGCTTCTTAACATTTTTGTGGAAACTGATTCCTTTTTTGGAGGGTCCTTTGATGAATAGAAAGTTCAAAAGAAAGGGATTTATTCGGAACAGAATGTTTTCTAATATTATTATTTCTTTTTAACCATTCTTCCAATACCATCACAATTTCGACCAATTCAAGTTTCAAACTGCAGCAACATTCAATGTGTCAATCAAAACTAAATGTTTGGGATTCCAAGGCATAAAAATCAAAGAATATAAGATGACACAATGCAGTAAAAGTCCAGTGAGGCACATGACATTTCCATCACACAGGCCTTGGGACAGTAGCCAAACACTATCATGTGAGTTCACCACATTCATAATGAAACTTAACGTCTCGGAGTTTCAAATGTATTTACTTGATGTTGTCCTGTGCATATAATCTTAATACCTAGTGCAAACCATTTTAAAGACAAAAAAAAGATGGAAAATGTGCACGTTTGTGTGTGTGTGTGTGCTGAGCCCCCCGTCTCTCAGAATGAGGGCAATCTCCATTGCCCTCTAGCCCCTCGGCTGCCACATGAATGAGGAGTATTCATCCACCAGCTGGCCATCAGAGCTTTGCGGCCATACGCTGCAGGCATGGGGACCGGGCTTCTGTATCCACGGACCCAGCCACCCTTTTTCTCGGCACAAAACCGTTTATAGTCATGCCATATGACCAGAATTGGGGAGTCATGGAAACACAGAGCGGCCGGCGTGTCACGCCATGGCCCCCTTCGGCCTTATTCTTCCTCATGAATAAGAATCTGTTCTCTACTGGTGAATATTTCTAGACGTCCGGCTGAGTCAGTGCGTTTGTCAAAGAGCAAATCTGTTAAAGGTGGGCCACTATTTGTAAACCACCAACATTTTTTTTAAGGGGTGGTTGATTATGATTTCACTTTTCTAACATAAGTTTTCTAACAACATCTGCAAAGTTACAACGCTCAAAGTTCAAACCAAAGGGAGATATTTGCTTTTAAAAAAAAAATGTTTTTTTAAGGACTACAACAATTGGCTGGTAGGAACTACACAAGCTTCCTCCCGGGTTAGTGACATCACGAACCCTAACATTAACATAAACCCCGCCCCCGGGAACACGCAGTTGGAAAAGCTGTTGTAGTCACCCTGTGTGCATCTCACAACAGTTCCTAGACAAGCAATTTATAGATTATCCTGACAGAATATGCAAATTGAAGACACTTAACTCCACATCAGCAACATAAATTCATCAACTAACCATTCAGAGATGTCCTGTTGCATTCTACATGTTGTCCCTTTTTCTTGAGTCGCTCCATCTTTGTCTGACTCCGGTTTAAATATAAAAGGCAGAAGATTTTCTGACATTTTAGTATGTGTCTGCGTGAGATAATCGAAGCTGCAAACACATACACTCTTGAAGCTCCTCCCACTGTGCTCACCCTCAAAAACTTTGTGACAACTTTAACAAGCTATATCAAAATATCTGTGGGGTAAAACTTCACATACACACTCTGGGGACATCAGAGATTTATTTTACATCTTGTGAAAAGGGAATTATACCACTGCTTTAGTTACTATTTGGACTGATTCAAATGGGAATCATAACAAATTTAACATTTATCTTTAAGTCGGCATGAAATGGAAGTTGCGATGGTCTTCAACTGAATTAAATGGCTTCTAGAACAAGAACAAAATGTAGGGCGGGGCTTGATTTTGTCCACCAGGAAATGATTGGCTGGTTACTGGTTAGATGGTTGTGGTTTGCTATTGGTTGTTCTCATGTGAGTGACAGGTAGTCCCGCCCTCGTACCAGTAAACATGTCATCAGAGAAGATGGGAGATGTAATGAAAATGAACTAGTTGTGATGAGCATTTTGATTCAAGAACCAGATTACTTGACATCCACTCAAAACCCGCTTGCTTGAGAAGTTTTACAAGCACATCTTTGTAAAAATCTAGGCTAGTTTTATTTTAGATGACTGGTCACAAGTTATCATACAGCAGACAATCATTTTAACATACATTCTCAATGGCACGCAAGGGTTAAACCGACTGGCAGAGACAACTCTCACAATGAGTGTGCGACAGAACAAACGCTCTCCTCTTTTGTTTAGGGCCTCTCTGTTTTCAGCCGGGCTCCTCCCAAGAAAAACCAAGAGAGAGCAAGAGAAAGAAGGGGGGGGCTGTACTCCGAACCCCAAAAGACATTTCCATGGATGTCCACTTTTAGTGAAGCCCACCCCAAACTCTAGACCTCCATTTTCTCACTCTCACACAATCTGGATTCTCATTCAATCATGTCTTCTCCCTAGAGCCTCAACTCCCATTTCCTGTTTTTACACAGAAAGCCCCTCGTCCAGAGAATCCTATTCAGCGCCGTTCTCCTCGCAGGGCCTGGAAATCAGCTGGACAAGTGGCGTTGCGCAGTTTCACAACAGACGCTGGGTGACTCCACCCTGACAGCACACTGCCCTCCACTGATGCAGTCATTCTGGCTCAAGAATGGGGATTTCTAGAGCCAGATTTGTGGGCTATATGACTAAAGGAAACTAAGGCAAAGGGCCCGAGACAGGGACATGGCCTCTGGGTCAGTTGAACGTACGTGTTCTGCACTGGTAAACATAAAACAGAACGAGGTTATCTCATTTAAGAGCGCCAGCCCTCTGGGTGTTAAGTAGGCACCACTCGAACAGCACTTCATAAAGATCCTTTGAAACATCTCCAGGCTCACATTCACTACATGTTTTCAGAGATGTGAAACCTCTCAGAGACATGTGTCAGGTAGACAAAAATAAAACAGGACTTAAAGGGATAGTTCAACCAAAATTCACTCCAAACTTCTTGAGCGAACATAAAATAATGGGGTTAAAATTACCCAAATCTGTATGACTTTCTTAGGGCCCTATGATTTCCGCGATGCGGAAAACACGGACGGAATCCAGTCATAAAAACAGAACTTACAGTATAACGTGGAATTTCGCAGAATTTGTCAAGTCTTGGATGAATAAATTGGATTAAATCAAATCACGATATAGACTAATGTTTGTGAATATTAAACCGACAAAAATACTATTTAAATCGGAATCCTGCATGCTCTGAGTGTTTCTGTTTGAATGAATGGCGCAGATGCACGGTTTCATTAACCACATAGGCATAAACACTGAATTATGCATGACAAAGCATTTTAGCCTCTGCCGTTTCACTATATGAGTACATGAATAAATGAACTTAATTTCTGAGTCTCATTTCATCAACATTTTACTGTTTTATTTGAGAAAAAACTATTGTCATATCATAAACGCACAAAAACTCAAAGCTCTTCACGGCAACCCAGCAAAATATAAGTTTGGTTTAACCTTAAGAAATTATGACAAAAATATATTACTATTGCATTGTACTATTGTACTATTGTGTATTGTATTGTACACAACACAGAATTTAAATCCAGACAACTTAACATAGAAAATTACAGAATTTGATTTAAAAAAATGATTTTTTTCTGTAGAACCCAAAGAGGATATTTTGAAATAAACACTTTTGTCAAAAATAAACACTTTTGTTAAATTCAGCCATTTTTTTTTTTTCAAATTATTTCAAAACCATTTGAATGCATTGTAAGACAATGGGGTCCATTAGGGTTGTTTTGGACCCCATTGACTTTAATTACATGGACAAAAACACTTCTTCCTTTGGGTTCTGAAGAAGAAACATCAAAGTAAAAGTCATTTTGGGAGTGATTTTGGGGAGAACAATCCATTTAAGCTTACTTTTTAGATGGGTGCAACAAACAAAATACAGGAAATTGTCAGAAAAAAAAAGAAACAGAATCAGGAGATCTTGCAAGCGAGATTCAAGATCAAATTTCCCTCATGAGGACCAAGGCTCAACATTGCACAGCATGTCTGCTACTTGCTAGACATTATTTTACATATTTAGAGAAAAAAAAAAACTTAACTTGTGAGATGGATTTCAAGTGTCAAGGGGTGGGTAACATGTAGAAACACTTTCACTCGCCAATTTCTCACAGATCTCACGAATCTGATGTCAACCCACAACAGCACAGCTTTATAGCGTCACAGGTCTGCCCATGGTACAAGCTCAATCCGGGCCATTCAGACTGATTTAGTTTGCTGCTATGTTGCATTGCAAGCTAGCCTAGAACATGAATGATTTCTGTTGCACTTTCATGTTATTTTTAGAATTTCATGCGTTTTTATTCTTGGATATCAACGGGCATAAATAGAGCAAATCCCTGACTTGAGGAGAGCTCTGTTTTTTTTTTCTCCACACACCTTTACTGTAATGTGAAGGTCTGCTAACCAGATGCTGAAACGCAGCAGAAGGCTAGAAACAGGAAAGGAAGACATTCTGCAGCGCGTGCAGCCTTTCAACATCCTGCCAGACTACGTGTACGGCCACATACAAATAGCTGCATCTCGCGGGTAACAAAAACCAAAAAGATCTATCTGCGCCGAACTACTCTTGAAGCGGACCACTGCACACATCATGCAATTTAACATGAATATTCGTCTCATGAGTCCCCGATACTGTCGTTAAAATGGGGACTCGCCATGTTTTGTGTGTGCCTCATAAATAAGGAATAAAACATGCACAGAGGCAGCTCTCTAAATAAAGGTTTGATGCGAGTTTCCAGCAACTTGCTTTCTTCGGATGAGGGTTGGTAAATTATGCATGCTCACCGGGACCATTATATGGCACGAATCTAGGCCACTAACTAAAACACTCAACCTCCCGAAAACGAAACTCACTAAGGACAGAGGATTTTACAGAAAGCTCAAAGCTCTCTACATTCATTCACATTAAAACAAGTACACTTTAAATGTTTGACTTTCTTTTTTTCTGTGAAAGCCAAAGATATTTTGAAAAATGTGTTTGATGAAAACTCATCATGTTCTTTCAAAATCTGTGGCTAAACTTTGCAAAACGTCCTGGAAACTTTGTCAAAGGATGGCAAAAAAATGATATTTGTGTCTTTTCCTCACACAGTTATTGTATACCTTGACACAATATGGCCCACAAAAACACATAAAAGATGCTTTTATTGAGAGTTTAGGATGCTTGACATTTTCAGTCACCATTCATTGCTGTGGCATAAACCAACCTTTTACATTTTGTTAAACTATTAACACCCTACAGGTTAAGAAAAAGAGATTTTCAACTTTTATAAGGAACTACTATTCCTTTAATAATGCAGAATCATGCAGGCTAAAACAGTACTGCTTTTTTTGTAAACAAACACTAAGGCTGTCTGTTTCAAAACCTAGTTTGTTGCCAACTAAGACAGCATTTTGTGAATCACAGGAGCCCAAGCATGCTGTTTAGGTAGGCAACCTATTAAGGTTAGACACTACCAAAAGCCTTAGTGCCATGCTGCATGTTATTGATGTTTGTTGACATGTCTTAGGAATGAACTGGTGCAACTTTTGCATTTCTATTCAACTCTACAGGCACATACTGGTCAATATAACAGGCTGTTACATGACAAACACAAAGTGGCAAAGGTTACGCTGAAAAATCCCTGTTAGTACAGTCACACCCTGGCAAAACAACAAAATAGTACCCGCGGTCAAACTTCAAATCATGAATCGCGTAAAAGGACATAGACACAGTCCCGTCTTCGTGCAACTTCGGTGGGGTTCGTCTTTTGAGTTCGGGAGTAAAGATCCAGAGGCCTGTGACATCCGCGGCTGATAGTAACTCGCCCAACCCAGGCCGGAATCAGCTGTGTCGGGACTGTGTCCCTCTCCCTCCGCCTTCTGCTGTGTTTACCGTGAATAAACCGCGACTAATACACTCCAATCTAACAGATCAGGAGGAGGGGGGGTTAGGGGGAGAGGAGGAGGAGGAAGAATCGCTTGCTGTGTCTCTCTCTTACCTCTCTTATCGAGATCGTAGCCGACTACCACGAAGTAATCGGCGAGCCTGGTCATCTTATCGAGATCACAGCGACAGGCCTCGGGGGTGACTGTAGTCTTTCCGAAAGCAGACGATATTCCGATCACATTGTGAAGGCAGCGGCGACAGCAGCATCCCTCTTGCAGCAGCCCGCCGCCATACTGTCGCTGTGAGTATGTGCCGTGCCCTGACAGCGCTCTGCGCATGCGCCGTGAGCTCAACGGCGGCAGGGAGGGGCGCGCGGCCAGGGAATGTTGCGTAGTCATTCATTAGAGCTCGTGCAAAAGATACACTGTCAAAAAAGAAAACATATTGATTTGTTACCTTTAAGTTACCTTACCGTATAGGATAAAAAATGAAAGGCTCTACGTAGAGGAAAATGTAAACCTGTGTCTACAAAATGTAAACATGCATTCTAGTGCAGTAATAATAATAATAATAATAATAATAATAATAATGTTGTCAGCAAAAAGTACGAATCGGCAGCATTTGCAGAATTTTACTGTAATATTAATATAAAAATGTAAAAAAAAAAAAGGTATCATCATGACTTTAACATCAACAATGTTATAAGAGAGCTGAGTAAGATGATGTTTGAGATTGATGCATGAAATGGAAAGAGGACAAATCCCCTTTAATCCTAGCCCCAAGAAGTCAACTCAGCTGTCATTGCTTAGAATCACACTGGTGGCATGAACAGGTGGCTCATTTGGTCGATTTTACTATAAAGACTCAATGTTTGGACAGTTGTTTCATAGCTAAATGTTGCAGTTATGAGTCTCTTCACAGAGGAAAAAGCTGAAAGGTCCTACCGGATAACCCCCCTATCCCACAATCTGAGGCCTGTGTCCTTGCCTGTCAGCTTCGACACGCCTCCGAAAGAATTCCAACACTTCCTGTGTAAAGTCCTTTGACCCAGAGTACTTATCACAGCAGAATTAAAAACATTCACAGGCATGTTATACAGTCAGCCTGCCATCGAATAACAAGCGCCTTACAAATGACAGTAATATTCCGTAAGAAAATGCCCCAGGGAATTGGCTGTATTCATTTCTTTATTTCTATTTGTATAATTCTAATTCATTTCATTAATGAACTTATATTTGTTGATCATTTTTCCAGTCACTGAGGTTGTTGAAGTCAGAAAGATCCCCAGCCAAAGGATTCGTGTTATTTCATTGCGGGTCAGGTGAATCGCATGACACTTTAGCCCTCTATTGTAATGGCGCAAAAGAGCAAATTAATTAAAAAAGAAAAATTAGAAAGTCTGAAAAAGGGAGAAAGATAGAGGAGTGGAGTCAGTAAAGATGAGCCCCATCCCTCCCGTTTAACAATGAACTCAGTGATCAAGTTTCCCACAATGCCTTGAGAAAAGCAACAGCCGTGCAGCTGGGCCACCTCCATATCCAGTTCCTAGGAGCCGATCGCCTATCGAGCATGCACTGCACCTGCATGCGTATCTGTAAGAAAAGTGCATTGTGGGTTACTACTGATCCAATCAGAGAAGCATCAAATTATATTTAGCTTGATATCGCAGAATAATTATACCCACCTAAGCAAAAAAAAATTCCCATGTACGTCTTTCACCACTACATACAGAAAAGTGACAAGTGAAGATCACAGGAAGAGTCGTGGGTTGTGCTTTGGCCCTTTGGTCTGTGCCATGTGACAGGAAGTGCAAATGTGTAGACACGTGTTTCTAAAGGTAGTGCTCTGCGTGTAAAGGTGTCCGGGCCTCCATTGCATGATACATCTGTTGGGAGAATATAAAGCAGAGTTGTTTTGGCCTGGAGTTGAAAGTCACATGACATCCTGTCAACAAACCAATAGACAGGAAGTGGTCTCTTGGCTGATTGAAAATCACAGGTAATCTCAGAGCATCCTAATTCCTTATGTCACAATCTGGACTATGAGGACAACCCTGTTAATATTGATAAATGTGTTTTGGATGAAAAAAAAATCTTATTATTATCTTAATTAAAAGTTAAATGTGTTTTTCAATGTTCAGTGTTTCAAAGCATATAGTAACATATTACAAAAATACAAAAATAATATATGATTAAATATATAACATACATACAGCTGTTACAACCCTGGTCAAAGGTCAGGGAAAAAACAGAAATAAAAAAATCTGAACCCACAGATACTGTGTGCTTATCTTTATTTGAGATATTTTCTTCTTTTTTTTTGTCACCACTCAAAATGCAGGCAATCTCTTCAGAATTGGGCAAAGCCCGAAACAAAAGATATCACAGACTAAACCCACAAATACTCATTAAACTACGTGAAAATAAAGAAAAATAAATGGTCTGTCCTGACTTCAACTGCACCGAAAACAGGAGAAAGGGATTTACAATCAAAAATAAAAACAATACTTAGCTGCTATATGATCTTTATTTTGTTTCTGTTCTGTGTATAGTAAATTCAGCAATTTTGAGTTTCTTACATTTGTGTTTGGACATCAAACATAAAACATGAAACATGTTGTTTACATATGCATCAGATATTCCACCCCATGCAAAACTGACAGGGAGTGACATTTAACCAAATCCATTGACAAATTTGCATGAAGACCTAGACAATGCATAAATAACATATTGGATAAAACCCTGTTTCTTCTCTTCCGTATCAAAAAGTTGAATTAACAAACCAAATAATGTCTTTTTTAATGTTTTTTTATACTTTATATTAATATTGCTTTTATTTTTATGACTATTATTGTTATTTTGGCAATAAAACAATCAAGCTAAGTTCTAGATTTAGTTTCAATTAATTAATTTTGTTTTAATTCATTTTCAATTAAAATTAAATATTATTAAATTAAACAGCTCGTAAACATATTTGATCGTTAGAAAGAGAGAAACTCTGAAAATTAAACATATGATGAAAGTAGCCTTTTATGTAGGCTATACTCATTTAAGACATTTCTCATGGCATAGTGTAGGCTGTACTTTAAAACTGGGAAAAAAAAGACCAAACCATATGGTCTATGCTGCTAATAAACTTTGGCAAACTTAAAAGTTTAATTAACTTGAACAATGTAACCAGAACCTGCAAGATAAATCATTCAAATGCAGGATGGGAATATTATAACAATGAGTCATGAGGATGATGAAGTGACGGGATGAAACATACGAGGCGGTCAGTGTTTGTTGATACACCAACATTCATTCATCTTTTATAACTGCCAGCAATTTGATCCAGCACACAGTCTCGTGCCTTTGTCTTCATCCATTTCTGGAAATATGTATCCATTGTTCCCCTGCAGTCACACCCAAACACAACCGCTGAAGCAGATTGCCATTCCCACACACAAATCTACAGATAGCTGCACTGGCTGATGGGTAATGGTAACAGAAAAGAAACAGAAGCAGGAATACAAACATGACCGCTAACTGTAGGCCTACATCCCAGCAATGCAAATAAACTTGACTGTGAGGCACAAAAAAAACAGTTGCGTTCTCAAATTCAATTGTTCTGCCATCGTAAATATGCGAAGGAAACAAGCTCAGTGGGAACAAGCATGTTTTCAAATCGATTTAACACAGGGATTGAATATTTCATACTGGGGAGGAAGAAGAGTATTTCAGCAAAAGGACCGTCATTGGAGAGGTTTGTTTTTGTGTCTGAAATTTGTTTACGTGCACTTTGAACGTAATGAGAATTTCCCCTTGGGAGATCAAATACTATTACTTTCTGTTTTTATCTCTCATTACGTTGTTGATATTGATTCAGTGTAGTTATAGTAATGTTCACTAGGGGGCAGCATACAAGAGACAACCGTAGGCTACCAATTGCATCTATCTATCTATCTATCTATCTATCTATCTATCTATCTATCTATCTATCTATCTATCTATCTATCTATCTATCTATCTATCTATCTATCCATCTATCCATCTATCCATCTATCCATTCACACAGTTATCCTGAACTAAAACACCACATGACTTGTTCAGTTTTGTATTGTAGTATTTGATTTGAACATGTCATGTAATTTTTCCCAAAGAATATTTTTCCTATTTGGTATATACTTAATTATTAAAACAGTTTATAAGGGAAGCTTTTTTATTATTTTTTTATATCAGCTTATAAAAACCACCACGTCATCATGTGTTTGGGGAAAATCAGCAGGCGGTTTGTGTTTTGCGGTTTGAACTGGATTCATTGGCTGCGGTTAGTAGTTACTCATGTACACTAATTGGCACATACAGCTGATGAGAGATCAGAGGAAGAGACCAATTGCTCTCGTCTGTGATTTGGCTCCACTTCACAGTTCTGCTGTCACATTTTTTTTAGGATTATGTAAATAGGGCCACTTGCCAACTCCCAGACACGTACAACTTGCGGATCTCTACTGCATTATTCTGGTTCATTATTACACTATATTCACTTTAATTGTCTTTTCCAGTCACATATAAAGCAGCAGTATACATTTACTAATTTAAAGCTAAAAGAAAAAAACACTAATAAATGTCCAACACTGACCTGAATAAGTGCATTCACACTGCTGTGAGGCACTGTTAGTAAACTATCCGATTTCATATAGTTAAAGTCACCATGAAATGAAAATGGACAATTTTTTATAGAATGTTGAAGTATTTATTATAAATTATTTATCCATGCACATCATTATTTTTATATGACATCTCATTTCTTCTCTCTGATGACGTGTTTACTGGCATGAGGGCGGGGCAACCTGTCACTCACATGAGACTGACCAATAGCAAACACAACCATCTGATCAATTCCCCATGGACAAGTCCAGCCCTAATGTTTTTCTTGTTCAAGAAGTCATTTCACATGGACATACCTGACAATACTGATGAAAAGACTATCACAACTCCCAATTCATGCTGTTTTGACCGGAGTGTCTTCTAAATCTTCTTAAATCTTTTGTGTATTTGTTATGGATGGCACAGTTGTTGCTCAAAAATGAACAAATTTTAATAAAATCATTCAGAAGCTAAAATTAAAGAGCTTGTGACACCTTGATTTTTCAGGGGAAAAGGGAAAACACCACAAATTGTTGAAGTTCAAATGTTTGTTCATCATATGCTCAATTGGCATTGAAATTTCACCATGACTGTGCGTAAGAGAGAAAAAAAGAAGAAAATAATAATAATAGTTCAATAGACAATAAACAGTTTGAATGCATATTAGATAAGCTTACGTCATCATTGCGGAAGAATACTTACACTTAAGCCCATTCAAACAAAAGAAAGACTCACAAGTGTAATTCTCCAGTCAAACACCTCTTTATATAGTACATTTAGGCCTTTTTGAACAACATAAAATGACTTTGCAGATATTAATCTCACAACAAAAAGTGCAAAAAACAGTTTGCTTCATGTGACACAATTGAAGAGAATGTCTATCCAATTAATTATCATTAAAATGCACATTGATATATGCAAGGGTGCGTCCTGCCCTCCTGAATTTCTGAGGAAGTCTCTAAAGCATCCTTATCCCCTCTGCACACTCACCCCAATGTTAGAGATAAACACAAGAGAAGGGGTTTGTCAGTGAACTGGTAAAACTAGGTGGAAAAATCGTGTACATTTGGTTACTGTTACTATTTAAAGGGATACATTTTGTTTTTGATCAGTATGTCACAAACATAGCAATGCAAAAACTATTTCTTATCTCATAAAGATATAAGAACGCCTGTTATTCAAATTATAAAGCCAAATTACAATGAGCTGCCCTAAAATGCACTATGAAGCAAGTTCTGCGTAAAATAAGTGCATTTGACACCAATCAAGTTTGTTCATATATGACAATGACTCAGAGTATACTGTGTGATCCCGTGTGTATCAGACACACCTTTGAAAAATGTGTGTCTGATACACTGTAGTCCCGCCCACCCATATTTAAACGCGCAAATGTCAGCTGAACCTCAGACTTCACAAGAGCGTGATCTTGGCGAGCGCGTGCACACCCGTGGGAAAATTTTCAAGGCAGATTTGCGCGTGGCACTATCTTAACCTGAGATAAAGGTCAGTAAAGTTTATATGTATGATGTACTAGTTTAATACCCTACTCAAAATGTTGGCTATATTAAAAAAAAAAGAGAAAAACTAAGGAAATATGTAGGTTATAATTAGTTGGGAACTAATCAGAGCTGCTGGACTAATAGGCTATAGATTCGTGCACCACTCTAGTTTTGTATATATTTAATCATACAATTATATTAAATGCCGGGATTTATACCAGTAGTAGCCTATGTGATGCAAATCAAATTGCTATAGCAATGTTATAAGGCTATTATGCGCGTGGAGAAAATCTAGTGGGAATCAATTAATATTTTCCTTTCCTCTATTTTAGGAACACCACAGTTCCCTGGAGTTGGAAATTTTGGGTCCAACTCGGAAGTTTCAGTAGCTAGAAATTCAATACTGACCAGGTGCATTGGAAGCCCCCTCCTGACCGGGGGCGTGAGAACATTATTTGCCCACGATGGGAGCACTTTTCCCGGTGTTTGTGTATTGCATCAGCCTGCTCTCCTCACAACTGCTGGCACTACCGGTGAGAGACAGGTAGGAATCCGCCTTTTAAATGTCTCAGATTTGTTTGCCGGTCCAAGTTTTGTTCTGGTTTAAACCAAAAACTGTCTGAAAATGCAAGTACTTGCTTTCTGAATCGCAGAAATTTTACAGATTAGCCTACAGGTTTTCATAAATAGCCTAGAATTTCATTAAAATGCGCAAACACCCTTTTAAGCAAGATATTGGCTATACATTTATTATTATATTTATTATTAATGTAAATTATGTTTTTATGAACTGGATTAGAATGAAATGTCAATAAAGCCCCGTATGAATAAGATGTATTTAGCAAGAAACGGCTTTATTGAAATGTTTTATGATTCTTTAAAACGGATTGGTCAAAAGAACCGAGTCAAATGCGCAAATTCAATATTTGCTCCTTGAAAAAGTTAAACACACCTGTTGAAAGCTACACTTAACTTTTTTTCCCCTCGAACTATTTTGAATTAGGCTGGCACCAGGGATGTGTTATGTTAAAAAAAAAATGTTATTATACACAAAGAGAGGATGTTTTGTCGCGTCGATGGATAGGCTAGTTGCAGTGAGCAAGGTCAGTTAGGATGGTAGACGTGACTGTTTAAACGCACGCATCCCATTCATTCACCAGCATAGTTGGCCACCTTCTTCATGGTAAAGCAAACTTTATACTGCAAACCTTTACGATAGTAGTTTATACAGATAAAAAGTTTAGGCTATACATTCTTATATACAAAGTTTGCATGATAACAGTAACGGTTTGAATGCGCATTGAATGCTGATGTAAAGAGTCACATGACCAGAGGTGTTTAATTAATTCCAGTTTGTGCCTTTGAAAGATGATGGCAGGGTCAAAGCTCCAAATAAGCATTAAACATGTTAAATATAATACTTAAAGGGTATATTATTAATATATTATTAATGAGTACTCATATAAATCATGCTCACAACAGATATTGAATTTGAGCAGGCAGTGGGGAAGCCCAAAACCTCATTGGATAAGGAACTAAGTCACATTATGAAAAGTCGATTTCCAAGTACTTTTACGTATGTATTTATTATTGAATTTTCATTTCCCTTTCCCCAAAATTGCCTGATATAAGAAAAACTTGAAAAGTTTCTATAGCCTATCTTGGAACATTTAGACTATATGGTAGTTTCCAGAAGGTGACCTAAACACACTTTCATAAACTTTACCGAATCGTTATTAGAAAAGGTGTGCAGTTTGTGTCCAAAGAGTAAAATCTTAGATTAAACGGGTTCAGATAAGACCGTTTTACTATGTACAGTGTGCATATAAGGTAAGCAGCTAAAGAAATTGCATCATATAGTTTTTGGCTCCTACCCCCACAAAAAAAGGCGTTTGTCAATTGGTGCTCATCATGTGATTAATAAAATACTTTGTCACTGCCATGCCTTCAAAAGCTACACAAATGAATGTACAATGTGTTTTTTTTAATTTTTTTTTAGCAATGATAAATGTTTTATCATTTCTGAGTCAAGGTTAGGCGAAAAAGAAACAGCCTGACTGAGTGGTGCAGGAAATAATGTATAATTCCTCAACAAATCTGACAAAATGGTACTTTTTTAAACAGATTGGTGTAGGATCAAGTATTAGTTATACTGTATTTTTTATGTGATTGGCAGCAAATCTCTGAAATTGGATAATGGGGTAGTTATTCCTGAAAACCGCAATTTAAATGTATTAAAGCAATGACATGCTTTGTCAAGTTATTATTTCTGGCTGATGACTGATGACGGCATACAAAAGGAATGAATTGCAAATTATGAGTGTCTGTGTGCCCTCTTCTGGCTGACACCTGCATACTGTTCTCACATCCGTTTTGCTGAACTGTGCAATTCTCTTCATCTTGTTAGCCTTTAGGAACAGATGAACTAAAACTGAAACTTCAGGCTTTGAAAAGCTTTAATAGAAAAGTGTAATCCCTCCCAATCTGAATGCTAAAATTTAATGGGTAGTTTTTTCCCCAGACCTTTTTCTTACCTTCATAGTAGCTCATTAATATCTTGTGACACTCTTGCACCCAATACTGTTACATGACGAACCATAATGTCAAGGAAAGGACTGTATTTGTCCTTGACCTACAATATCAGTATAATTGTTGCACATGCATTCCGCATGCTTTTCTGCTGGTCTAAGCGATATTTGGTGAGGACATTAGTCTGATATTAAGTCACAGACGTCTGACTAGTCGATTTACAGTCACAAAGAAGCAATGAACAGCTGATAAATACTGTGGTGTCAGACAGTTTCTGATTACTGCAATAATGTCAGGCGCCTTTAAAGAGACAGTTCACCCAAAATCAAAATATCTGTCATCATTGATTAACCCTCATGTCATTCCAAACCCATTTTAGAGGTTTCGTAGGATGTACACACTGCTCTTCTGCATATAATGAAGTGGCTGGGTGCTCTAAATCTCAAAAAAGCCTGAAAAGGGCATCGCTAAAGAAGTCCCTATCTCATCTTTGACCTTTCAAAGTCTCTCCCTCTCAGCTTTTTGTCTCTGTTGTCTTAATTCATCTCAGAGAACTCTACGTTCTTCACTTGGACTCACTCACTGTTCGATAACCATCCATGTACACAGAACGTACTGCAACCTTTGCCATATCAGTCAGGGATTTTAATTGTTTAACATGCTGTGACATGCTGTCCCTGAATCGAAAATGGCGGTTAGTGAAGCCCGTTGTGGTGGTTTAAACATGATTTTGGTCTCTGAAAAAAAAACTACGCAAACATAGCCTAGTTTTTCCCATTACATAATACCTTAAGGTTTAGTTTGTGAGAGAATATGTGGAGGCAAGAGCCAAGCGACAGGATTTTTTAAACTAATTTCGGAAATCTGATTATTATTTTAGGTTAGATTATTTGCTGTACACCATATATATTTCTCATTAGCGACTGTTTCTATGGGCCTCCACACGTACGTCGTCCTCCATATTGGAACAGTGAAAGCTAGTCCATGAACAGTTGAGAGCAAGTTGACTGAGCGTCTGCAACCGTACTTAGATGCATGTTTGATTATCTGCAATAGACTTCAGCAGATGATTTTGCTAAACTGACACAATACGGCAAGACGAAGGCCTTAGCTAACACGACAATAAAAAGTTACCATAGTAAAAGCAAAAACATTAAAAAGTACCTGTAATATTGAGATAATATTCTCACCTGTGAAAGGTTATTTATTTCTTCAGAAATATAAATCTCAGCGTTCTCAACAAGAATCTGCGCAATGTTGAGTGTGAGTGTAATAAGTAATAGTATATATTACTATAATAAGTACATAGTATGTACATGGGTAACAGGACTGCAAAAGGAAGCGCTATCCATATGATCCTCTATAATTAGGATTTAAGGTTGATGTTACTCTCTATCATGTAGGGCATCAGACAAAGCAATATTCTTCTGTCAATGAAGTAAAATGCTGTTTGGTTGTCATATTAAGCTATTGATTTCCTATTGTAAACTCTGGAGGAAACAAGTCCTAAAGCTCACTCAAGGGGAAGCATGCTGTCTATAACAAGTTGGGTCACACTCAATGGGAATCTGGGCTGGTCATGTTTGGACTTGAGTTATGCAGTCCTCCATTTACAATATAAACATTATTATTTTACACCATGCCGCTTGGTCATTATTGTTAGAGGCGAGAGGGAAAACTCATCCGTCAGGCAGAATTCCGTAGTGGATTAGTAACTAAGACCTAAATTCCTTTCTCCTCATCCTCGGGCGGCAAGTTTCCAGTCTGATCAGAAACCATAAAAGCCATAAAAACAAACAAGAGGAGGAAGGGCATAAACAGCCCCTATCAACACCATAATCTAACCATTAACAGATTTAAATCACTTTCACTTTTGCTATCCACAGTTTAATGCTTAACGTGCCTATACACATTTATATGAAATATTTAAACACCGTTCCACATGAATTCCAAATAAATTGTAAATTATTTGGAATTTTAAATTATATAAAAAAATGTCATATGTATATCAAACATATTATATTAAGTAAACATATTATGTTTAATATTTAACACTAAAAACAGTATATATTCCCTCCAATACTGAACATTCGTTTTTTATCCCACAGTTTCTGAACATAAACTTCCCATTATGTGCATTATGACCATGATAGAAGCTGGTTTTAATGGAAGAAGCATCTCATAGTAATTAGAGGAGGTCACTTGGTTTGACTCATGGTCACTTTTCCCATAAAAGAGCGCAGGTACCATAATCAGTTTTTTTTTTTTCTGTCCAGCTAAATATAACCAGTTGATGACCAATTCACAAACAGCCATGACCAGTTTCATAGAGGTGCAAAAATCCCAGCCTTGCAGCAAGAACAAACAATAGTACTGGATTGATCTGGATATATCTGACCTGCCTCTCTCAGTGAAGCATCAAGTAGTAAATCACAATCAAATATAATCAGATCTTCTTGTTTCCCCACATAGGATTTGTTACCACAAGGCATCACAGGGTTTTCGTGGCAGTCCGCCAGTACCAGACCGACACGAGCATGTTGCATTTCAAAAGATTAAATCATTCAAGACACAAAGTCCACTATCAAAGACTGTAGGCTTGTACTTCAGGACATAACCAGGTTGATTGCTCATTTGATAGAGCCTCAACTTTAATTCGGCGTAAAAACTCCACGGGTTTCTGGGAGTGCCTCGTCTTTTGCAAACAGAGTTTCTGCAAAACATGATTACCACCTTTATCCCAAGATGGGTTGAATTTCGAGGGGCAGGTGCTAATTTTCCTAGCTGAACACTATGCTCAGCGTAGAAATACCCCAGAATCACAGATCCTATTTCATTGTGGTCTGTTGGTCAAATGTCGCCAGGTGAGATTTTTAATTAGCACGTTTATTCAGTTATATGGAAAGTGGCTGCCCTTCTCAGGTTTATTCACAGTATATCAGAAGGATCACAATAGGATGGAAAAACAGGACATTTCTAGAAACAACAGCCATACTTGCTCTAAGGTCCTGGCAACCTTCCTTGCAATGTGAGTGAGTTTTGTTGATGACACATAGGAGGAGACAGGCCAGGGTGGTCTAGCAGACATTTTAAAGGATTGAGAAATATGGATGTGTGACAATTGAGAAGGTCAAAGGGCACCCGGATGAAGTCTACGGGCAGATTATCTCTGATTAAGCATCTAAAAAAGGTCATAGTTGGATCAAGTACAAAGAGAAACTAATGGTCAGGGGGCAAACACCTAATTTTGATCATGTGAAGCTGCTGAGATAGTTTTCAGAGGTGTGGAGACTTACTTGCTGAATTTGCAAGAATTGAGCCTAACATATTAGACCAGTGGCATTACATTAAAACGGGTGAAATTACTATTCATCTGAAACACTTTGGGCAGATAATCATTATTATTTAAAATAGGTGGTATTTTGGTTGACCACAATGCAAAGGGAAAAAAAAAAACCGCTGGCTGCAAAGTCTGAGGAAAAAAGATAAAGATAAAATAAGAAAATTCATGTATATATATATACACTCTAAAAATGCTGGTTTGTTTTAACCCAACTGTGGGTTAAATATGGACAAATCCAAACGTTGGGTTAAACATGTAAGTAAAAAATTTAACCCAATGGCTGGGTTTGTTAATATTTGACCCAAAGTTGGGTTAAAACAACCCTGCAATTTTTAGAGTGTGTATATATATATAAAAAATATAAGGATATATTAAAACATATTTAAGTTATATTAAGAATACAAAATATAATACCTAATAAATAGACCTAATTATTCAACTTTTGGATGAAAAAAAGAGCAAATGCAAGAGCAACTGATATTTCAAGTTTTTAAGCTTTCAAGAACGTGCGAGCAAAAATGCTAAACACATGTCTGGCACAAGCCAGTGTTACTCAGCATGCTTTTTCACTAAGTTTAGTATGACACCGTGAGATTAGATGGTGTGGTCCAACCTAACAATACACCCTGTCATTTCTCAAATTTCAGCTTTAGGGTTTTTGTATAAATGGGTTGCTCTTTTATAGTTATGCTTTCCCATTTCATTTGGAAATAAAAGTACAAAAACGAAGGGATCTTTGAGAATAACAAGGCTTGAAATTGCCACCGCCTTAACATGATGCACCTGCCATGATCTGCTAACCGCTGCTTGATCATTAGTGGCCTGTGCAAAAACTAAAGGTGTTCAGTGTCTAGTGTGATATTCAAACAGAGGGCAGATGGCCTCAGCCATTACTGCAAAACCGGAGTAAATCAAGTGTGTTTACCGTACACTGAGTCATCCCCTTTTTGAACAGTGAGCATTTATTGTGCACTTCCAGTAAATGTGAGCATATAAGTGTGGTTGCAGTACATGTTTGCACGGTTGACCAAACTGCACATTTATTATCAGCAGTAAATGATGCTTAATGTTGAATCAAGCCTGCAATAAATCGTTGCATAAATAATTTTTTACAACCGATATTCATGCACTAGCTAAAGAAATAGAAAGTGTAGTTTATTTTGAAAAATGTTGGATGACCTGCCTATTTTAGAGATATTAAACACCTATCATAGCATCTATATACTTATATCTACAAAAATCAAAAATGGACTTGAAACATTCCTATATCTTAAATAATATTCATTATAAAATAGATAATAATTTTCAAATCAATTTTATTTAGGTGTTAAGTAGCCACAATATATAAAATGTAATGTAGTCACATAATATTATCTATGAATATAATTTTTGTATATTGTGTGTTCGACAAAAGTATAGGTCAAATATAATTCAGATTGACTAATCAGAATTAAGTTTTCCATTTTTAAGTCCTACTTCTGTCTCATTGCAGGTTGGACTTCATGACAAGACTCCGTCAATTAAAAGAGGATCCCATCTCTCCAGATGTTACTGAGCACCCAAATACTGACCATGGCGTCTCCATCGACCGCACCGTTCTGTGGAGGGCCATCCTCTCCAGACCACCACCTCCATGCCCAAAACGACACCCACAGCCAAAAGCAGGCGAATCCAGCCAAACAGATGAAAGCCCTAGGCAGAGAGAGCGTCGCAACGTGCACTCGCGAGGCCACCACAACCATCACCACGGCCAGCTGATGCGGGTCGGATGTGTCCTGGGTACCTGCCAGGTGCAAAACCTCAGTCACCGCCTCTACCAGCTGGGCGGCCAAAGCCGGCGCGAAGACTCCCCCATCAACCCGAGCAATCCACATAGCTACGGATGAGGACGTCCGGCTAAAACTAAGACCAAGAAAACCGTGTTACATGTCTCGTCCTGGTGTTTGTCTATTTTGTTGCAGTACTGCTGTTGTACTCTTTCCTGCTCTCTGCCTTGGTTTTCTGGAGTGTATACTGTGCCTTTTTGGACAGAAAGGACCTCTTGTTACTTGATGGCAACTTTTGAATTCGGTGCCTCTGAAACACTTTGACTTTTATGGTACTCAAAACAGATCCTTTATTTTGAAATTGTCATCTTGTTAAGTCCTCAGATAAGAGATTATGCCGCATTACATCCAGACTCATCAAATGCTGTTAACTTCTACACCACTGATCAAATCCGCAGAGGATTTAATGTGGATTTCAACAAAGTGTGCGATCGGATTTCTGTCAGTCTGAAGGCCATGTGTTCGAAAAGACTCTGAACTCTCCCACCTCGCACTTTTAAGAAGAAAGCAGACTTTCTCTGATGGCTTCGGAGCTTGTTTAAGACCCCCATCTGATACCTTTTCACATAAATAGTTACTGCAAGTTTGGGTTTAAATCTTGGGTTTTAGACAATGGCGAATTGTGACTTTATAAACACAGTGAACCCACAAACAATACAGTAGCATTCGCCACTGAATCCGGATTAACACATTGTTGCTTTTCCATGCACTTTGAGGTCTGGCGCCTGGAATATTACACTTCACGTGATTTATAAAGTCACGAGAATGAGTCATAATCCTGCAGACTCCTGCTGGGCTTTTCCACATTTCATAAACAGAAGCAAGACTTTTCGGGATGCATTCTTAAATGATGGCTAAAGCTCACCCATAAATAACCATACCCAAGGTTATAGCTCGCATTTACCCGAAATCATTTACTTACCCTCATGTCGTTCCAAACGCTGGTCATTCTGCGCATCAATGCGCGAAGTAATGCAAGTCAAAGTGATTCACTGTTGGTTTTGGACCCCATTGACTTGCATTGTATGGACAAAAAATGTATTTTTAGTAATTATACATTTTTTACTATCATCAAATGCCCTCAAAATATTCTCAACACGCATCGACTTAAGTAATTCACAAGCTCGTTCTTGTAACTCTAATTAAAGATTGTAGTTATACCAAGATATGAGGCGCGGGCGTGCCAAAGTCTTTCGGGAACATGGCCTTCCAAAAACACTCTCCATCCGTGTCATGTATTTTAAGAATTCCCTTTTGTTATAATAATCATGTCTGAATACGTGGGTGGATACACACACCAAAAATACCGAGCAGACATAGGAAAAGTAGCCGATTTAAAACTCTTCCGTGGCTTTTGGGGGTCTGTGGATTTCGAGGGAATGCTGTGAGACATCAAAGTGCATGTTTGAGGATTAAAATAGCTGGAGTAATCCAAAAAAATCCTACTCAAACATCAAATACTCAATATCTGCAAGGTGTCCAGGCTAAACTCTCCGAAAGCATTAGGTTTCCCACTATGTGCTAATATGTTATAGGATTACTTGCTTTCAAATGACTCCAGAAAGGCAGAGAGCTGACCAAAAAACCTGAATTTACTTGATACCTTTCTGTGTATTCACACTATATTGTTATTCAGTGATCTTTTATTTTACATAGGCTTAAGTGTTGATAACTGTAAGTCTTTCTCTTTGTCCTGGCTGATTCTAATGATGATGATCGGAAGTAATAGTAATCGCTGGTGCTTTTGGCTCTAATCTGCGCAAAGGCTCTCTATATATTCGACGCCATTCGCTCTGCTGTAATCGATCCAATTTGTGTCTCGTGACTAATCATTAAAGGCTTTTAAACTGCTGAGAGCCTGGTTAATCTGTACTTTTTGTGTACATGCACAGGGAGAGCCTCATGTTGACTTATATATTGATCACATTCCTTTTTTTTGACTATTTAACTATCTATTTATTTATTGTCGGATGAGTTGTTGTGAACGTCTTGGTGACATGGGTTGGAACGTAACAAGTGCGTCAGTATCTGTACGCGCGTGTTTGTGTGTGCTGCCCCTGTGTATCGCATATTTTCATGACCTTTGTCCCCCTTTCCAAGCAGTACTTAGTTCATTAAGAATAACACTAGAGTTAGATGAGCACTGGCACAAACTGTCTCAATGATGAAGGAATACAAAGAACGTTGTGAATCTGTGACTTTTAAAGACGTATGTGTGAGTGTGTTTGAACGTCATCCTGACCTTGAGCATAACCTTAAATGTTTTAGTTGATACTAAAGGTCAGTTGTGTTGTTACTACCATGCGAAGCACTTTAAAGCATGTTTCTATGTTTGTCACTTGAACTTATTGAGTTTTGTGTTTTGAATTTGAGCAGGATCTGTATGAATGTATTTTAAAGGGCGTTTTAAAGCACACTGAATTAGGAAGAGGTCAGTATCATGTACACTATCTTTTGTGAATTCTATTATTATATCTGATATTTAAGTTAATGTATTTATGTTTGCATTTGTGTATCTATGTCACCAAAGACGTTATTTATCACATACAGTGTTTTCTCACACGCCAGAGGTGTCCTCTGGGTACGACAAATTTTTATATTTTGGGAAGACGATAAAATTAGTCTGTCACGCCCATACAATGTTCTTTTTTGTCTGTGAAATAAAGCACTACGTAGTAGTGAGATGAAATCGGATGTGTTGTTCTCTTTTAAATGTGAACAGCGGTCGTTTGTTACTTTGAAAGGACACACAGACAGTTCATTAAAAAATAAATATAGCAGAGGTCTAGGAAAATATGTTTTATCTGGGTTACTTGACCTATTATTCGACAGGTTTAGCTGCATGATAAATGAATCGTAAGTGACAAATAAGTTGGTAAATAGGACATTTGACAACCCAAATTCATTTATTTTTCCAGGATGCCACATCCAGATGGTGTTGCTTTAAGTCCAGGACATTATATGTATAGAAATGAATTTTAATTATAATTTAATTGTATATATCACAATCATTACTTACAATAGTAAAGCTTAATTATAATTAATTTGAATACATTTGAAATATAATTTATTATTAAAAATGTTTACCTTTTTTATTTCTATTCATCTAATTTAGCAATTTTTTTGTTCTACATAAATTAGCCCAGATATTAAATCATGTTCACTTTTCACAAATGTGCTTAAAATATAACTCAGGTCCTCTAGTCACCTTGTACTGCAGTTCACGTTTAGTTACATAACGCACAACTGCCCAATACTAACTATTACCAAATATGCCTGTGTCTGTCTGCAATATCTGTCCAAGCTTATCCAGTATCTTTATGAATCTAAAGAGCACCGGACCCGCTCAAACATATTCCTGTAACTGGAACACCCACATTCATAAACTTTATTACACAACATTCTCCCAATGCACAAATCTGTGCTAATAAAACCAATGATGCCCCTTGGCATCAGACACAACAAGTTAAACATTAGACTGGTTAGCAAGCCAATAAAATGCTCATACTCATACAGGTCACCACGAAATTTCCACTCAGGAAAAAAAGTTGGTTCCTAACAGAGACATTAATAAGTGACCGCCGGGCGACTATCACAAACGCTACGCAACTAACAGCTGTGCAGAAAGAGCAGGTCACTGTGATAGATAATCCAATCAGCTGACCGTGATGTGATAGGGTGACCACAGCCTTCATAGGAAACAAAATAGTACTAAATCTAGTGCAGTGAAAGGCATAAATGTTTATTTTAAGGCAGAACGCTTTCAAAAATGCTCAATGCGATTGGACCACCATGTCCTTCAAATGCAATAGGACCAAAAACTGCATATAACCATTTTTTTTATGTCATCTGACACTGTATCTCTCATATCTGTGGACCAAGAGTGGGAATGCAGATGGTAATTTCAAGCAAGGATTGCATCATTCTTGACATGTGATTTACATTCAGACAGCTCTATTTCTGATTCATGTCACAGGTTCTCATAAAAGATGTTTAAATGGTGAATTCCTGAGGCACTTCAAAGAAAACAAATATCCAAAAGTTCAAGGTTACAGAGAAAGCTGACCACCTTTAACCTTTCAATGATTCACATTCCAGAATGCAATAGGCTATGAAACACCCTTATAAGAAGCACTACGCCACCAATATACTATTTATAATAAATATTATTGTATTCAAATAAAGGCAAATGTAGGATGGTCTTCAGCTATTTTTTTCTTTATTAGTATGAAACAGTGTTAGTATTATTTTATATACTATCATGGTTTTTTGTAATATTTTGAATGAGCTTTTATTTTTATATTCAGTTTTCATTTTAATTGTAGTTTACTTTTAGTGGGCCCGTTTTATTATGGGTTTTGTCATTTTAAAAGTTCTTTTTTAAAATATATACTTTAAAATCTTCAATTTTTTATATTTATAATGTATTTCAGTACTTTCAGTTAGTTGGCAAGGCAACATTTAGTAATGTTTGTTTAGTTTCAGTTTTTTTATCTAATACTATTTTACTTTATTTCAGCTTTATTTCAATTAACAAAAAAAGTGTTGGCTAACGATAACAACAATGTCACATTCAGTGGATGGAAAATATTAAAAAGCAGATACAGTGGGGAAAATACTGAGAATATTGACCAAATTTGGCCTGGTTACGAAATGAACAAATATTGTTTAGATCATGTATTTTTATATTGTGTACTTAAGGAAATCAGGGTGGGACCAGAAGTGTCCAAACAAAATGAGTCAAATATAGACGCGCCTCATTTAACTAAAGAAAGAACATAGACACAGCCTGCCGTATTTTGCAGCATTTCAGTTTTTTCTAAGTATGAAATGGGTAATTATAGTCATTTGAGATTGTATTTAAAAACCATCATCGTTAATGATATATCAGAATCAACTAGCATGCATTTCCATGCTGTTCCAGACTGGTTTATTATCATCTCTCATCTCTCTTCCCAGGAAGAATCTTCACTATAAATTCAAAAGCATGTAGGTGAATGAGAAACATCTTCAGGCACAATGTGTGGGAGAGCAATGAATGGAATCAATGCCAAACAAGCTTGCCCAAACAAGCAGTCATGTACACGTGGTTTTCAATGTTTAATGTTAAAACCTGTTTTCGGCACACATTTTAAACTTCACTTTTTTAGGATTAGTGAATGGCAGTGAAGTGACGCAATTGACATTGGTAGGTCACATGATAATGACAATATGGCGAATGTAGTACATACATTCACACTCTATAAAAGCAGTTGTGAAGTAATTACTTAATTATAGTATAGTATTTCAGACAAAGCCTTTGTGTTTTCGGTTAAATAAGTACATCATCCAGGTATTTAAAGTGTACATTTTCTATTTCTGTTCAGTGTGAACACACTACTCGCACTATTTATACTACACAGCAATAGTGCATAAGTAGCCTACACGAATTGGGATACTTTCTTAATTTCTTGATTATTCGAGCTAATGTTCTGAAAAGAGAGGTCGTGAGGAGTGCATGCTAAAACCCACTCTTCTTGAAGGTGATGTCATATAGTCCAGCCACACACAGAGCATTGACTAATAACACACACACACACTGTCCCGTCAGGATGAGCTGAGCTGAGCAGAGTGTTGGATTCGTTCTGCATACGTGCAGCTTCACACGGGCAGGAATTCCCAGTCACCAGCAGCATGTGGAAAAAATTACAAAAAGGAACCAAGGGCAGCTATTAATATTAATGCTTGAGTTGAATCCCCCCCCAAAAAATGAGGTTGGAAAGATTTAGGCTTTGGTTGAGTTAAGATGGTTTGGTAATGAATTAGAAATATCCAAAACTTTCACTTTCAGAATGTAATTGCTATAGAGGTTCTTCAAAAATTAGTGGTTAATGACAATTTTGTTACCATACCATGACAACGTTTTAGCTTATTAAACCTTAATCAAATAAAGATTGTTGGAGTACATTTTACAATTCTGTTTCAGTTTTTACTTCAAAATTTTACTTTTAATTCAATGTGTTACTTGCCATTTCAGTAACACTTTAGAATCCATCATTAAGAACAAATGAGTAAAGCAATCTTAACATTATTAACTACAAGAAACTCTGATCAACGAATTAGTAGGCAATAACTTTGAAAGTGGTATATTTGCTAATTAATATTTTTTTCAGACCTACTAAACAGGGTCATAATTAATGTATGTGAGTAATGCACAATGTAGCTATGATTTGTTTTAAATTAAAGATCATGGTAACACAATAATGAATCAAGTATTACCAAACCATTCGAAGGAATTACTATTTCAGTCGTTACTAAGGACTTCATGCTTTATAGCTTCAGTCCCCATTCACTGTAACTGCATGATCAAGAGAGACCACAGACTGGGAACTTTTCACGTTGCTCAAAAGTCACACTTTAACCTCACAACAAGGCTAAACACGTCACTGTCCTTGTGTTCAAATGGTGAAACCAACTTTCCCTGCATGCCTGGACAGCAGAATCCCTCCTAATCTTCATGCACAGACTCAACTCACCTTATCAAACAATACTTTGAAAATACTTAAGAAGAAAAAAATAAACATGTTGACTTTATTTGTATTAACTTGTAGTTTATTATGTCATGACTCCTTTATCCCTAGCAGGAATTGAATGCTTACAATTTGAATCACGCTTCTTTGTAAAAGCACTGGAGTCAAGTAGTCTTTAAGCTTTAAGACAGCATGAAGTTCAAGTGCAGAATGAGAGCTTTTGACTGATGTTTGGAGCAGTCCAGAGATGCTGACAGTATGATGTGGAGATGATGTTGAAGAGCAAGAACCCTTAAACATTTACAGACTGTAGTGGCTTGTGTTCACGCACAAACACAAATGCATTTTCATGTATCATGGGGACCATCCATCATTTCATATACGTATATATTCCATAGACATACTGATTTTAACTCTGAACAAACTGTAAAGTGTATCCCCTACCCCTACCCATCACAGAAAACTTTCTGCATTTTTACATTTAAAAAAGTAGGTTTATTAATGCATTTTCCCCGTGGAAATGTAATCTCAGGTTTTGCTATCCTTGTAAGGACACACAAGCTCAGACTAAGATAATTACTGCATAAACAAACAAGGTCAGTGAAACTTTACAAAATCCCTATAGGGACATGCTCCACGTCTGAGGTTCTTGTGCAAGACATTTCACTTTTAATATTACCAAATGACAGTGTGTAACATAAGGACACCTACATTTGCAACAAGGTAACAATTTACTAAACGTATATCGATTAAGTAGCTAATGAGTTCACACACAGTTGACTGTAAATTAAGCAGGCTACATTTTTCACTTAAACCAAGCAGTAATCGGTTCATCAGGTCATTTCAACAATCGGGTCGTTATCAAATGAGCTTTTCCCGTCCAGGTATAAACTTTGATAAGAGTTTATTGTCTCGATTACAGTCTACAGTATATAAAACCGCATATAAAAATTATTGCAATATAAATCGATTTTAACTAGCCTATACTGTATGAACATGTTTTATTGGAAAACGCGCTGTTTACAGAAGCTTCTGAGTTAGTTTAGTGTAGCCTATCTTGCTTTAATGTAGGCTACCAAAATGTAATTTATTTCTTCACTCTAAATAGAATTTTTTATCCTGTGTATTTTGTGATGTGATATATGTATCCCCTGTGATTTTTGTTCAATAAAATAAAAAACTTATTGTAAGCAGAGGGGGTTTAGCGAAGAGTACATTTCTCTCTCTGCCGCCATCTAATGTTTTGTAATGTTTTGCACAGACAGGCAGTCAATATTGATGGTTTAAATGAGGGATAACAACAAACAAATCAAATAAAAATTGTTTAGTTTTTTTTAAATGAATATATATATATATATTTCGTCATGTTGTTTATTTGACCGGCTAAGGTTTTTAAATTATATTTAGGCTACCTAAAACCTAAAGAGAAGAAGAATATATATATATATATATATATATATATATATATATATATATATATATATATATATATATATATATATATATATATATATATATATATATATATAATTTACTCACCCTCAAGTTGTTGTTTTCGTTGTTTGTGCCTCAAAAACAATAAAGGTCCTTTAAATATTTTTTTTTGTTTGTTTGTTTCAGTTTTACCGTTTAAATATTTTAGTAGCCTGCATCAAGTTAAAATAAATGAAAAGTGTACATGTTGTCAACTAGCTGAAATAAAATAAGTTTTTTAAATGTTACTTTATTTCAGCAGTGTTCTTGAATTAATCGATTTTTTTTACAAAACGCTTGTCGCCACGTATAGGGCCAGTGAAAAGTGCAGCACCACTCTTCACCAAAATAAATAAATAAATAAATAAATAAATAATTTTGATATTAATTTACTTTTGAATACTCAGGAATATTTTAACCCTGAATGCTGCTGAGAGCCCTCGCTGGACTTTTAGAACTTTTATTTTGAAATGTTGTGTGAACTTTAAAATTTAGGGACGCAAAGCGGAAATGGTGAAGTGAAGTTGTTGTTTTCGTTTCAGCTACACAAGTTTAAATATCACAAATCGGGAGCTTGAGGAGGCTTGTCGTCTTTATATCATGGAGTCGTCCACCAAAGGTAAATATTTTCAAATACATGTTTTGTTTAGCACTTTTCTCTTTGCGTGTCATGTTGTTGTATATGCATGCTCATAGAATGTATGTTTTTAAATAAATGAACACAAACGCGAATCATTCCAAGTTCGTGTTCAGCCCCTACCTATCTTGAGTTCTTTTGTCGGTGTGTTCTATTTGGCGTGTATGGATTATTAGCTGTTTAACGTAGGTAATATATTTTACATGTGTTTTATATAGGAAGGGCCAAACGCAGGCACCTGGGGCCCTCAGAATGTGATGAACTGGTGCAAAGCAGCGCTGGGAACCAGTCTCTCACACAGCCATTTAATGTCAAGCTTAGCAACAGTGATCCAAACCGAAGACTTCAGCCCAGGACACCCACCAAAAGAAGCAGACAAGGTGTTGTTAGATTTGTAATTACCTTTTGCATCTTTCTGCAAAAAAAGAAGAAAAAAAAAACAGTGCTAAATTCCCACTTTAACATCTTTAATTTTGCTTTAAAGCTTCAGGTGGTGTGGACCAACAGAGGGGCATCACCGAATTCTTCTCTGTCACAGGAGTCATAAGCTCCAGCCCCCAAAAAGGAACCCAGACTCCAGTGAAGGAGGAAGAAGAGGAGGAACCCATTGAACCTCTCATCCCAGAAGAGGAAAAGATTGAGGACTTTATGGAAGGAATCACTGAGGACATGTTTGACGATGACTTTGAGGTTGAAACCACATTTGTCAAAAAAGAAGAATTGATGGTAAAAGAAGAGCAAGAGGAGGACCTGATTGAAGCCCTGCCTGATGCCCACTACGGGCTGCTGGGAGTGCAGGGAGGACAGGAGGTGCCCCAGGGGCACGTTCAGGACCTGCCCGAGGAGATCCTGAGGGATATATTCTCTTACCTCCCAGCAGAAGATCTCTATCGAAACATTAGCCTGGTGTGCCATTGCTGGAGGGCCGTCGTCATTGACCCCCAGGTGTGTTGTTGTCGATGCCTTTCAAACTTTACAGTGAAATAAAAGTTATTTTATGCTAATTCAATTTAGTTTTAGTACATTAGGATAAATTGTTTAGGTATTACTCTAACATAGGCGTATGTTTTTACTCATATAAATAAATGTACATGTATCTATGTACATGTACATGTTAACTATATCAATGTCATTCTTGTCACAGTGTCATCATTGATATAGATGTCATCAATGACATGTCATGGTTTCTTCCTTAGTTTCTACCTTGGAAGAAGTTGTACTGCAGATACCGTAAACGGGAAAATGAGGCGCTGAAGGAAGTCAAGTCTATCCTGCATGATAATAAAATTACCAAAAATGAAGACCTCTGTCTTCTTAATATGGTGAGGTAAGTATGCACACTGTCTTTAAAGCACAACAAAAGAGGGTTCACAACCTCCACTTTCACACCCTTGAGCCATTTTCACACATCACACATCTAGCTGCTGCTAGAGATCAAACCTGTTAGGTGTGACGTTTGTAGATCGGAGGTCAACTGTAGTTTAATGATCTGCTGATCAGTTTCATCTAAGCATCCCTTTGCCAAAATAGACAAATACAGAATATAAATGTAAAAGGTGAAAATATATAGAGGCAACATAAAAACTAAAACTAAAATAAAGAAAAATACAATAAGGAGGAATTCACATCCAAAATATGGCATATACAAACCCGAATAATTTGTTGGAGGAATAATTTGACCGTCAAATGCATATCGTGTTTTGAAATTCTCACAGCACATGCATGATTTTCCAGGTACATGTCGCAGTTCAAACACAGCAAACGGGTGAATGTGAATGACGTGCTTGAGTGTGTGAAAGGACATCGGCTCTACGCTCACGCTGAAGGCTGCATCAAAGACAGACTGCCAGACATGGTGGATGATGAGGTAATATAAACCCACAGTTAACATTTACTGAAACTACTAGTTTCGTAGTGCCTTTGTTTTTTTTGCAACAATTTGCATTAAATGCATTATAATTTGCATCAGGTTTTATTTTTTTGGCATTTTTAACCAATTATTATTATTTCGACTTGTATTACAGGGTACAAACCCTTGGTCTACCATGGCCCTGATGTTGATTTTGGCTGACGGAGTGAAGGATGTCTTGGATCTGGTAGCTCTCTTGCGGAAGTCGGGGTGTCTGCTCACAGCAGGAGGAATCTCGGAGTACCTGTGGGCCATGGCCACTTTGCTCCTGGCCATGAGAGATAGTAATATTAACATAAGCAACAGGTGAGAGACAAGGTCCATATGAAACATGAGTCGATGAGTTGTTTATTTATGGCAGCTGAGTAGTTAAAAGAGGGAGTTTTCTGGTCATTTGACTAGCCAATGAAAACTATTTAACACTTTATTTTGTGTGGTAATCTTCACTTTTTGAATCTCTATTTTTAGGTGGCATTACAACATCTTCTACGTACTGCACTTAATGGAGAAGGTACCGCCTCCAAGCTTGCATGAGAAGAGGTGGGCAGGATATAGTATTTGCATTTTAATTACACACAACTTTGGGGTCAGTATGATTTCTTTTTTTAAAGAAATTATTGTTTGTATTAAAAAATTACAGTTATTGTTTATAATGTTACAAAAGATTTCTATTTCAAATAAATGTTGTTCTTTTGAACTTTCTTATCAAAGAATACAGAAAAAAATGTGTCTGATTTCCACAAAAAATATTTAGCAGCGCTATTTTCAACATTAATAACAAGAAATGTTTCTAGAGCAGCAAATCGGCATATTATAATGATTTTTGAAGGGTCATGTGACACAAAAGACTGCAATGATGCAAAAAAAATATTGAAATAGAAAATACCGGTAGTTATTTTAAATTGTAATAATATTTTATTGTATTTTTACCGTATTTTCTCATAAATGCTGCCTTGGTGAGCATAAGAGATTTGAACAAATCCCGTACTATTGAGCAGCTTATATATTTATTACAGTCAATATATTATCGTAATGATATTCGTCATTTTTGCAGACAGTACACCACTCACGAGCAACAGCAGATACTCAACCATGACATCCAGAATCATCACGTTGTTAAAATAATGGCTTTTGCTGGTGAGGAAAAATCATTTATATAATTTCACAGCTGTAAAAGTGTGTTCTGTTCATATAATCTCATTCTTATTTGTCGCAGGCACTGGAAAGACGACCACACTCGTGAAGTACGCTCAGCAAAGACCACAGATGCGCTTCCTCTACCTGGCCTTCAACAAATCCGTGGCGATGCAAGCTCAGCGTTTATTTCCGCACAACGTCGAATGTAGTACCATCCATTCAATGGCCTTCAGAGCTGTGGGACAGAGGTCAGTTTGTACTGTCCAGTCAGCAGAGCAGCATTAACCAAATTCTTCAAACCTATTCATTCTTCAAACCTAGTTTGAAGAATGAATAAGAATCATTGAGCTTTTATAATAACCAGGATCTTTTGTGTAACTTTTCTGCTATGCAGGTATAAAAATACGCGGAAACTGTCCAATAATTTGCAGCCGTTTGATGTGGCATGGGTCTTGCCTAAAGGACAAGGGGGATTCGTCAATGCTAAAGTGGTGACGCAAACCCTCCACAACTTCTGGGCGTCCATAGACCAGCGGGTTGGCCCTCAACACGTTCCGTCAGAGTACAAGAACACAAACGGCAAGACTGAATACCCAGACGAACAAAAAAGAATGGTAAAGTGAAGAGACAGTTCTGTCAGTTTACAGCTTGTGCTTTTGGGATTGTTTTATGGGTTACTAAATGATAGTCAATTTAAAATTAAAATGGTCTAAAACGAAAATCATGTTGAATTAATTGGGCCTCTGCACTCATTTTGTCAGTAGCAGTTTTTGTGACAAAGAAAATGGATTAAAAGGTCTTTCTCTCCAGATTTTTGCAGGTATCGCGCTGAATTTATGGGACCAAATGGTAGACCTGCGGACCAAAAAAGAGAGAGTGTACAACATGACCCATGATGGTAAGCACCAAAATTTGTACTCCAAATAATATCATTTCCTATCACACTCAGCCACAATACCAAACAAACCCAAAATTGTTTTTTTGTTTTTTTTATTGCTTGAATTATTTATTTATTTTCTTTGACGGTATAATTTCAATTCAAATTTATTTGTATAGTGATTTTCACAATATGTATAATAATGTTGCTCAACTCTCGCATGATTGCATTCCCAAAAAAACAGGAATTCAGCTCTGAATGCAAGTTAAAATTTCCCAAGTCACGATTTTGTTCTCTTGAACACATGGGATGGAAAAGATGCTGCAAATTGTGATTCTTTTTTTTAATTAACTTTGAATTGAAACACATTTTCTGTTAATTTCTTTTGATTGTTGCAAATAGGATACCTTAAACTCTGGCAGCTGACGAGACCAGAGCTGGACCAGTATGATGCCATATTTATTGATGAAGCTCAAGACTGCACACCAGGTAAAAAAAAATATTGTTTGTCAAATTCCTCCAGCTTTAGGTTATTTAAGATTGCATTAAAATGTAGTTTTATTTTATTTATTTTCACCTGATTGCTTTTGTAGAGCTGAATTTCTTAAGTCTGTCCTGTTGGTGGTCTTGTTTTTTTTTAATCCAGTCATCATGGACATTATGCTCTCTCAGAGCTGTGGGAAAATCCTGGTTGGAGATCCTCATCAACAGATTTACACTTTCAGAGGAGCGGTCAATGCTTTGCATGCTGTTCCTCACACACATATCTACTATCTCACCCAGGTAGAAAACATTCACAAGGAAATTCCAGAGGCTTCTTATAGATTGTTTGTTTCACTGTTTATATATCTGGTAAATATGTTCAATTATTACCACTCGTTTTTTTTTCATAGAGCTTCAGGTTTGGTTCTGAGATTGCCTACGTTGGTGCTACGATATTGGACTGTTGTAAAAAAGTGAAGCAGATATTGGTTGGTGGGAATCAGGATGGTAAGTTTAAGAAATATATTTGGGTAATTCTAATGAAGAGAAAAATCCTTTTTGTAGATTTAGGAATGAAGTATGAAGCAGGCTGAATAATACAGTTATTACACATTTTCAGGGAGTGTAAGAGGAGAGGACACACACACACTGCAGTGTCTGAAGATGGGACAGAGGCTGCCAGAAGGGAGCGTGGCCATTCTGAGCCGCTGTAATGTCACTGTTTTTAGTGAGGCTGTCCGACTCACAGACGCCAACCCCAGCTGCAAGATCTACATTGTGGGAGTGAGTGTATTATCTTTTTTTTTACATTTTCAACTTGCTTTTAAAAAGTCACTCAATTCGTTATCTCAGTGCGCACTGTTTCTGAAGTCTCTGAAACACCTCGACTGTAGTGTTGAATTTTCTTCCAGAACCCAACACATCACAATGTTCATCATTTAAATAATTCCCGCCCATAGCATACAAAAAAGGGACGAGGCCTGGTTGAGTCGTGTTAGTAGTGTGATGAAACCTGTGGTTATTGTAAGGGGCGTGTCATTTCGGAAACGTTCTCCAAGAAGTTGACAGCCCAACCAATCAGAGCACATTGCCTTATTCAGAAGGAGGGGCTTCACAGAGACAGGAACTAAATGGAGCGTTACTGACAGACTGGGAAGAGTGGTGCTGTAAAATATGTGGGAAAATAATGTGTTCTTTTAAACATTCAAATATGAAAACCTATTCTAGTAGACTCCAAAAACAAAATCAAGACTTTGTAAAAGGGCGTCTTTAAACATATGACCTAATTAGTAATGATATGACAATGCCTATGTTTATCGTAATGTGTGTTTTAAACCTCGCAAATATTCTGATTTGCTTTTTTTGCTGATAATTTTTCAGAAAAAGTTACTTGATGTTCAAAACATCTTTTTTTTTTTAAATGTCAACCTCTGATTTCAGGGTGTTGAAAACTTTGGCCTGGCAAAAATTATGGATCTCTGGGTCCTGATGCAACCAGAAGACAAACGCAAGAAGGGTAAGTCAGTTTAGCTTAGAAAGTTTGAAAGTTCTTAGTCTCGCTGTTAAACAAAATCTCATAATTGCATGCTCATGATGGTGTCTGTGTTGCAGTATTTTAGTTTTGTTGTATGTTTATTGTTTGTGAAGCTAGCAAGTTATATTTCAGATAATTATTAATATCTTGTTGGCTCTTTTAAACTGATGGTTAAGTAGTTTGTCCTGAATTTTGGTTTGTTTCTTGACCTCAGAGAGGCTTGAGATCAAGGATTTCTTCATCCGAGGTTTCTGCAGAGAGAAGATGGGTGGATTCATGGGTCTGAAGCAATACGCTGTGGCCTCAGAAGACCGCGAGCTGGAGGGCAAGCTAGCCATGGTGGAGAAATTCAACAAACGCATTCCAGAGCTGGTCAAACGGATTTATGATCGTGCCCAGAAAAGCATGCTGGGCGCAGGTGAGTCGGACAGAAATAGAGAGAGAGAGAAATGACTAAAGCACTGGTTTTGAGGAATACACGCAGTAAAATCACTGTACGCATACAGCCCTCATATGCAAGTTGCCTTTATCTCTCTGATTGTGACAGATTTTATCCTTGGTACGGTGCATAAGTCAAAAGGCCTGGAGTTTGACACAGTGGTTGTGACGGATGACTTCATGAATGTACCATGCGCTCGACACAACCTGCAGAGAGTGGGCGGTTTCAATGCAGGTTTGTGCTACTTTATTGAAAAATCCTTTTTTACCTTTAATTTTTACCGTAAGAGGTAATATATCACGTTTGTATATGACATTTTTGCCTAAATGTATATATGTTTGGTGTGTGTTTGCAATTCATTTGTGTCAAGAAACATTCTAGTGATCATCTTGGATTCATTTTTTTTAATGTTACTTTTCCACATGGTGCTTAAAATAGTGGCACATGTTGCTCCCCATATCTACAATCAATGAATGATTAATGAATGTGTGCACATAACAAAATAAAGCCCAGCTCTTACAGTTATTGCAGTCTCTGTATTCGAGCCTCAAAGTCTGTCTGGGCTTTAGCCAAGTGACATCTGGTGGGTCAAAGTATACATTTGTGATGATCTGAAATCTGTGTGCACCTCCTGTAGGGTCCATCATTTTTAGCCAGTTCTTTTAAAAAATAAAATGGGAATCATTTTACTGCAGTGGGTAGAAATAATCTTATCCCTTAAAGGGATAGTTCACCCTAAATTAAATTAAGTCACAATTTACTCATCCTGGTGTTGTTCTTATGGGACATGCCATATTTTTATGGACCACAAAAAGATAATTTTTTTAAAGATGTTCTTCTCACACTCATCCATATGATGAGTCTATAGTGACCAGCATAAAGCTCTTTAAAAAAGTCATAAATGTATCACTCCATATGTTCCAAGTGTTCTGGAGATATATGATATAGGGTTTGGTGAAAAACAATCTGAAATTTATTGTATCATTTACTGAAAAAAAATTGTTCTTCTGTGCACGCCTTCGAGATCATATACTGTCTCTTAGTTGAAAAAAAAATATATATTTTTCACCTAATGTTTCAATTGACCAATCAAAAAGGAGTGTTCCTGATATTTCTGAATCTTTACCCTCTGGATGCAGCAAACGTCCCAGATGACGAGTGGAACCTGTTATATGTGGCGATCACACGAGCCAAGAGAACGCTGTACACCACCAAGACCATCAGCAACATCCTCACATTCCCTGGGGCGAGTTACTGCTGCTTTATCTTCATTATAATCTAAAGAATATCCAGATATCATGACATTGAAGCATTTCTATTATTACTAAGTTTCCGGCCTCCTTCACAGGAGTACTTCCTGAGGTCAGAGCTGACCAGCACTCTGCTGAGTAAAGACCCATCTCTCGTCTGCTCCACCGAGGACTGTCAGAACCACATCATCGCAGACTCCATCCTCAGCATGTGCAAACTCCCTGTCAGATATGTTAGTGTCTCTCTGCTCAAGCATTCATCTGAGTTAAGTTCCTTTAAAACCCTTCTTGTATTGATTAATTCAATGTATGTGTCACAGATGGACGGCTCTGACATGGGTGGCGTTCTGTGTTTGACTTGTGTGGAGCAGCGTGTGGGGCCTACAGCATTCCTGCTCTCTCCTCCTGAACGGGTCCGATCCATGCCCTATACCGATGAAAGATACCAGCTGCCCATCAATGTTGCCATGCTCTTATCTTTACTTTGAACACCATCTTGTGTTCGGATCATTTAAGTGGCCCTTTGCATTTGTGTCGTTTGTGGGTCTTTTGTAAAGTTCATGTTTGCGAATTATTCTAGTCTGCTTTATTATTTTTTTTTTACATTTTTAGTTATTTATTTAAGTGTACATTGACCATTTTGAGACTTCCTAAAAAAGTTTTTCATCTGCAAAGTGTTTTTGCCCCTCTCCTTTCATTATACTGGTTCTCCCACATTGCGACTTGCCCTTTTGGAACTGTAAACATTGACGTCACTGTTTTTAGGTGGAGAATAGTGAAAAGTGCCTTTTTCTGGCAGCTTTAGAAGGGCCTCTTCAAGCCCTTGATACCTACAGTATTGCAGCTATTGAAAATGACACAATAGTTGATGAGCAACACTAATTTTTAGGATTTTGTTTACTGTACTGTATGTCCATGTTTGTAAAATCAGTTATGTGTGGAAAGAAAAACAACCGTTCCTACATATAGTATAACATAAAGACGGATGGTATAATCGGCTACCTTAAGTTTTGCACTTTTATTCGTTCAGTGTTTTATATTTTCATTGTCAATTTTTTTAAACTGTTTGAACAAGCGTGATTGTAATTTGTCATCTTTATTTTTGACCATTTGAGGAAAAAAAATGTATGTTGAATTATTTTCTAAAACATAATTGTTTTATAAGGCTTTTTTTCAGAGTGACTTATTTGAGAATGTATAAGCATATGTATATGTATGTTGCAATTCTAAAACATTTTTTTGTTTCAGAAGACATTTTTTATTCAAAGTGATTTGTTTGAGAATATACAATCACATGTATATGTATGTTGCAGTACAGACTAACTAAATCTTGGGCAGATCTGTTGCTGAAACAACATCTCAACAAATTGCCATGTGTTTTTTCTTCTAGCTTAATTATTACTTGTGAAATGGATTGACAAAAACAAAACTCTTTATTTTTAGTGTGTACAGCTATATTTGTGTGTAGAAGACAACTTTCTTTATGAGAACCGGTTTGAGTTTTAGACAAGTTGCGTATATGAGGACAAAGAGAGTATTTGAGAACATTTTGCCCAGTCCTCACTTTTTGAGTCCCCTTTTAAAGGCCTGTTTGAGGGTCAAGACTTGGTTTTTGGGATAAGGTTATAATTAGGTTTAGGGTAAGGGTTCAGGTTGGACACTTTAATTACATTTTTTTAATTAAAGTTGTATACATAATTCATATACCATAATTCATACACTATATTCATATAGTATCACGATCTATCACATATATAATAATAAGTGGTGAAATAATAGAATAGTAATATTTGTATGTGCCACACCCACTTTTTTCAGAAAAGCTCGGGACGTCCCTGTAAAGGCCAATTTATACTTCTGCGTAGGGTGCGCGCAGTAGGTACGGCGTAGCATACGCACAGACGGGTCCCATACCGCGTACCCTTCCGCGTTGCCTGACGCGCACCTCTTCAAAAATGTAACTACACGTCGCGACGACGCGGACCGCAAGATCGGTGATTGGTCGGCTTGGTAGCATCGTATTTCCTCATACGCATTTCCGCACGTACCTTCTCCTCCGACGTCTTCTCTCATTTCTGCCTTTCAGTTTTAGTAATTTCACTAAAATGAACTGTTTTCCACCCCAATAAGCTCCAACTCCAACATGATCCACTCTCTTTCAGTCGCTATTGCTTGTAGTAATCTAGCCGCGAGGAATCTAAACACAGTGGAACATTAAAACCCTCCGCCGCCTCCTAGCGTTTCGGAGCAGTACTGCAGAGCAACCAATACCTGAACGCAGAAGTATAAATGCTCACAACGGCGTCGCCTACGTGCGCAGCCAACGCCGTACACTACGGCGTACCCTCGACGCAGAAGTATAAATCAGCCTTAAGACACAGTCAGACAATACAGTGGCGTGTGTGGATTTTAGAGAGATTTGGAAGGATCCTGAAAGAAAAATGCATTGCTGGTTGTCGTGAGGATACATGGGATAAATAGGGGAAAGCAGCACGGAGTTTAGCTGGACGGCTCGTGCGTTGGTTGGCCACGCCCACTCGCCGTAGCTACACATTAATTAACAAGCGCGACTTCTGAAAACTGGTAAGTGACTAACTTAATATAATTAGCAGTATTTCGGTATACAGTTCAAATTAAATCGATTAGAAGCGTTCCCATGGCTTTATATAAGCTATACTTATATAGACTCGCATCTTTTTTTATGAAAGCTATCTCTATCAGCGATATTTGATAGACTGTCAGTTTGGTGCTCAGACATGAAAACTTCATCGTTTTTTTTTGTTTGTTGATAATGTTACCTGTACATCAGTAGCCTATGCACTAACTAATGATTTAATAATGTTTGTTATTGTTATTAATGTCAATTTTGTTGCCTATAATATGTAAGTTAACGAACTGTCTGACTCTTGAGGTAAAGTTATGCGGTGACATCATTTGTTGACGTTTCAGTCGATGTTGTTCTTAAATGCTTTCTGCTTTTAAAATCTAAAAAGGCACACAAAGTGACCAAAATACTTACATTAAATTTTATTTCGTCTAGTAGAGAAATAAGACAAGCAGCCTTAGTGGCATATGTGAGAGCTTTTTAAATACAGTATAACGTTAGTTACATTCCTGTATAATTTTTTTTAATTTTTTTTTTTTTTTATTAAATCATCAGAATGACAGCTCAAGGCGTGCTTAGCACAGTTAGTTTTTTGTTCACTTGGAAGTTGGTTTATAGTTTATTTCAGCAACGCTATAGTGAGTTTTCTGAGTTTGAAGGCCCTAGAAAATGTGATCTTTAATGTGGAGAGAAAGAAATAGATAACTCTTGTGTCCAAGGCTTAGTGAAGAATGCCATCAGGAAGGAAAGGCCAGGAGACTCCTGATAAACAGTCCCACATGTGTGCAAGAGCCTCAAGAGACCCAAAATCCACTTAGAAATGTGTCATATAACATCAACAGAAAACCCCATCTCCAAGTATCTAACAGTTTTTTAATATCTTCTTTCTATCCGTTCACAGATGCTGATGGTGAAAAATGGCTTTATTGAGGAAAAGTAAGTAACAAATGCATGTTTTGCAGATTGCGTTTTCGTGAACCAGCCTATGCAGTTGTTTATTTCATCACTGTTTCATAATACATGGAAAAACACCAAGGCCGGTGATCAGTGTATGAGTCACACTCCGAATCAGTCTCTTGATACAAAACTATAAGTCTAACATAAAAGAAATTAGATGGTTCTCAAACTTAATGGGTAACTGAGAGCACACAGTGAAGTTTTACTGCCTGGTTTTGTGCTGCTGTCCTGCCAAACTGGAATGTGTCCATAGTGTGTGTACGTGGTGGAGGAGGGGTCAGTACCAATGGTCGTCCCAGAGTAAATGAGGTAACCAGGCAGATTCGGACCCATAAAAGTGAAGTATAGTAGGGTCTCTGAAATCCCACTCAGAACACATTTACGGAAGCCAGAGTTAACTCTTAAGTGTGTATTGTATTTGCAGGCCTTTATATTGTAGTTTTGAGTCATTATTTGAATCATAAATGCAATCTTCTCCCCTAACATTATTAATAATGCTGTAATGATTGACACTTAAAGAACTCTTTTGTTCAGACATGCAGTTCAGACACCTCTTTGTCTGACTGGCAGTGTTATTTTAATATAATTGATAAACTATTATAGTATTTATTAATATTTTGAATTAGCCTTTATTATAAAATTTCCAATTTAATTTTAGTTTAATTTGAGTAACTTTGGTTTGTTGTTTTTGGTCAATTTGCTTTAATTTAATTTAAATTTAATTGATTTATTATTTATTTGATTTAATTTATATTTTTGGTATTTAAACTTAAACCCATTTCATTTAGATGCCAAGACGATATAAAAGTTAAAGTTTTTCATCTAATATTAACATTTTATTTCAGATTTGTTTCAATTTAAAAAACATTGTTTAATAGTTTTAGTTAACAATAACAACACTGCTGACTAGTATAAATGGTTTACTAGTAACTATTGTAACTATTCATTAGATGCTAATACTTTTTTAAATTGGTAACTAGTGATTAGAAAGATCATGGATGAGGTAAAAATGTATTTTCACCTCAATTTTTCGTCTTACAATGACCTCTAGTGGTCATTCTTTTATTTATAACTTGCGGTGTTTTAAAAAAGATCTCTCTCTCTCTCTCTCTCTCTCTCTCTCTCTCTCTCTCTCTCTCTCTCTCTCTCTCTCTCTCTCTCTCTCTCTCTCCCTCTCTCTCTCTTTCTTTCTCTCTCTTTCTCTCTCTCTCTCTCTCTCTCTCTCTCTCTTTGTGTGTGTGTGCCAGTCAATCGTGGGCTCCTTATTCTGCTCGTCCTGGTGACTTTTGCTCTCCTGTACAACAAGACCAGACTACAGATGCTGCCCCATTATTCAGGTACACATGCAGGCCACAGATATGAAATTATACGCGTGTATTTGGTTTATTATACATTGATCTTATTGTGGTTTATATAGTGCTCAAGATAGGTGAGACCAAAATGGGTATGGAGGACGAGAAAGAGATGGACACCGACATCCCTGTGGTGATCTGTGCTTCAGAGGAGCGTATTGGTGCTTCCATGGCCACCATCAACAGTGTCTACAGCAACAGTCGTGCTAGTGTTTTCTTCTACATAGTTACCCTGCGAGATGCCATCAAAAAGATAAGGTGCTAGGTCTAACCTTTGACCTCTGTTGCAAATATACCACTTACTGTGTTTCTCAACTGGTTTTGCTTCAGAAAAGAGATTTTACACATATTTCATTGTACATAAGGAGTTTATTGTACAAAATGTCTTCAAAACATTTCTCAAAATCAAACATTGATTGAATAGTACTATGTGAATCAGACCTATTAATCCACTCTTTACATGTCTCAAAGAGAAATGAGTAAATATGCAACCAATAAATATCCTCCCAAATGCCTCAATCAGTATTTTCTCTGGACTCAAAAACAGGGAATACATAGAGAAGACCAAGCTCAGAAAAATCCGATACAAGATCCTGGAGTTCAATCCGATGGTATTGAAGGGGAAAGTCAATCCGGACTCGTCCAGACCAGAACTGCTGCACCCTGTGAGTTCTGTGTATTTTTTCATCTACAGTTGATGCTTTAGGTAAACTCTTCATTATTTATAACAGGTGTGATCACTTGGTACACTATGATCAAATGTCAACACCCCCTTCTCTTCAGCTACACCCTAACAAGTGCATTAAATAAAGCATACAGTCATGTCTTCTTCTTTGACAAACATTGACTGTGGGCGGTGCTGACACTTTTGGCCAGGTCGTGTATATGATCTTGTAGGTCCATCATAAGGTTTTTACTGAAAATAATTGTTTCTCGATCCTGGTTTCTTTTGTGTTGCAGCTAAACTTTGTGAGGTTCTACTTGCCACTTCTTGCCATTGAAAATCACGAGCGGATCGTTTACTTAGACGATGATGTCATAGTACAAGGTGAAATCCAACCTTACCCTTGTACTCACATCGATTATAGGAGGATGATCTCATATGCTCACTACAATAATTCGTTATTTTGATCATATCTGGCTTACAGGAGACATACAGGAACTGTATGACATAAAGCTGAAACCAGGTCATGCTGCTGCGTTCGCCTCAGACTGTGATCTGCCCTCCACACACGAGATGGTGCGCAGTGTGGGGATGCAGGTGGGCATTTTTGGATGCATGTATTAGTATTTTAGATATGGTTTAAAGAGACCATATTATGCCCTTTTACAAAATCTTGACATTGTTTTTGAGGTCTACTAGAATAGGTTTTCATGTTCAGAAACAGTGCGCATTGATATAAAGAACTCCCTTTGAAGTGACTTTGTGCTTCATAGCTTTGCAGACTTTGTAAACTTTGCAACTCTGTTTTTCATGCTCAAACAGCAACATTTCAGACTAAAGGAAGTTGAAAATTGGTCCTCTTTAAATTAATCACCATAGTTACTGTTACAAGGGTTGATTTGTCTCTTCATCTTATGAAAAAACAACTCCCTCCCACAGACAACCTATATGGGCTTTCTGGACTACCGCAAAGAGGAAGTCAGAGAGTTGGGCATCAACCCTAGCGACTGCTCCTTTAATCCTGGTGTTTTTGTGGCAGACGTCGGTGAATGGAAACAGCAAAAGATAACTAAACAGCTTGAGAAATGGATGGCTAAGAATGTCAGGTGATATAATGGTTCATAATGAGTTGTGAATGATTTTTAAGAGATCAAATTAGTTTAGTAAAAACAAATGTTCCTCCTTCCCTCAATTTAGGGAGAACCTGTACAGCAGTGCTGTGGCAGGGGGTGTGGCCACCCCTCCAATGCTGATCGTCTTTCATGATAAATACACAACCATTGATCCACTGTGGCATGTCAGACACCTGGGTAACTGACTTTTTTTCTACCACATCTCACTGATTGACTTTAGATCTCTTCAATCTTTCTACAATCAATGCATTTCAATTTGGAAAGCAATCTCTCCCTATTAATTATCCATAATGCTGAAATGCAAATGAAACATACTCATGTTGATTAAATCTGAAAAGTACTTCATTAAAACACGGACCACTTTTTTTCATATATACACTGCACTAATTTAAGAATGCACACAATTCACCTGGCAGTTAGTATATACATAATACACTTCTTTACAAAAAAAAAAAAAAAAAAAAAAAAATCAAGGCCATTAAATTGATCAAAAGTTGCAGTGGAGGTATTTGATGTTACAAAAGATTTCAATTTTAAATAAATGCTGTTATTTTGAACTTTTCAAAGAATCCTCACAAAACCGTTGATAAATGTTTTAGCAACAAATCAGCATATTAGTATGATTTCTGGAGGATCACATGACCCTGAAAGCTTGAGTAATGCTGAAAATGTTCAGCATTGCCAAGCAGAGCTAAGCAATTTACTTCAGCTTTGCCAGACGTAAACACTAAACTTATTCAAATAAAAGATAAAATGAATAGTGTATAGAAACAAATGCTGAAATAAAATATTTTTTTTTTCTTTTTTAGCATAATACATTTCATATATACTGGTAATATATCCTATAAAACAAACATCTCAGGCTGAAATAGTCTATTCAGTGAACTAAATGTTATTGAAATTAAACTTCAACTGATTATTTCAGCTAGCTGTAAAGGCAACATTTCCCATAATAATGTAGTTTAAATTGATGTACTACACAAATAAAATAGACAATTTAACTAAAATCAAAAACTATAATAGTATCTCAGTGATACTAAAAATACACTGGAAGAGGGTCAGCTCTTGAACACAATGTCTTAATTGAAATTATGAAGAATTGTGAAAATATATTTGTAGTAGAGTAATAAACATTGTTCTGATGTTTTATGAAGGCTGGAGTCCTGATGCCCGTTATCCCAGGTCCTTCCTCAAAGAGGCACACTTACTGCACTGGAATGGCCACTTCAAGCCCTGGGACTACCCCTGCGTTCATCTGGACCTCTGGGAGAAATGGTTTATCCCAGACCCCACAGGAACATTCACCCTGGTACGACCATAGACTGAACAATCTCTGAATTTAAACGGTCATTCACTGAGACGAGATTGGAGTTGCCAATTTAGGTCAGGCAATAGTTCAGCAACTAAATCTTACAAAAATAAACTAAACCCAACATACAATCCTGTTAGTTTAAAGGGAGTCTGTAAAAATGGGTAAAACAAGGCAACGATGAGGTAAAAGACGAATCCCACACAAGAATCCTTTTCCGGAAACATTTAATAGTTCTGTGGACAGGAGTCAGCACTCCACAACTGGGTCAGTTAAATATTAACAAATTTACAATCATGGAGGAATGTAAAAAAAGAAAAGATCAAAACACAAAACGCAACGCCTTTAAAAAAACAGTTCCTATCCCCCAACCCACCCACACAGAGAAAAGTCAATCAGCATCTTCACTCTGCATCAGTCCGACACCCCGTCACTCTTAGATTTACAGCTCATCTTTGTCTTTGACTTCCTGAAACACAGAAGTACGGGTGTTAAGACAAATGAAGACACAAGGAACAGCATCTTAAACAAGGACAGTTCTTCCATTTACCCACCCTCACGTAGTTTCAAACCATTTAACGGTTACACTTCATTTCGATAGTCCATGCACGCGTTTTGGATTGCACACGTTTGGTTTTGGTTCTAAACTTGCATGGTAGAGTATAAAAATGCAACTGTACTGCGCACGTCAAATGCACCCATCCACGGTTGAATATACTTTGAAAGCTGAGCAGACACCACTGTGCGCGAGACGGAGCCAAATGTGGATAATGAAGTATATCCAGGCCTTTAGTAGACGGACTGCTTAACTGCCAACACCATTTAGATTATCACCAACGTCAACTTATTCTACAAACCCTAAACCAAACCTAGTCTACAAATACTCAGAATTAGTTGAAATGTAGTTACAAAGTTACATCTTAAGTAGTCTAAAGTAATGGTTGAAGTGGACTATCAAAATAAAATGTAACCTATAAATTCCCCATTTGCATTTCTTGAAAGATACAATTTTGGAACATGTATTAAGTGAGTTTTCACTCACCGAATCTTCTTCCTCATCTGCCTGGACCTCCTCTTCATCCTCAGCATCTGCTTCCTCAGTCTGTTCTTCTGGTTCTTCCTCTGGCTCCTCCTCAACCTGTGAACACGGTAACAGGATATTGAGCCAAACTTCATTTGAACATCTCCCATTTCGCGTACCAGTGCTCGATTGTGCATGTACCTGTGTGTCGAGGTCTACATTCATGCTGAGCCGCAGCATGCGCTCTATTCTTTCTCCATAAGCTTTGGTGTCTGAGAGCTGGTAGCCGGATCGCAGCGTGGCAGTCTCAAAGAGCACTACTGCTAAATCTGCTGCTGTCTGATCCTCAGAGTCTTCCTAGAAGACAAAGCACAATACGTCAGACTATTTTGAACTCAATTTGCAGATTTTCAGTGGAATATTTAATAAAAGTGAATCAGATTATGTTTAACTTGCCTGGACTCTCCTCAACATCTCCTTGATGAGAGGATGTTTGGGGTTGATTTCTAATGTCTTCTTTTGACTTGCGTAATAACTAGATGAGGAAAAAAAAAAAAAAAAAAAACAAGTTTACTTTATGACCAGATAAGTTAATTTTCAGAATGGTCATTTTTCCATTTTCACATAGCAAGCCAAGTGGTGGATAACTGTACAGGTTGTCACATTTACAGATGTTTTGCCAATTTTCGTGGGCAAAATTCAGCAATTTCAATAGCAAACCACACAGTCAGGAATTGTGCATGAAAGATTTACACGCATTTTCCGTAGCTGAAGTCAGTTGTGCGGTGATTGACAAAGTGGCTTGGTTTGAACTGTGCTTCATACACAGACAATTGTCTTTGCCAATAAGTTAACAAATTCTACTTCTGTGACTGCACCTGAAGATGTGGTTAATGATTGCCAGATCATCGCTATGCAGTAGCTAAGGTGATTGCCACTGTGATCGTGTTTAAGACTTTTTCAGAGGACATACTTTGTGGAAATGTCTTTTCCTGTCTGGTAAGCCTGGGCTTTCATGATCCGTTCCATGTTGCCAGACCATCCGTACTGACTGGCAACCAGTGCGCATGGAGAGTTGGTCAGCCTCTGGGACAAAATGGCTTTCTCGATCTGAAAAACGAAACAAGGACAAACACGTTTCAATACATCTGCCACGTCTCAAATCAACCGGCTTTTAATATGCAATACAATGAAACAAAGGAAGTAATCATACGTTGTCCTTCAGGGCCTTGTCTTTCATCCAGGTGGTGAGGGGTTCAAACTCCTTCTCCAAAGCTTCCCTCTTCTCCTTGGCCGAATCACTCTCGTCAAACTTCACACCCTCCTTCGCCACATTCTGGAAGCGTTTTCCGTCAAACTCGGGCAGGGCCTGGATGCAGTACTCGTCCACTGGCTCAGTCAAGTAGATGACCTCATATCCTTTCTTAAGAAGCCTCTCCACAAATGGAGAAGACTCAGCCTAAAACCAGATTAAATATTACTATGGAAATTGAGAAATCGAGTACCTTAGTAATAAGCACAGTTAAAAGTAAAATATTTAAGCACCTCCTTTCTGCTGGTTCCAGCCATGAAGAAGATCTTGTCTTGCTTCTCCTTCATCCTCTCCACATACTGCTCCAGACTAGACTGTACAGTCTCGCTGTGGGAGGTCTGGAAGCGGAGCAGCTTGGCCAGGCGGGTTCTGTTGGAGTGATCCTCAATAACTCCCAGTTTGATGTTGGTGCCAAACTCCTTCCAGAACTTGTCATTGTACTCCTCCTCGGCGATCTTCTTGATCATATCCAGGGTCTTGCGGACCAGCTTCTTACGGATGACCTAAGGAAGGAAGGAACCAACATGAGTTTTGAAAACACTTGAAATTTGCCTGTGCAACAATTTCATCATATAATTTAACAAAAGTCGATGTTACTTTGAGTGACACAAGCTCACCTTGAGCAGTTTGTGTTGCTGTAGAGTTTCTCTGGACACATTCAGAGGCAGATCATCAGAGTCCACCTGAGAAATCAGATCAAACATTGACTCTCCAAACATAATTATTGGCCGAGACTTAACAAATATTTTTTATTCAGTGATTACACCATCTACCTTCTTGCCTTGGTCTGACATTACAATATCAAACACATCAAATATTTTTAAATTAAAGACAGCATATTCACAAATTCTATATGAAAATCGTTTTTTATAATAGTTTAAAATAACAATTTAATTTATTTCAATAAAGAAATATGTATTTGAATTTTTAGTATTAACACTATTATTCCTAGGTAAAAGTACTAAAATTAGAGTGAAATGCCAAAAACAAATCATTTTTTGCTAAATAAAAGCACATTTATACCCTTCCATATATTACATGAGATGTCTGCTCAAATGCAAGGCTCTTCACTAATAAGCCAAAATGCAGAAGTATTATCACTTCTAGGGAAATGTAATGCAAACAAGATATTTCTGTACATGCAGAACTAGGATTGTAAAGGTTTCACAATGCAATCTGAACATCACAATGGCAACATTAAGAGACAGCCAACAGCACTTACAACGCCTCTGATGAAGTTGAGGTACTTGGGCATCATGTCATGGAAGTCATCAGTGATGAAGACTCTACGAACAAATAGCTGATGGGAAAGAACCAAATTATGTACGGTTAACAACTACAACATAGGAGAAGGTGTTCTTTTCGCAAATAAAAGAAAACCAATTACCTTGATGAAGTCATTCTTCTTGGTCCCATATTCATCAAAAAGACCTCTGGGTGCAGATGCAGGGATGAAGAGGATGGACTTAAAGGTAACCTCGCCTTCAGCGGTGAAGTGAATGTGTGACATGGGCTCATCTGTGTCCTAAATGAAAGCAGAATTCCACTTGAATTAACCCAAGAGGCCACAGAGGACCTTGATTGAAAGTTGATTTGTGCACAAAGCACATTCTCTCACCCTGGAGAAGGTCTTATAGAAAGCTTTGTATTCATCCTCCTCCACTTCTTTTGCAGGCCTCTGCCAGATGGGTTTAATGTCATTCATCAGTTCCCAGTCCCACACGGTCTTCTCCACCTGAAGGAAGTGAGGAATCATTGAGAAATGTAGAATTTAAAATAGTAGCTGCTAGGGTTGATTTGCATATACATTACCTTTTTAGTCTTTGGTTTGTCCTTGTCTTCATCCTCTTCCTCAACCTCAGCTTCATCTTCAGTGGTCTCTTCCTTATCTGCCTCAGCCTCATCCTCAATGGGCTCCTCCACAGTCTCGGTCTGAGAAATGACATGAGTTTATGGAGTCCTAAAGCTAGTTAAGCAAATGGTAAACTTCAAACTAGCGAGTCTTTGGAGACACTGACCTTGCTGCTCCATACATAGATGGGGAAGTTGATGAACTGAGAGTACTTCTTTACCAGGTTCTTAATAGTCTCCAGCTCAAGGTAGTCTGAAGCTTCCTCTTTCATCACCAACCTGATGAAACGAGACTTTAGTTACAACGCGTCACAATGTACACATTTGAAACATTTAAAGTTCAGCTGCTTACGTAATGGTGGTGCCTCTGCCCAGAGTGTCACCACGAGGGTCTTCGATGACAGAGAACTCATTGGAATCAGATTCCCAGATGTGTTGGGTGCCGTTGTTGTGCTTGGTGGTGACAATGACCCTATCAGCCACAAGGAAGGCAGAGTAGAAGCCCACACCAAACTGACCAATCAGCTCAGAGGTAGACTGATTGTCATCCTGTATCTCAGTCATCTTGTTGAGGAACTCGCTGGTTCCAGACTTGGCGATGGTACCAAGGTTCTTCACAAGATCTTCTTTGGTCATGCCGATGCCAGTGTCAGTGATGTGAAGCATGTTCTTGTCCTTGTCGGACTGGTGAGAAAAAAAAACAAGATATGACTAAGTATTGAATAACCTAGATAAAAGCAACTCAAAATATTGACTAAATGAACTAGTTGGTTGGAGTTTTTTTTTTTTAACACCATGCCAGCTTTGTCTATTTTCATGGCAAGTAACAAGTTAAACCATAGAGCAATTAAAACCTATTCAAGGTCTTTAAAAATTTGCTTTAGATTAAGACTCTCAAAAGGATACAGTTGTCTGACTCTTCTAAAGTGTTTGCAGAGTAATATAATTTCCAAAGAGAACTTAAACCATAAAATATTCAAATATTTAAGATACTAGACTTTACTATATGAACTAATAAATAAAAAAGTAACAATTTGCGTAGTTAATCAAGGTGTCGAGTATCAAAATTAAGATATGAAAAATTACAGGAAGGAAATGCTCCTCAATTTGCTTCACACATGGTTGAATTCCTTTTGCAATGCAAATGTGAGTTATGTTGTCTCTCTCCACTTACAATAGGCGAGTCTCAGGACTCATTTTTAACACACCTTGATTTTAATAGTAAGTTCTTCATTTCCAGCAAGGGCATCATCATGTGTCAGGGACAACAACCGGATCTTATCCAAGGCATCGGAAGCATTAGAGATCAGTTCTCGAAGGAAGATCTTTAGGATGAAAAAAATAATTATGAAGCGGAAATCTTGTGTGATTTGCAAAACCATGATGAACAGCATGAAGACTAAAACAAACTACCTTTAACATCTTCCACCTCCAATACTCACCTCTTTGTTCTTATACAGAGAATTGATGATCAGTTTCATCATCCGGTTCACTTCCGCCTGGAATACATGCTTTTCTGCTTTATCACGTATTTCCTTTATTTGTGAGGCGTTTAAACCATCTAGCTGAATGGCTTCTTCCTCCCTGTTAGAGAAGAGATGGGAGAGCACAAAAGATGCTTGTGACATGTTCGTTTCTCTGTGGACTTATTACAATTTACCCTTGGGTATTATGGAGAAAGACACAAATGCATCAGCCAGATGTTCAACCTCCATTGGGGAGCACTTATGGACTTAAAGTGAATTTATCCAAATGTAACCTCATAACAGATAAACAAATGCATTTAATAAGCTAAAAAAAAAAAAAAAAAAAAGCAGCTAAGATTACTTTAAGATCGGTGTCTAAATAAAGGGTCAGTCAGTTTCCTCAATCTTACATTGAATCAGTCAAGTGAAGTTCAAGTCCATACAGACCTTTGAACAACCTCGTCATCTGTGCGGGATCCGTCTCTGCTCTTCCCAAGGTCCTCTTCCACTGTGCCGTCAATGTCAACGTCATCATCAGCTTTCACAGATGCTGCAATTATGCAAAACAAAGATTATGGCAAAACCACAAATAAATGTAAATGCACCATTGGTGATAAAAGCACATAGGCTATACAGATTCAGCAGTGTTATTTAACGATATAACAGCACTAAAATACAACTCAATTCCTAAGTATATTTACTCAGCAAAAACGCTTTTGTGCCCAGCAAGGATGATTGTTCATTATACATGAATGGGCTCTGTGAAGCAAAATTTATTAAAATTGCTCAGGTAAGGCTCTGAAATGTGCAAAATACTCTTGATTTATGTGAAAATGCATTTTCTTGATCCAGAAGATCTCAATTAGACACTTAAAGGCCTTGATGTGACAGTTCACATGGTTCAAGATCGTTGATTCAATTCTTCATGGTTCTATGTCTCTCTTCCACGACTATATTATTAGTTTTACAAGCACATTAGTAAAAGCAACCATTTCAATGCAATTTGTCATTATAAAGCACCACAACTGTATCATTATTAAATGGCATCGGAATGAATATATGAAGGCCATTACAATCTTGAGGAAACTTCCAGAAGCACATGCAATTCAAATCCACTCTCCAGGTTTTATTTCCTGTTCTGTATCTTTCATCCATTTAGGATGGGTTAAAAATATCTGCAAATAAAGTATTTTCAGAAACTAAATATATGATAGTTAAGCTTGCATGGAAGCACAGAAAGACCGCAACATTACTGCAAACAGTCTCTGAAGCTTTGTCAAGTTCAACGAGAGAAAACTGCATAACGGTGCGTTTCAAGGCCATTTAATAAAACATACTCACCGAAAGCCAATAGTGTACAAAGGAGACCGATAATCCATAGTCGCCCCATTGTTTTAGAAAGAAACATGTTTATTTATGAGACTCAATAGCAGATTAACGCCTTGAGCAGTTGCTGCACCATGTACGCCTCGATGAATTCTTGCAGTGCGTGGACAGAGAGCGAGAAATCTGCCTTATAAACTCCTCCGCTCTAGGGCTGTTCTCATTCGTCATGAGCCAATCACAGCACCCCACGCACAACACCGCACCAATCAGAGAGCGGTCCGCAGCCGTTATCGTCCAATAACCGCCTTACATGTCCGATTTTACACGTTCCGATCGTGGCTCGCGTTGATTGGCTCAACAGTATGCCAATTCATCGAGCGAAGCGGATTTTGTCATAGACTGATCTGGGGACGGTGTGGATTTTATTTACTTCTTTGAGCGGGTTGGGGGAAACGGAACTAAGTGATTCAGAATCAGATTACATTTATCTTGCGGTCACCTTAGCAACAAGTTGTTGACATGAAATACCACAAGAAAGTCCCGATAGGATTACTTGAATTAAAGATACACTTAGTTTTTTTTTTTTTTTTTTTTACTTAGTTTTTGTTGACTGGATTTTTTTTGTAATGGAGAGATTAACACATTAAAATATTTTATTTATGTACCTTTTAATATTTGTGCATTTCATCTTTTTCTGTTGAATGTACATGTAGATTTCTGAAAGAATCACACACTAAAAATGCAAGGAATAAATATGCAAGAAAAAATGATGGGAGCATCTGACAGCCTGGTGTTTCCTCTTCAGCCTTACCTGTGCTATTTTCCAGGTGATCTTCAAGAAGAGTTGTCTTATCTGAAAGAAAAGGTGTTTCCCCACCTAGATGCACTTTGCCAGACAAGAGGCTCCTGTTTCAGACCCGTGGACTTACAGCGAAGCAAACAAGAAAGAGATTATGAAACTAATGACGATGATGAACATCAGATAAATAAGCCAGATCTTTCCGACCAGCAGTTGAAAATCAGTTTGGATCTCATCGACCGCTCATCTTTTTTAATCTGTCTGCTTGGACACAGCTATGGACAATGTCTGCCAGGAGAGAATGGTTCTCAATCTGATGTCGGCCCATGTTCTTTGGTGGCAAGGAACTTGCATGTTGCTGCAAAGGCTGGTTACCCTTGGGTTATGGAGGACAGGTATCGCACCTGTAGCCTGACAGAGCTGGAGATCACCAAGGCAGCCTTCATTGACAACCACAGAAGCTGCTTCTTTTATTTTAAAGACTGTACCCCACAGAATGTGGAGGATGACAGCAGTGATGAAATGCACATCTTCTTGAACATGCTATCCAATCAAAGAAAAAGCAAGAGACAGAGAATGAGAGATCTAAAAAAAAGGATCATAAATCACTGTCTTCCTGTCAGGTTTGAGAACAGACCACAATCTCTTGAAACATCAATAGAGATTTATTTTAAGTACTAAATTCCATTTCCATATATAAATACATACAGTCAAACCAATATTTATTCAGACACCAGGAAGCAAAATAAAGTGAACTGTGCCATATAATACTCAAAAAGTCTTCATACAGTGGACTACCAGTAAAATTTACTTTATTTGCTAATGCGACCTTTTTACACCACAAAATCTTTTTAAATCTCTCTCTCTCTCTATATATATATATATATATATGCTTCCTTCTTCCTTCTTTTTATTTCCACTGACAGATTCTTCAGAAACCTTAATGAACTTAAGGAGATGATAAGGGTGGATTGGGAAGGGGTCATTTCGTTTCATGAGGATCCAAAACATCCCATCTTAGGTAGGCCTATAATTCTTGAGTTTTTTGTTATCTAATAAAAGGCTTTTAAACAAGTTCTGGATTAAACCTATATTTTATTCCTGTTTTATTTTTATTTTTGATTTTTTTGATTATGTTATTTTTTTAATATTTATATTTTATTGATTATTTATCTGCATGTATATTTCATTTATATATCATATTTTGGTAATAGTAATTTTCAAATATGATTATTTTTTATTTGTATTCTTTCTCTGGCCTGATAAAAACCCAGGGAAAAGTTATGGGTACTTTTCGAGTTGTTAAATGGCTTTGGGGTTTCTCAGACCCCAAAACAGAATATAAAGGTTAAAATAAGAAACATATGATTTTTGAATCAATTTTTTTTAGGATGTCAGGATTCATTCGATCGGCATCACCACCAGAGCCATGCACGTGGATTGTGTGACTGGTTTGTGCCCTCAGTACCCACCACAGAAATACTGAATGCAATAAACACATTTGTGCATTCTATAATCCATAATACAAAATCTGAGACACACTCAAAAAATCCAAGTGCTCATTTCACATGGTGAGAAGATAAAAACTAAATACAGAAAGCAAACTGTGTTTGATTAACATATGTTAATTGGACAAATTATTGTTTACTTTCAGTGATTTTGACCAGAAAGACTCTGTGAAGTCTATCTTACTGGTATGTGGTGAAAGGGGTTGTGGGAAGTCCACTCTGGCAGCGAGGTGGTTGCAAACCTTCTGCCAAAAGAATCCTGATTTCCTAGTCATTTCTCACTTCTGTGAAACCAGCACATCCAGCACTGATGTCAGATCTATGCTTAGACAGTGTACTGCCCAACTTCGAAGAGCACGTTATGGTAAATTTCTTCATTTTTTTCCAGCAGAAGTGTGTTATAAGTCTTTGAGCTTTCTTTATATATACACAACAAATCTATAAATTCTGATCTCTGGCCCTCGAGGTCCACTTTCCTGCAGAGTGGTTGCGTTCCATTTGTCCTCGGAAGTGGGAACTTCATCTGGTTGGATTTGTGAGCTTAGTGCATCAACCATAGTGAAACAGTATTAATATATTGTTTATTAGTACTTATGCTTGTCTTTGTCTCAAACCCAGTGGTGCACACAGTACTATCCAGTACTGATGGTTTGGTTATATCTGTGCAAAATACCACTTTTTTATGAGTTTATATGCTAAAAGAGCCATTTCAACAAAGATTTGCCATCTTTCTCTTTCTGTGTACGGGAATGTGCATCTCAGGTGTGACATTCCTCTTCCGAAGTTTCATTTGGTAAACCGTCATAAAACACACCTGAACAAGCTAATCAAGGTCTTCAGTATTACCCGAAAGTTACAGGCATGCGAGTTTGATCAAGGTTGGAGCTAAACACTGCAGGAAAGTGGATCTCGGGGGCCAGAGTTGAGAACACATGTTTTATAGCATCATAAAAAAATTTCGCATCTAATTTGTTTCTGCAGGTGATTTTCCAGATTGGGAAGACATCATTGAGTTTGAGTACCTCCATCGAGCTGTTCAGGCATTTATGGCAGCAGCCAATCTTGGGCCTTGTGTTCTTCTTATAGATGGTATTGACCTTTTGACAGAAACACTTGGACTCTCAACGCAAGAGGTGATCTTTTAGTCCTCTGCATGAGCACTCTGTCCAATTTCAATAAAATGAACACCTTTTTTGTTTTGTTTTCCAGGTGAAAGCACTACAATGGCTGCCAGATCCTCTGCCTCACTGCTGCAAAATGATCATCACAACAACCTTTACTGACCTCACTTACAAAAGTCTCACCAGCAGGACTGATGTCCAGATTCTCAGCTGTCCCCGTATCTCCGATCCTAGTGTTCAGCAGAGCATTTTACTCAGACATTTGGCTTTACCTTACAAAGAGCTGCCAACCAGTGTTTTGCAAAGAATTGTGCGTAAGAAGCAGTGCCACCCGCCGGCTTTTTTAGCGCTCATTGGCACAGAGTTACGGACGTCTGCAGTGCTGAGGGAGAAAGAGCAAGAGATGGAGCTGTTGCAGGAGTATGTAAAAGCTGATTCAATTCCAGAGCTCTGGGAGAAGGTCATGCATCGCTGGGTAAAAGATTTCAGCAAAAGTGCTCCAACAGAAGTCAATGAGACTCGGAGAAGCACAGCATCACTCAGGGAGGGTAAGTGCTTTTGATATATTATATAAAATCATAATTCTTGTCCTGACCTTTATATTTCATTAATTAGGGTTAGCTCTCGCTCTCTCTACAGATCTCTCAGGCTGGGTGTGGGACACGCTCTGTCTCGTTCATGTGTCTCGTGCTGGCCTGACTGAGGCTCAGGTTCTGGCTTTGTTGGAAGATCTAGGTTACTGTGGTACTCTAAGAGTCGAGGGTTTGGAATGGGCCCGATTGCGCTCTGCTTTTTGGCCTTGGATTCAGGAGAAATACAATGGTCTTCTGACCATCATGCATCAGTCCCTTAGCCAGGCAATGAGCCTGTTGTTGCATGGTAAGGCTGTTTATGTTCTGTCTTATTAAACAAATTCTTGAATTCACTATGATTCTTAAAAAATAGAGTTCAAATACTTTAAATACTTAACATAACAAGCATTTCCAATGTGTTCACAGTCGTGTTCTTGTCTCTTCCACTTTAAGGTATGGAGGGTCAGAAATCCTATCATCTGATCCTTGCTACGTTTTTTCAGAAGTCCAGTTTAGAGCTTTGTAGCTGGGCAAGAAAGATGGAAGAGATTCCTTGGCATCTCAAGCAAACTGGTTCATTAAAGGAGTTGCACGACTTCCTTAGCGATCCAACGTACGACAGCTGCAATTTATCTTTGATTAGAAAATCTTTTGCGAATGCAGTTGCTAATGCTAATCATAATCAAATCTTTTTTTATAGTACCATGGAGTTTTTGTCAAGCAACCTGAAGCGATACCCACAGATGACAATTGATGTAGTACATTATTGGACACTACTAAGGGAGAGAGGATTTGATTCTGTGATGTCATTCCAGAATCTGATGGCTCAGACTTGGGAGCGTCTTAATGGTAAAACCGACTTTTTATTATCGTTATCAAATAAAATGTAAAAATACGCTTCTGTCATTGCCACTAAGACAAAAATATGATTATTAGTATATTGCATTATTATATATTTAACATTATCATGTTATTCTTGTAAGCCCGGCCACTTATCTGAAATAATACTAGCTATTAGGTCGCTTTTTGTAAATGATAAAGCAAATTGTTAAAGAAAAACCTGTAAAGTATTATAAATTGTAAGGAATTGCCTTTAAAAAATCTCCTTGGAAAGGACCATTCTAATATGTAGACTCAGAAAAGCAGAATTTATGGTGCAATATTTGTTTATATTATTTAAAATATTTACCATATTCATCTCAGCCACTTGAAAGCATGCTTTGGTAGTTTTTGTAAGTAATGGTAATGTAAAGTGTCCAAGTAAACTATAAATTATTGTAATAATGATCAATTTTTGTTATACGTTAACTACTTTCACCTGGTCTTTAGACGCTCACCCTCCAGATCACAGCAGCGTGTGGCGATTAACATTGTTCTGCTGTAAAGTTCTGCTGTGTTTGGGTGAGATGCAGCAAGCGGAGGAGCTGCTACTAAAAGCAGATCAAATTTTCCAGAAGGTAAAAATAATACAAGACACTTTCTGTTATATGATTACTCTAATATGCAAGGTTTCATTCTGTTTTCCTCCACAGGGAATGGAGCAGGATTTTGACAGTATGAGGTTACTGCTCAAAGTGCAGCATATGCTGGCAGAGCTTTACGTCCGTATGCATCTGCCGAAAGACTCAGAGATGTATTGCCACAAGGGACTTGAGACTGCCAGGTGTCTTACAGTAGCCCGTCTTGACAGCGCAGAGGTCAAACTGATAGTTGGTAACATGCGTTTCATTTTTCCTCCTGCATTCATATAACAAGCGAGTTATATTTTGTCAAGCGTATGTATTTTGCAGCTCTAATCTGCTCTCACAGGACAGCTGCTTTGTCGTCTGTGTCTGGCATTGCTGGCGGATGGACGGGTGTATGCAGTGCCAGGGCTTTTCAAAGACATCAGCTCTTTTAGATACATTTCTGTCCATCCTTGTGCTGAAGGCACAGCCATGCTACTGAAGGCCATTCACAAGTAAGGCAACAAAAAAGTGTGAAAAGTTTCCCCCCAAATTTATAATAATATCATAAATATTTGATTCAATTCAACTTAGAAATATTTAATTTAATTTAAGAATTATTAAATTAAATATTTAAAATTTATATTAAATTATAAATGATGCTGCATCCGAGTCAAATGACGACTGTGGTTATAGTTTTTAACTTACTCTTGGCAAATCAGACACCACTTTCTGTCTGATGCTGGTGAACAAGTATTTTACTGTCCATTCTTTAAACATACAACATTGCACATTCCACTTTTCTTTTCTTTTTTGCCATATACGGCCTGTAGGATGTGGTTTGCCCTCCACTGGGATAAAGTCAAAGCATGTAAAACATAAAAAAAAATAACTTTGTGCACATTTCATTGCATTTTTTTCCACACGTATCAAGGTTGAGTCTTTGTAAGCCCAAGACTGCTGAGAGATGCTTCCAAGCTGCACTGGCCAGCAGGAGGCGCTGGTGTGGCCATGATCATCCTCTGGTAGCAGAAGTGGAGGAGCAGCTTGCAGATCTCTGGGCCAGTGCTCAAACCAATACAGAGTAAGACATGGACTTATGTGCAATGCTTATCTAGTTACCTCAAACCTCAAGGTCACTTAATTTGATTTCAAGGTCACAAGCTTGATTTGCAATTTTAGATGGACACATAGGAAGATTGTTGAATTGTACCACCATGCTATAAGCACGACAGAGACTGAGGCTCGGATCTTGCAACTACCCAGCGCGCAACACAACCTTGCTGTCGTTCTTATGAAGCTTGGTGAGTGACTAAATGGCTGCTTGAACACAACAGTGACCACCCACTTTAGTGGCCTTGGTTTCAGAGGCATATTCTTCATTAAAAGCTCTGTCTGTTTTATGGTGTCTGGTCTGTCAGGTAAAGTGTTGTTGCTTAGCTGCAGTAAAGTGGAGAGGAGAGAGGGACTGGGTCTACTCCAGAGAGCTGCAGACATAAGGATTCACCTCCTGGGCCCTGAGCACCCACTGACCCGAGACCTGGAGCAGTGAGCTCCATTTCATTACACTACAACTGCTTTTAAGAAATCACAACAGTCTACAGACTAGGAGCTTCTCTACAGACAGATCGTCATCTTGTAACCAGGATAAAACCCTAAAAAGACGGTGAAGGTTCTCAGCTGTCTGTATTTGGGCCACAGAGTTACATTTGGTTTATTTGACTGGCGACTGTCTCTTACCAGATCAACCGAAGGGGCTTTCCCAGGCAGACGGATCATCCAGGAGGAAAAGCTCTCAAGGCACTGAACAGAAAGATGAGAAGACATTTCATTTTGTCACATTGTTAGACCAGTCATATCTTTTATTTTAAGAGCTATTCTATTCTATTCTATTCAGGACTATTAAAATAGATAATGTTTCTGTCCATATTAGCATAAAGTCTGTTCATTTTTGCATAAACAAATGTTTTCTAGGATGTGGACGTTCAAAAGATGTTTTTTTGCTCACCATGGCTGCATTTCTTTAATTAAAAACAGTAAAAACAGCAATATTGTGAAATATTAGAACTGTTTTCTATTCTAATTGTCGGAAATTCATAAATTGTCAAGTTCTGTATGGCCCATAAATATGTGGCATACAGTTGCAATGTATCTATAATCTTTTTATGATTATTTATGACTTGTATATTGCTTTTGTTAATTTGCTTCTAATGAACAGGTACACTACCATCAGACCAGCCATTTATTTTCTATAAAAGAGAAATTCTATTCTATTCTATTCTGTTCTATTCTATTCTATTCTATTCTATTCTATTCTATTCTATTCTATTCTATTCTATTCTATTCTATTCTATTCTATGAAGGACTACATTTTTCTGTCTTTATTTGTATGTCATCCAGCGCATGATCCATCCATCTTTGGAGCCTGATGGGGAGTTTTTCTTTTAGACTTTTATTTTGAAAATAGCTGGTACTGTGTAACTTGGCATGAAACTTATTAGACCGTGCTTTCACAGTTTCCGCTTTCATTTCTGTAGAAACGCAGATTAGAAATCCGAGAACTGCAGGCTCGCAGCAGCCCAGCAACGCTCTCACTTCAGCGCAGACATGTCTGGCTATTCTCGGATCATACATCATGCGACCAGCATATTATGCAGCAATAAAGGATCTATGGAGATATCTCAGCTGCACCAGAAGGTCTTCCAGCGCTTTGAGATAACCGAAGCAGATTTCTTGTACATCGTTAAGAAATGTGCCCGCTTCACAGTGACCCAGAGCAGACCTAGAGCAGAGGATGGAGAGTCTGACTACATTGTTGTCGCGAAAACATCTCTGAGACTCTGCAGGAAATACTCCAATAATGAATGTTACGAGTGTCAGGATTTACACCTGTGCAAGTATTTTGTTTATGGCAACTGCAGATATGGGAAAGGAAGGTAAGGTTGGGAGAACATCTGGATATCTAGTGTAAGATTTTCCTATATTTACTAAATGTAGAGCATAAAGTGCTTTCATCCTTAAAAGGACAGATGTGTTAATACAATACTAAAAATAACACCAGTAATTAGCGGCCATAACGCCTTTAAGTTCTGTATGACACATGCCTATCCAGAATTATTTTATGAATATTTATAAATTTTGTTTTTTTACATCCTTGAATATATACGGTGGCTATTTTCAGCATTTCAGTGATCACAATTATGAAATAATGCATATATATATATATATATATATATATATATATATATATATATAAAGTTTATTAGCGTAGTTTATTATAATAATATGAATTACCACGTGACGTCATTAATATTAATAATAGCACCCAATAACTATATTCAAACATATATTAATTAATTTAATGTATTGCTTGTATAATTACTCAACATAAATATAATATGATAATGCATATAATGTTTTCAGAGTGGTATACTATAATGATCATTTAGTTTTTATTGTGTCAAAAAGCAAATTAAATAATTAAAAATCAATTCTGGATAGCGGTTATCAATCATAGACATTAAAAAATTGGTAGAAGAAAATATTGTTCATGTAAAAGCAATTTCTCTTTATTTTACAGTGTCTTTGTTACATATGTTTCATGTATTCTAGTAATTACAGTAAAATATTCTTAATTACCATAATTATACAGCCTAGTAAGTACATGTTAGTTAATTGTAGTACTTAAATGCATGTAATAAGGACACCATAAAATAAAGTTTGGGAATTATGTAGAGACCAAAAATCACTATATGCTTTTTGTGGATGTTGTTTGTCAGGAAGGAGTGTAAATATTCCCATAATATCCAGTCACAACATAACTATCCCCTTCTGCGGGAGTGTACTCTTCATGAACTGAACGAGGATGATCTCTTCCTGCTTCTGCTCCAGAATGATCCTGCCCTACTGCCAGAGGTGAGGAAATACAAACAGGAAGGCGCAAATAAATGTTTTTTGGACTCCATTCTCATGAGATAATTCCTCCCCAAAGCCAAACTCATGCTATGATTGGGATATTTCTGCATTCCAGGTACCTCTCCTGCCGTTTGAATCGCCCTTCTCCGTTTCTTTCGCTGTGCGCTCAGTTACAAGACGTTTTCAGAGTAAAAAAAAAGAGCTCACGTAACCGCTCTGACGTTTGTTCTGGCATGATCAAGTTGATTCAGCGACTGGTTACACCCAAATATACAATGTGAAGTTCACAATGTGAAGTCATTAAATATTTGAGTATATCATTAGTTTATCAGAACACTTGCTTTGTCTGTGTTATGTCCTGGATAAGGAGCTGTATCTGATCAGTACCATCAATAAAAAGCCAGTAATCTAAAAAAAAAAAATGTTCACAAAGAGGTCTTAAAAGAAAAAAAAAAAAAGCAAGAAAAGGTCAACCATTAAGTCGTCCAAGTGAAACTCTACTTCATCAGTGTTCCAGTCAGTATGTTAGTGTAAAAAAAGAAAAGAAAGTTGTGAATTGAGAAGAATTGTGGTCCACGTTCAGGATGAAGAGTTGCTGATGGAGAGATATTGATGTTCTAAGATCTTCAGGTGTCCTAAGTGCGTTTCTCCACTTTGGTTTGAAAAAAAAAAAAAAAAAAAAAAAAGACAAAATGGAGAATGTCCTGTAAACAGGTAAAGTAGAATGTTTTGCTGAGCTCTGTGACGCTTTGGTTTAATCTAGAAGTTTGACTGTATGTGTAAGGCATTTAATTAGTATAATTTAATTATTAATGAATGCATGTGGGGTTTTGTAATATTATTTTTTGCATATAACCCTGATATTTAAATAATCCATCTCATGTTGTATGTATGCAGGTGTGTGCTCACTATAATAAAGGCACTGGGCTTTTCGGGGCCTGTACCTTTATGGAGCGCTGCACTAAGGTGCATATTTGTCAGCACTTTGTGCAAGACGACTGCCTGTTCGGCCCCAAGTGCAAACGGCAGCACAGCATCGACGAGCACAGCCGCAGGATGCTGGAGGTACGGGGTCTCGGTGGTGACATCATCCATGACCTGCCCTACATCTACCAGAACGTTTATCGCCTGAACTCACAAACTCTAAGCAGTGGTAAGGGCACTTATATTCTTTCACACATATTATACACTATCCTAACAAGGCCACGTATTAAGGTCTGGATAGATTAGATGGTAAGGAAACATTCAGAAAGAGTGGCCTGGATAATGCACCCTATATAATAAAGGGTTTGAGGGACATGATGAAGAGTTCAAGATGTTGGCCTGGCCTCCAAATTCCCTAGATCTCAATCTGATTGAGCATCTGTGGGATCAACAAGTTAGATCCACGGCAGCTCCACCTCACAACTTACAAGACTTGAAGGATCTACTGCTAATTTCTTGGTGACAGATATACCACAGGACACCTTCATGGGTCCATGTCTCAGAGGGAGGTTTTGGCAGCATGTGAAGGACCAACAGCATATAAGGCATCATAATGTTTTGGATCATCTGTGTATAATCATTATATACATACATATTAAAATACATTTCAGAACTGATATCTGAGAAGAATGATGGAGATAAGATGGAGAAGAATGAAATCTGTCTGCACTTCTTAAGACGGAAATGCAAGTTTCAGGGTTGGTGTCAATGTTGTCTTGTCTTTAACCTATTTACTTTAGAGTTGAGATGTAATGTTTTTTTTTTATTGTTTCAGATCAGTGTGTCCTTGTCCACTTTAATCTTCCGTATAAGTGGGAGGTGTATGACGGTAAAGACTGGAGGGATTTAAGAAACATGGAGGAAATAGAGAAAGCTTACTGCGACCCAAAGAATGAATACGGGTCAGTACAAATGCACATCCAAGAGTTTGCTTTCCATTTTTCTTTTTTTTTAAGCCATTTTTTTTTTTGGAAAAAAAAGGATTGTTCCCCAAGTCTCTTTACTCATCCCTTCTCTTTGTATCACAGTCCAGGCTCGAGACCGGTGGATTTTGTGTCCATGACCAGGAACCGTTACCCCGTGCGCCGACTTTCAACAGTCTCTTCCGTCTCTAAACCCGTCCACTATATCCTGACAACAGAGTGGATGTGGTACTATAAAGGAGATCACGAAAATTGGATAGAGTACGGACAACCGGTGAGACTGGATTGCAAACATAGTGGCCATACTCTCATCTGAGAGGAGTTTTTGTTTAAGGTCAGGTTGTGGTTTTGTTTCTGTACTGTTTATCTTTAGGATGACAAGCAACGTGTGACCTCTGTAACATCCAGAGAGCTGGAGAAAGCTTTTCAGGAGGACAGCAATGCAGAAGTTACTGTCATTAAGGGCAATAGGCATTACTATGTCAGTTTCCAAGGTACTACACACCTTCATATTCCAGGTCTGGAAAAAAAAATGTCATAAAATTATTCATTTAAAAGTGACCTTAAGTATTTATTTTATTATATTATTATTCAATAATATTTATTATGTTATATTGAATTATATGTAATATATTATATTTTATTAAATTATATTATATTGCATTATTGGACTTTCTTTTGTTTACAGATATGTATCAAAGGAACCCCAAACACAACACAAAGAGAAGGGTGCGCAGACGACCACTCTTTGTGTCTATCAATGAGGTGGAAACTAAAGCTTCCCAGTGACTGACAAAACACACAAACACACTCCATATTTACATACCTGAGGATAGATATTCAAATCATGAGTTACTGCTTCAGTTTTTGCCATTTGGATACACTCACATGCTCTTAAAGGGATAGTTTACGCAAAACCGAAAATGCTGTCCTCATTTACTGAGCCTCAAGAAGAAATTTCGAAGAATGTGGGTAACTAACATTTTCTTGTCCCCCATTAATTTTTTTTTTCTATGCTATGGAAGTTAGAGAAAAATGTTGCCTGGTCTGATGAGTCTCGATTTCTGTTTAGACATTCAGATGGTAGAGTCAGAATTTGGCATAAACCGAATGAGAACATGGATCCATCATTTTTTGCTTTTTTTTTATTATTATTATTGGTTCTATTGGTTTTTCATGTCATGTGTTTGTCTGGTGTGCCTTCAGTGAATGTGGTACCTTTGTGGGATGATATGGATCAGCTCATGAGGTACAAACTTGCACTTTTTTTCAAACCATACAGTACATCAATAAATTCTCCCTGTTTTTTCCTATTTTGTCACTCATTTGAATTCAAGGTTTTCCAGATAATCACTGCAGTCTTGCAGGCCCACTGGTGTTAAGCACCAGGGCTTAAATGAAAATAACGTTAATTTGACCTTGCTGACCTTGCTCAATTGATTCAAAACCGATTAATTGATTAAATGTATACTCTAAGCTAGTTAAACTATAGTTAATCTTCATAAAGGAAAAAAAAGTATATATTAACTTTTTAATTTTTTCCAAACAATGTACAGGACGGGGACATCGAGAAAAAAATGTTTCAACTGAAACCTAAACAAATCGGTTTTGATACAGATTGCACCTAGAAAATTACTAAACGAAATAAATTTAAAGCATTTACCTTTCTAAAAGTAACTGAATTATTACAAATACAAATAATTAGGCTACACACAATCTCTTATACGTCCTCCAGGCCCTAGTGTAAAAGAACAAGACTATATAAAATTAAAATAAGATGAGCGTGAGAGGGTTGCTAAGGGATCCTGCTGAGAGCCAATGACAGACTCGTTCATTCTGTACGTTTCGTATGAATAAATAGAAGGGGCGGGTCATTGCCAAGCGCCGCAGATATCGATAAGGCGTAATTCTCCTGTGTGGAGTGTTTTATGCCGAAGAAATGGACATGGGCTGCCAACAATATATCCTAGAAGCGGCTCACGTATTTTTTTAAGCGGTGCAATTTGTCCAGCGTGAGTGGAAGCGATGGGATCTTGGGTAATGGGCCGTTCGTGGGAAGAGCGAGACCTTTATAACCGCTTCTGCACTACACCGGATACCGGGAAATGAACCACGCACGGGCAACGTTCTGGATACCGTCTATACGAGGAGCTGTCAGCATAAATTCATCTGATTTGATTCTCTGCATCGATATTCTCTATTTATGGCCGTTCTGTCATCTTGATATCGGGTGTGTGTAAAGGGGCGCGCGAGTGAGCCGCATCCGCGCGAGGTGCATTTCAACATGACAGGTAACGCAAACGACGGATATACGGCACTTTTCATTATCTGTATCTTTGCATGTCAACATCCCATTTAAAAATACCAAAAATATGTATATAACATGTGATGTAGGGGTTGGGGAGATCCTTGCGTCTGAAAGATGCCGTTTTTCCATCTTTGACCCTGTGCATGCGCTTCGTCTGTTCCCACATCCGCCCTCTTCTATCTGTACCGCTTTTTATCTGCTTCAGATCATGCCCGTTATCTCCATACCTGTCTGACATGATGCGCGTGATATTAACCTCACGGGAGCATCGGGCCGCGCGCACCGATGATCTGTAACCTACATTTCCACAGTCAGTGTGTATATTCACTTAATGGCATAGGTTTGCATGACATTTAAGTAAATGAAAATTATACTACGGATGATGCATGATAGATAGATATTTTGCTTTTAATGACATTTTTCAATATGTTTAGATATTTTACTAAGATTTAAAAAGATGACGATAAAACATTTCATGTTAATTTATTATAGGCTAATTATGAAAAATTAGATGTACACATAATGTAAACAGAAATAGTTCATTTTCAATATCGACCTGGTCGATACAATGTTTAATCACTAATTATTATGTAATGCAAAGATGGTCTGGAAATAATAAAAATTGTTTGCATAATCATAAAAATAAAAACATTTGATTGGAAGAGCATTCATAAAAGTTCAACTTTATATTGAAATCCCAGACTTTTGATTGCAGACTTTGGCATCTTGACCAACTGGACACATTCCAGATCTCTTCTGAAAGTTATTTTTCTCAGAAGACACATCTTCAAAACATACAATAAACAACTTATACAAGATAATATATATAGACTGGTGATACTATTTGGCAAAAATGGAAACTAAAAACTGATTGATTGATGTGGGGAGAATGATGATGATGCTTCCAATTCATCTTCATCTCTGAACTAATGTGAGATTCAGCTTTACTCTCTAACAGATTATGTGTTTTCCCTTCTCACAGCAATGTATAGAGGAAGGATACCAAGCGGGAAGACCTGTGGCTATCCGGGGGACATTTTATCAGGGTCAGATGGCCTGTCTTGAATAAGAAACAAGCAAAAATGGAGAGCTCCAGTTCAAGGATGGTCCTGAGGAGCTCCCGGCGTCTGCTCGGATGTTGTGCGCTTCTGCTCGCGACCGTGATGCTGGCGGGCTTCATCCCGACGTCCAGCTCACCCGTGGCAGGTATCTCATCATTGAAAGTTTGGCTTTACCATGTTACATTTCATTTGGTTTCTGTGAACCTATTGTGAGTCAATATCATAAATAGCAAGTCCTTTCCATCACAGATGATCTGAACGTCACAGAGACGGTGGGCGTACTGTATGTGCGTGTGATGCTCTCTTTGTGTGAATGACGTCTGTTGCTGTTAGAGGTGCAGAATGAATGGGATTCACAGTGAATTGTATTGAATTATGTGTGAGACAGTTCGAAGGAAGTGCATAGCTGCCCACACAGTGACTTTTTAGATTGATATTTCCTTGAAATGATGTGCTGACGATACAGATCAGAAATGGTCGGCTTATTTGGAGTTTCTTTTCTTTTATAGATAAAAGTTCTTTATTTTTATTGATAGTTCCATTAACATCAATGGAATCTTTCTATTCCACAAAAGGTTCTTTATAGTGGAAAAATATTCTATTCTTTCGATCATTAAAATGCTCTTCCCATTAAGATGGTTATTTTAAGAACTATTCAATGAAATGTTTGTTGGTTCATTGTTTTCTCCAGCTTCATTTTTAAGAGTCTAGAAACTTTCAATTGATCGAAAGGTTCTTTAAAGTGGGAAAAGTTCCTAAACTTTTTTTGTCACCCAAACCCCAGTTCGAAGTCAAATATTTACTATAGTCTACTGGTTAATATTTAAATATTTTAATGGCACATTTGCACACTCTAACAATGCTGGGTTGTTTTAACCCAACTTTGGGTCAAATATGGACAAACCCAAATGTTGGGTTAAAAATGTAATAAAAAAATTAACCCAATGGCTGGGTTTGTCCATATTTGACCCAAAGTTGGGTTAAAACAACCCAGGATTTTTAGATTTTAGAGTGCATGTTGATAATCATCATTATCGCAATAATTATTATTACTAGTAGTGGTAGCAATAGTAGTATTTTAACCAAATAAATACAAAAATATTATTGTTGTGAATTACAATTGTACTAATAATTATATTAGATAAGTTATTTAATAAGACTGTATAGCTATTAAAATGCAGCTTTTGATTTGATAATTGCGCTAAGCTATATTGTGGTTATCTTGCAGCCCCATTTGCTTCAATTATACATCAATTCACGATCCCCCACAAACTCCTTTTATTATTGAAATGTTCTTTACACTAAGAAAAAAAATGTTTGTTCACCGAAAGGTTCTTTCAAACCCAAATGGTTTGCCGCAAAAGCCAGCTTCTGGAACCTTTATTTTTAAGACAGTCGCTCAGTAACTGGAGATGTGCTGTTGTTGCTTTTGGCCGACAGCAGGCTGATTATTTGTTCACGCTGGTTACACATCACTGTAAGATACACACACACACTTAAACCCAGACAGATGGATGAGTGTCTCATCACTCTCTGAAAGGGAAGACGAAACTTTCTAATGCACGTTGGCTCACCCACTTCATCAAATACTGTAAAGGATGGGGGTTTGTTAGGAGTCACACACCCCGGCAAACCCACAGCTGTGATGGAAGTGTGTCCTGTGGTGGAACAGGCCCCCATTAAAGCCATTGATCCTGTGTGAGGAGTGGAGTCTCTCTCTCACACAATCTTTCTCTCTCTGTGGCTCTGCGGTATCTGATGGTCGGCATTGATGATTGGATTTAGTAACATCAAAGCTAAGTGGACTTCGGTCTGTAATAATGTGCTGCTATTCATAGATGCAGTTTCTCCTTTATGCCTGGGAATCTGTGTCAGTGGAATCAGTGTTCGTGTGCACGTGTGCGCGTGAGCTCATTCTGTCGGTGTGAGAAATGCCTGTGTGCTCTCTCCGCTGCTTCTGTAGCATACTGATGAAGCGGTCGCCGTGTGACATACTCCTGCAACACACACATGCAACACGCAGCATCACCATGGAAACACCTCGCCTGACCACGCCACACAGCCATTCATAGGCTGTGTGTGTGTGTGTGATACGGGGTCTCTCTCTCTCTCCCCCTGTGTGAAGTTGTGTTCTCCGCCGGGGATGCTCTGACAGTTAACTGAGTCTGAAGTTAATTACTGGAGTTATTTCGTATGTCGTTCCCCAGAGTGGCCCGCCCTGCAGTTTCAACACGCATACATTAGAGCCTTCCTTGACTGGGTGATGTACTTGACCAGATTTAAAAGGGACTATTTAACCAAAATTTCAAATTCAGTCATCATTTACTCACCTTTATGTTAAAAGTTTCTTTCTTCAGCGAAAGAAAATATTTTGAGGAATGACTCTGTGTTGTCTGTGTAATGAAAGTCAATGGGGTCCAATGTCGTTTGGATGCTAACATTCATTAGAATACTGTCTAATACATTTTCTTATATTTTTAAAAAGTAAAAGTGTTGATTTTTACTGTAGTGAAGAATTCGAATATTGTCTTTGACTTCTGTGTTTGCGGTAGATCTGTATATTTCGATTTTGTATCATTATAATCTTGTAATTATAGCTGGTGAAGTGGGTTTACTTATTGTAGAGTTAAGGCATTGTAATGTTTGAAGCGGATGATGTCGGTTCATTCATAAATCTGTAAGATCTTACATCTACATAAAGTCATACTATAGGTCTGGCTAAAATAATAGTTTTCTTCTATTTTAACTCTCATTCTCAGTGTCATTGTCCATAAATGATCACTCTTGCTGAAGTAGACGACAGTTTGGTTCGCAGCACTTTACTTTTTATAAAGTATAGCTATATAAAATATAGCAACATTTGCTTTCTGATGGTTGGCAAACAGGTCCAGAATTTTTGTTTGTTAGTTCAGTGTTATTATGACTCACTAAACAGATGGATTGCTATTTTTGACAAGTGTTTTTTAACAAGATGAACAGCGATATTTGGCCTGAGGAAACATGACAAGGCATGTCTATGTCTGGCACTGTCTGGTACCACCATGAAGTTTGAAGCCATTCGAATTCAGTTTGACGTTCAATTTCAGTTAAAGGATCTTTGCTACTGTACGTGTTGTATGCTAGTATGACACACTGGCCTACTAATGTCACTCAGCTGCCCTGTACTCCCCTGCTTCCCCACACTGTGCTGTTCAATCAGCCTCATTACCCACAAACCCTCTGTTCTACTCTCAGTGGCCCACAATGGCGATGAATCACAGTCACATTAATGAAAGGCCAGCTCTCATAGGCAGCCTCGGTACCATATGGCTCGTTGAAATAAAGAACAGTCATTTTATGAGTCAACGGTGTCACATTTACTGCCATAGTAAGACTTATGAAATGAGTTTTAGTTTAGCTGTTGTTATTTCAGTCCGTGCTAAACCATAATTGGATCATGATTTTCATGAAAATTGAAATTATTGTTTTGTGCACTTTTAAGAAAACAGATCCACAAGCTGCATGGACAGTGGCCACCAGATGGCGGTCTGTGCCTCTCAATATTCAGATTATGGGGTTTCAAATGGTTGATTCATAAACCATCACCTCTATTAGCTTTATATTAATTGTAGTTTAGGTTTTAGTAATTATGTCTTTATTTCAGTTTTCTGATTGTCTTTTTTTAGTTTAAGTTTTATATTTATATACAATTATTGAAAAGGTATTTGTAATTGACTAAAAGCTAAAAACTATAAACTAAAAGTTTTAGTTGTAGTTAACAACTATAAATAAAGTATATTTATGTAATATATTAAGTATTGTAATACATTAGGATAATATATTAGCATATATTTAGCATAATTCTAAACATCATTTTAACCCCATACAGTAAGTCTGGAATAAAATGATAATTGAGTAAGTTGTGTATGTGAGATAAGTGTGTATGTATATATATAAATACAGTATATTACATTTATGAACTTTTATGTTATATTTGACAGCACTAATAATTAAATATTCTGTTTGAATCATGTGATCAAAAAGACTCGATGTCAATATGAAATATGCTGAAATATTAATATAAAATTGTTTTATTTTTATTGTTATTAGTAGTAGAATATTATTATTATTATTATTATTGCATCATGCTAAAAAAGAGCTGTAAGTCATGGGTCATGGGCACACAAACAGCCCAGTTTTCAGAAAATGGCCTAATATTTGTTAAAATAGCTTTCAGAAGCCTTTTATTTTGCTCATGCAACCTATTCATATGTATGTAGATTTAGATTGATTGTTTAAGATCTTAAATTCAATTTAATAATCATCCATAGAGCTAGTTTGCATAGAAAAGTTGTGAAAAATGACTGTCTTGTGTGCAATCTGGGCTCTTCCTGAGCTGTGTGTTATGAACGATTTGGATGTGTTGTATGTATTTACACTCAGTCCTTCTGCTGTTTGCAAATATTGAATTTCTTGTTGTTTGGTTTTGGCACAGTCAAACTTTTCTGTTTCTTTTATCTTTCCGAAGTGGAGCTCCCATCCAACATGTCTAAAAGGAGTCTCAATCAACTTCCAACAAGACCACATTCACCTCCTGCCTTATCTTCATCATCTTCGTCTCCTCAGCGTTCAGAAAGAACCAGGCGTCCAGCTCACACGCCACCAGGTGCCAAACATCCCTCGTCCTCTGGTCACCACGACAGTGCCTCCAGTATAGATCCCACCCCTTCCCTTAGCTCCGAAGGGTCGGGTAACCTGGGCGACGGGGCCCAGGGCATCCACTTGCTGTTACGGCCCCCAGACCTTCTAACGCCCAGCCAGATGCCTCCTCTCCATGGCAACAGACCGCCTACGCCAGCCCCCCCGACCCTGGTGCAGCCCGAAGACCTGTATCCCGCCCACTCTGCGGAGGTGGACTGGGGATCCGGAGACTACCTAGAAACTCTTACGTTCATGGGATCCGAAGGGGAGGAGTTTTCTCTCGTCACCACCCTTCCTACCCATGTATACGATCCGTATGATGCCGACGATGACGCCACAGTCAGCTACAACACAGCTTTCCCTTCTCGTCCCATCCTGCCCCTCTCGTCCAGAGACCTCCAGCCCAGCGCGACCGTAAAATACGGGAATAACTTAAGGACGGCTCATCCTACTGATCCCCGCCTTCCATTGGCTCCTGACTCTGCCCACACAAGCGATATGGACGATGATTTGGATTTCGATTGGGCGGAGCTTTTTCCCATTGAGCCAACTGAAATGCTGCTTCCCGACATGAACAGTTTGGAATACTACAACACGTTGCAAGCCAAAGAAAACGCTAGTATTGCGAGGAACAGGACGCACCCTCACATTACCCCAACGCACACTGTAGAAACCCCCCACACTACCACTGCAACTTTGGGAAAAGTCCCTGATCATATTGACCTGACAGCCCCTCAGCCCATTCCATCAGTGACCCCAACTCCACCCCAAAAACCTAAGCCTCCCATCCCTTCAACCACCGAGACACAACGACCTCCTGAAGCCCCAAAGAAGGGTGTTCATTCCATACCCACGTCCCATGGGGGCAAAACCCGACCGTCAGTGCCAACCGCCCTGCCTCCACCCGGCACCTTTGAGGGTCCAGTAATACAAGCCGTCACGCTGAAGCCCCCCGCTACGAAACCCCGTACAACCACCATCAAAACCCCCATCAGAACTACAACTACAACTAAAAGCACGACTACCACGAGCACCACCAAAAGCCCACCGCCTACAACTCCCAGAATTCCTCTGTCCATCGCACCCCGACAGTACATTTGCAACATCACCAAACCGGACATGTACCTAGTTAGAGTGGGTAAGACAACAAGATATTTTAATTTTGGGAAATTATGGATGCACAATAAATCCGTAATATATAAATTACTGGCTGATTACAATGTTCTCTTTATGCATATTAATTTTCTATATAAATAATCACACTAATTTATCATTTAAATTTAACACATTCATTTTTGTTTTAATTGATTTGTTTTGCACTACCAGTATTTATAATTTTTTTGTATACCTTATATATAATTTGTCATTATTGTCATTAATGTTTTCGCATTTAGTTCATCTTTAAAATCTGTTATAATTTACATTTAAGTAAGACTTAAATAATGTAACACTGTTAAATATAATCTTTAGTGTGTTGAGATGGCTAAAAAAATAGTTCTCATTTATTTGTGTACTCCTATTATTTCACTTTATATAAAGGTATATCTTTTTTGTTCACCTTCTCGTGTGACTCTTGCAGGAATGCCAAGTGGGTCATCCGTGGCGTTTGCCAAAGCTCACGTGCGGGAGATTCTTCGACGAGAGTTCAACCGTTCAGTTGAGCTACAGGTCAGTGCATAAGATCACAACAGATTCAGCATTTTATCTTTAGGACGACTGATATCAATCTGTGCTATCAATCCAGGTCCTCAAAGCCCCGCCCAATTTCATCTTCCGGGCAGTCTCCGGGCCATTAGTGTACACTGCTGTGTCCGTCATCAATACTCTCCGCCAATCAGCACACAGCACTTCTTATTCTACCATTCTATCCGTCACAACCATATATGCCGTGCCCGATTACAAACATCAGGTCCACACAGGTGAGAGAGACACCAACATATAACCAGAGAATGGCATGCTCACGTGTGATTAACTCAAAAAAGGAAACAAAAAAGTTACTTCATTAATTAATTTATTATTATTTAACATTGTTTCTGAGCCAAATTCTAAAATAAATTATAAAACTAATTTTTTAAATGATAAAAAACAAATATTTTAAAATTATGTCATATTAATTAATTTTTTTTTAAATAATTGTATTATATAATTTAGAAGTATAATATAAATATTGTATTTATATTTGAAGAATGAGTGTTATATTAGATTATTTTTCTTGCAGTGCTGCAGTTTGTGCCGAGTCATGTGGACGTGCGTCTGTGTAGCTTCAGCGAGCGTGTGGAGAAGGGGCTACTTATGGCGTATGCGGAAGTACGCAAGCGCTCGCAAGAAAATGGAAATTTCTCAGTTCACGTACGTAAATCCTTTAGAACCAGTGGCAAAGACAAATTCAAAATAAAACACATTTTTAGCACTTTACATAAATTTGAACACTTACTGTTCATCCATTGTCATTAAAAAAAGTTTAATTCTGTGTTTTGTGTTTCTTTAAATTGTATTGATAATGCTGTATCATTGCTTTGTCTAGATTGTGAATATCACTAGTAGCGTTCCTAAGGGTCAGCGGCAGCAGAAGGCTCCGGTGGACATCACCTTTGCTGTGCGTGACTCCCAAGGCTTCCTAACGGGTTCAGACGTGAGTGGCCACATGAGGCAGCTCAGCACTGTGGAGTTCAGCTTCTATCTTGGTTTTCCTACCCTGCAGATCGCTGAACGTGAGTTGGCATATACACACACAGGCTCTTTTTGTCTTCATTTATTATGAACCTTTTTCATTTATCATTTCAATTTTTGCCTTCCAGCTTTAAATTATCCTGAACTGAATGTGTCCCACCTTTTACGCACATCCTGGGTGAAAACAGGTATGTGGATGTATTAGAAATCGATTTTGAGATGTTAAGATGTTTATGTTATTAAGACCAATATTGGAAGTTTATCATTATTTAAGTAAAATATAGATTGTTACATACAGTATAAAATAGGTTTTATTTCTAGATTGTTGGGTGGCATACAGGATTGATGCTGGTCCGTTCTGTACACGAAAACAGCCAATATGTATATTTAAAAATAATAATAACAATATAATGGACAAATTAATTTACTTAATAGTGTTTAGATGAACACTGTTTTGTCATATCATCTGATCTATACATTTTAGATAATAACAATATAATGCAATACAATACAATATAAATAAAAAAATAATAATATCAATATAATGGACAAATTAATTTACTTAATGGTGTCTAGATGAACACTGTTTTTGTCATATCATCTGATCTTTACATTTTAGTAAAAAAGGTAAATATTAAAAATAGTAAAATAGTAAATACTAAAAAAACATTTTAGTATTATAACCCGTAGTTATAATAATCAAATAATTAAAAAAATAATAATTCATATCAATAAATAATTATTAAAGAAGCAATATTATGTTTGAGGTTAGTTATGTTAGGTAAATATAAATATTTTTCATTGAAGTTATAGAATTAATTCATATAATTATAATTATGTATAGCAGCTATACATTTTTAGTAAACATACAAATATTAACATTTTCTTTTTCATGCGCATTTGCTATAGTTTTATTGGGTGTGTTGGACCAGCGTGTGAATGAAAGGACGTTCCAGGCCAAAATGGAGAGGCGGTTAGCACTGCTGGTCGGAGAGGGACTTGGGATTGGGGTTAGCAATCGACGATGGAGAAGAGCTACTAGTATTGGCAACAACAGTGTGCAGGTACATACAAACACACATACAAAAGTGAACACACTTTTTTTACATAACCCACACATGACATAAGCATGAACCCTGGTGTGCCTCAGATCGTTCGAGCGTCCCGTCTGGATGGCCCAGACTACCCGTTGGAGCTGGTGTATTTTGTGGAAGCGGGGTCAGGAGAGAGACTGCCAGCCCAGGCCACTGCAGTCATGCTCAACAGACTGAACCTGCAGAGAGCTGCCATCGTACTGGGCTACAGAGTACATGGAGTTTTGGCCACACGTGAGTCGACGCATTGGCTTTATAGGGGTCCTGACATGGTTTTTTAACCATGTTTTGGTTAAATGTTTTTTTTACATTGTTAATAAAGTTTTTACTCACAAAACTTTTTTTTTAAGGCTTGTCAGTAAATTACCAGTTATGATTGGCTAACGTCATCGTATAGGGAAAAGTATCAACGGCCCCTCACTATTGCATGAGATTAAGTGTTTTAAAAACAACCATATAAAACTGAAATTTAAAGACAAAGCATTATGAAATTGTTTACTTACAGATTGCAAAGTAGCTGCTTTAAAATTCAATGCAGTTGGCTGCTTCATCGTTGAACAAGATTTTCTTTTCAAACTTTCGATTACACTGTGTCTGCAGTCAAATGCTCCGAACAAACATACAGTCCTCTGAATCGACTCAGGGCGTGATTAAAAATGATCCACTTGTTCCTGATGCCTCAACCCTTCCGTACAGAGATGCAAATGAGCTGTTTAAACGGGACGCGTCAAAGTGAGCGTTCCTTTACGCTTCTATGTGTCCTGTTGTCAGCTGACAACGGGTATGTCAGAAACTGAACGCACATCTGTATACTGTGTATCCAGTCTAGACCGCGTCAGTAATTTTATAATGGGTTCTATTTGCTTTTGACGTGCCTTTAAGCGAATGAACTCCCGTGGGCGGGGCCTATGGTGCAATGATGTGAAACTATTCAATGTCTTGCTCTAGACTAGAGGCAGTCATATGAAAATGTATTTTGCTGTGTGACGTCACAGATACCGCAATATCCAAACAAGCTATTTTTGGAGCCTGGTTGAATAATTTTTGTAATAAAGAGGCCGTTTTAACCATGAAAATTGCAGGATGTTTTAATGATACAAAAACCTCTTACATGTGAAAAGCTCAAGGAAAATTGTATTTCTCAAGTCGTGACCCATTAAAGACACTATTTCAATTAGAAAATGGTATCTTTTTGTGCCAAATATCTCATTACTCTGTTTCAGCGGTGGAGAAGCTGGCCCTTCCGCCCTCTGAGACTCAGTCCAGTAACATTTGGCTGATCGTAGGAGTTGTGGTCCCAGTGCTGGTGGTCATCCTCATCATCATCATCCTTTACTGGAAACTGTGCCGCTCTGAGAAGCTGGAGTTTCAACCAGACGCCATGAGCACCATCCAGCAGAGACAGAAGGTCTGGGTCTCTGAGTGTGTGAGTGTATGAATGTGTTGCCCACTCATAGACACTACATGTGAAGGAGATTCGTGACTGTGCTCATTATTGCTCACCCATGTCAAGAGCTTTTACAGAAAAATGAGCTACTTTGCAACAGTTAATTTAGCATGTTGTACATATTTACTGTCCATTCATGTGTGTTTGTGATTTTAGTTGCAGCCTCCCAGCGTTAAAGGTTTTGATTTCGCTAAGCTACACCTGGGGCAACACAGTAAGGATGACATCATGGTAATCCAAGAACCCGCTTCTTTACCGCCGCCTGTTAAAGAGGCCACGCCCTCAGAGGGCGGAGAATTGAACACTCCTAAATCGAAGAGCTCATCTACAAAAGCGTCACGTGCTGCACGGAGAAGAGGCCGGTAAGGAACCGTTGATCATGTGATGTGGATTGCGAGTGAACAGGTTCTGTTTGTATCAGTGGTATTTCAGTATTGTTTGTATTTATATTTTCATATTTGTCATTTTTATGTGTTTTTCTCTTACTATTTAGGTTTTATTTCAGTTTTAGTTTTTATTTATGTACAGTTAGCAATTTTTATTGCTTCAGGTTGGCATAATTGCCGAACTTCACAATAACAAAGGTTTGTCTGGTTTATATTCGAGTTTTTAATCACACAAATTGTGTTTTTGTCAGATTGTCTCCATCTGATGGAGATTCGTTAGGAAGTGAAGCATCCAGCGGTAGAGAATCAGCTGAGGAGAGCACCAGACCTGCTGTGACCCCAAGTGACTGCAAACCCCAACATCGCAAGAACAAGCATGGTACCATATGGCACACACACACACACACACGTTTCTGAACGAATCCCCGTTTTTAACAAATCGGGTGAACCAACGATTAAATGGTCCATTGATAAAGAGAACCATTTACATCGTTCGCACATAATATTCTTAAAATTAATTATAATAATTCTAATATAAAGTGTAAGATAAAGTTGCTTTGGAATGATTTGTAATGTGAAAAGCTAAATTAAATGACATATCAAATACAATGAATGAAATTAAACCTCTTTGTCTCCATTCATTCCTGCGGTTCAACAGCAAAAAACAAACATGGTAAGTTTCTTTACCCAAAGTCAAGTTGCATTCGCATATTGTTAGTTAAAAAACAAAAATCGTGACCTTTGCCATCTGGCCTTGATGTTCAGGTACTCAGCCTGGAAGTGGTGTGGATGAGCAGTTGTCCTCGTCGTCCATATTTGAGCATGTGGACCGCCTGTCTCGAGGTTCGTCAGATGGAACTCGCAGAGTGTCCAATAAGATACAGCTTATTGCCATGCAGCCCATGCCAAGCCCACCCTCCTATCCACATAACCAAGCCCTGAGTCCCAACCTGACGGACAAGATGCATGACGGAGCCAATGTCAACAGTGAGGTAAGCTCACACTTGCATAATGCAACATTTCCCAAAATATTCATCAATAAATGATGTGTGATTTGAATTCAAGTCATCTTTAAGAAAACATTCATAACTTATTCCCATTCCTCCAACTGACGCAGATCCAAGTGGCCTTAAGGCATAAATCCGAGATTGAACACCATCGCAATAAGATCCGCCTGCGTGCCAAGAGAAAGGGCCACTATGAGTTTCCCTCCATGGAGGACATCATGGCAGCGTTCGCCGACAGCTCCGAGCAGCAGCGAGTGTATCAACAAGCTCAGGAGCAGATACACAAGATCCTGCATCCTGAGGAACACACGCCTTCATCGCGTGGAGAGCCACGCAAAAGGTCAGTGGAAATAAATCTCACTTGTCTTGTACTTCCCCAGTTTGCCACCAAGGAAAGTGAACGCAATTTGTTTGGGAATTGCAGTTCCAGAGGAAAACGCTCTCCCAGGCACAGACAGAGACCAAATTTGAGTGGAAGCGGAAGTCTCAGAGACAAAGATCGCCTCATTAATGACGGAGATGCCACGTACAGGAAGTACCCCGGGGTCAACAACGTAGCCTATGTGGTAGGACACACACATATGTGCATACACATATCTGAACTAAAACACGCAGACTGACCGATTCTCTTCCTGTAGTCTGATGCAGATCAGCTCCCAGATGCAGAAAGCCCTTCTCCTACTGATGAGGTGTTTTTGGACCCTGGATCGCCACCATCTGGCCCCGCCCCTGCTCCGCCCACCTACACACCCCCTCAACCAACCATCGAAGAAGCTCGGCAGCAGATGCACTCCTTATTGGATGATGCTTTTGCTCTCGTCTCGCCCTCTTCTCAAGGAAGCCCCGCTCCTCTAACGTTCACTGGCATTACCGCGGTCACTGGCGTCGAAGGAATCAGCCCCGGTCAACCCTCCAGCCCATCCTCACGCCCCTCACGCCAATGGGGCTCCTCTTCTTACCCAGCAGCCCCTGCACACAGTCCTTTCTCTGCTGTGAGTGACTGTGGAGATTTGAATGCTAAAAGTTGAATACAACTAATGTGACGCTTTATGTGAAATATCTCTTCTCTCTCTGCTCTGTAGAGGTATGCTGAGTTAGGAATGTCTCCCACATCGGTACAGGGTTTACTGCAGAGGTGAGGAGGATTCTGGGAGGTTTTATGGAATAAGCTTACAAGAACAGTTAGGAGGAAGCAATTTGATATGTTAATATGATGAAGAAGGAAAATGTTCCTGGTTAAACTGGTATCACAACCCTCCATCTTGAAAACAATTGTGCTGATCTGCAAAGAAGGCCTTGTATTACCTCATTTGATCCTGTTGAAAAAAATCGTTAAAAACTTTCCATCATTTACAGTTTTTTCACAAAATAAGAATGAAGATTGTTCAAATTATATATATATATATATATTCACTAATAAAAGCAGGAACATGTTTCGTTTTCATAACAAAAATGTAAAAGAACTTTAAAATAAATAATAACAAAATAAAAAAATCCTGTTGCTGTGTGGATGTAGTAAACCACCCTCAGATTTAGTAGATAACATCTGGGTCATCTTTGCAGAAGACTACTAAAAGTAAAACTGCTACAAAATGCACATCATATTTTGTGTTTGTATTGGATTATTAGTATTGGATTTCTTGAATTGTTGGTATTTTGTTAATTATTTATTTCTCCCTGATTCTCACAAAATATATTTAAAAAAATATATATATTAAAAATATTTTTAAATATTCAAAACTTATATATTTTAAATGATATTTTATGAAATATACATATATTTTATGATACAGTGTGTTATTCTAGAGCAAAACAGGCACTATTTGTTGAAATCAGCACCCCAAAATTAGTAAGAAACAAGTATTGGATTTCATCCAGAAAATAGGATGCAAGGTGGTGTTATCAGAGCGAATATCAAGTTTGAGTACAGGAAAAACTAACTTGTTAATCTGTCTTCTAGTGTATAAATATTGATCTTGTTTAGATTGAATATTTACTTAGCAGATTATTTGTATAGTTTTGACAGGCAGGCGCAAGGCTCTGCGTATCTGGCATCAGCAGAGATGCAGTCCGATCCTGGATACTCTAGCAGGGGACAGTATGGAGAAGAGATGCCTTCATCTTCTCGGCCACGGCCAGTGGGGGGAAGCACAGGTAAAGGTCATATTAGTTCAATTTAACGTGCTTTATGTGCTATAATTATTGCTATATGTTGTGTGTGTAGGTGCACAGTTGCATCAGCTGACACAAGTGGGCTTGTCAAGTCGGATTGGAATGTATCCTGGAGTTGGCCGTAGTGTATCTGGACCCTCGGGATCAAGCTGGACACAGTACCGCTCAGATGAGGAGATCTCTAGGCCAGGATCCAACCGAGAAGCTGTAAATCAAACATACACATTCATTATAACTTTTTCAGAATTGCACTAGTAAATATAATATTATGCCATTCAATATGGGATGTTATAAAATCCCAAAACTGCACTGCAGTTTAGCTGCATACAATAAAAATCAATGGCAAAAGTGTGAATGGGCAAATAATAATAGCCTAACATCATTTAATTGGTTTAATTTTTAAATCAAGATCATTCAAAATATTTATTTTTAATCATTTACTTAATTTTAAATATAAAATATTGAAATGTAATTTATTTAAAATGTATTTAAAATAAAATGTATATTTTAAATGCATATATTTCTATATAATGTATATTTAATTTAAGTTTGTGTGTGTTTAATCTGTATGTTTGTTGGTATTTTATTCATTTTTTCTCCCCATCTCTGATTCTCAGAGAAAATATTTAACTTAATTTATGTATTATATATATATATATATATATATATATATATATATATATATACATATATATAATTGAATTTAAGTTTGTGTTTAAGCATAATCTGTATGTTTATTGTTTTCCTGAATTGCTGGTATTTTAATCATTACTTCTCTCTTCATGTCTGTTTCTCTCAGATACTGACATTCCCAGAATACTCTTCATCACCTGTATTCCAGATGCCCAGGACATCCCTGCAGGATCCCACAACACCCCAGGCCCACCTGGAAGCCTCGAGCGCGGGGTACGTTGCCCCCGAGGAGCGTTCTCCACCCCCTCACTCCTCGGCCTCTCTCATCAAGGCCATCAGGGAAGAACTGCAGAGACTTTCTCAGAAACAGGCTGCTGTTGTCAGCTACCACAGTTGAGAAAGACCATTCCAAAACCCCAGTCCTGGTTAACTTCCCGATGTACCACATAAACAACCTCACAAATCCCAACACAGCTCGATGGCTGAGAAACTGCTTTACACAAAACCCAAACCAAAATCTTCAAATTCAAGTACGGCTGGTCTGTTACATATGAAGAAATACTAGCAATCATCCCTGCTTGTATCGGCAGGAAAATTCCACGGTTTAAATGTCACTGCTGACATGCAGAAAATTCAACTAAATACTCTCTCCTATGATTCACAATAAAAAACACACCCTAAACGTCCTGTCCAGACTGTTTAGAAAAATAGACAAAGTTGCCCCGTATTCAGACTCTCAATTTGCATGCTGAGAGTTGTGAACCTTCAAGACTTAGTGCTGACTGTTGCTAATGTGAAACTCACTCCCATTCAGTTCCATGTCTCTCAAAGTGCTTCCTTCAAATGGTTCATCTTCGTGTCTCCGGACTTCCTCTGGTGCTAAAAATCATTTCTGGGCTGTGCCACAATACCACAAACTAGCCCTGGCCAAAAACTCTGAAGTGGCTTTCTTCTTTTTTTCTTTTTTGCCGCTATCCTGTTCTCCCAATTATTCAAGACGGATTATCAAGTAGAAACGTGCTCTGTTCCACAATCTAGTGAGCCTCCCGGAAAAGGTACCCAACATAATTATTCAATTAATTTTCACCAAATTATAATTCTTCACAGAGAAGGCAAACCCACACGCATGGTGAACGAGGCAAGAGAAACGTCCATTATAAAGTTTTATAAAAACGTTCAAATAATTATTTAGCTCAACATTTGTGCGTTCTGTGTATTTTTATATTTATTAGAGTGTCACGCCTTTAACTTCGCAAAATGCTGACGTCAGTCTAGAGAAATGTCAGATATAAAGTTTGATGAATTTCATTGAGTAACGTTACCCAAAAATTTTACCCAAAATTTGCGAGTTCTGTGTATTTTTATACTTCTTAGACTGAGAGTCCTTGAAAGAGACTTTGGCTTAGCAAAATGCTAATATCAAAATCTGGTCTAGGCAAGAGAAATGTCTATTATAATGATAAGTAGCTTAGCTTATATTATTTTACTCAGCATTTGTGAGCTCTGTGTATTTCTTACTTATTAGAGTATCACGCCGTTAGCTTAGCAACATGCTAACGTTAAACTCGTTTGATTGACATCAATTGCAAATCGAGTCAATATAGTGTTTTCCAAATGAGCTACTTATGAGGTTCCATGACATTTGGGATGTCCAGCAGCTCACTAGTTTTTGGAACAAAACCTTCAGGTCTTGCCATACATTTGAGCTCCGAGTACTTCAAACTCTGCAGGGGAGGGAAACAGATTTTGTTAGGATTGTAAACAGTGAAGTTACTCTGAGTTTTTGAGCCAGCCCACATGTGGAGATGATCGACAGGCGGCCTCAGTTGCAGACCAGCATGGTTCCCAAGCCGAGAAACATCATATTACTTTGTCCAACCGGTCTGCATCTGAGGAAAAGTATCAAAGCAAACATCCATGATGCCCGTGTGTATTCTTTTGAGCTCGTTTTGCCAGTGGGTTATGTTGGCTGTCCAATCATTTCAGTGTCTTTCTAAAGTATGGCTGAGGTAGTTTCTCAGTTGATATTAATTTTGCACATTTCCTCATCTTTGCACATTCATATCATGGTGATAATGGAAGTCAATCAGTTAAAGAGTTTATTGTGGAAAAGAGAGTATAGTATACAGTATCTATATAAATACTATAAAGAAAGATATAAGCGAGTTCATATTCTATACAAATATATATATATTGCATATTAATGTCTTAACTCATTGAGCACAATCTGATTATATGTTAGATTATATGTTAAACATATTAGATTGTATTTATTTTTATTGTTATGAAACGTATTAAAGATGTGGGAAAAGTGTTGTTATGGGACATTTAAAAAAAGACCAAATCACTGTTGAGGCATATAGTTCCTTTAGCTTCGTAATTCAGTAGGCATTATCAATGTATTTTCATGTAAATGGTCATGTTGATTTGCACAGAGTTGTTGTAAAGATTCCTTTAAGGAAATGTGTTGAGGTTAATGGCCTTTAATTGCCTGTACTATTTTCCCTCTCTTTATTGTTATTAATTTTTATTATTTATTTTGGTTATACAGGGTTCCCACACTCATGAAGAACTTGAAAATATCATGGAAAATTCACATTTTTCAAGCTTGAAAAAAATGTCATTGAATGATTTTTATCACAATTTTCATAATTTATATCACATTTTCTAGATTTCAGGTTACATCATATATCTAGTAAATATTTCATTAGCTCGAAATTGCTTTTTGGGAGTGCAATAAAATGATTTTAAAAATCGTTATCCAATAATCATGACTGTAAATCAATAATCAACTAATTGAAAAGTCATGGAAATGTATTGGTCAAAAGGTGTGGAAACCCTTTCGGTCTTTGTTTTTTTTTATTTTTTTTATTCCTGTCTTTTTTACATCTAGAATTTTCCTTTCTTCATTCTTTCTATATTTCTATCAATCATGTAGACTCCTGGCAGGCCTTAAATTGGTACGCATGTGAAGTGATGGATTATGCTTTATTTCTTCCTTGTTTATTTTGTGTGATAATGTCTTGATGGGCATGCTAATAGTCTTTAAAAATATTGAAAAATACTACGAACAAGCTTGATAGAATTTAACTTACATTGAAAGACTAATATGTAATGGTTCATTAGACTAAAAACTAATGGTCAAAGCACAGAGAAACCATCCTGATCATCAAAAAAAGAAGAAGAAATTTTCAGTATTTTGTCATTTTTAAATCTGAATATTTTTGAAAGTATTTGAAAATCAATATTTATGACTAAAATATATCCCATAGAAAGAGTATTAATATGTAAACGGACATTTCTCCATATTTAAATATTCAGTATGTAGTCCACAGTTGACCGAGGCAAACATCGTTGTCAGACGCCCCCTTTCCCACTGTGCAAAGACCAACTGCTTTTTTTTCTCTCTCATATTTTATTTTATTTTTTTTCTAATTTTGTATATTTCTTAATGAGAAGTGTACGGATTCATAAAAAAGACTATGTTGAGAATAAGTGTATAAGTTATATTTCAGTCAATTGATTAACATGGTGCTATACTCAATGTGAGTGTGTGTGAGAGGTATTTTGACTGTCTGAAACCATCAAACCCTTACAGCGTTTAACTGAACTTAATCATATATTTATAGCAATTACAATGTGCAAACTCTGAGATTAATTGAATGCAGTGTGTGAGAGAGAGAGTGTGTGTGTGCGTGCAATAGTATACCTCCCCCTGTCCCTATGTCAGTGCCATAGTGGATATCATAGGAATGTAAACTAAATCTTACAGAAAGTTATTTTTTCATTTAATTTAAACTACCTGAAATCTAACCACATTTTCATCTTTTTTTGTTAACAATGCTAACACCATCTTTGTGATCCTATCATGCAGGTGTATGTGTATATTATATATATATACACTTCTGTCTTGTTTCTTTCTCTCTTGGTCTCTGCAAACTGCATCCCAGTATTTGATGTTTAATGTCTCTATATTGTTGTGTAAATTAAATAATAAACAATGTGCCGTCAGTTATGTCTCTTTCGTGTCAGTACTGGGTGTAATTTATCTAATACAATCTGTAATGCAGCATAAATCTAAAAAAAATATATTAATAATAGAATCTGAAGCTATTGGTCTTGTAATAGGCTATGTAACCATAAGTGCACTCTATCTATCTATCTATCTATCTATCTATCTATCTATCTATCTATCTATCTATCTATCTATCTATCTATCTATCTATCTATCTATCTATCTATCTATCTATATTGGAAGATGTAGTTCAAGATTCAGATATGGCTTCAATAAAAAAATAACATGGTATAAAATAAAATAGGCCTAATTCTGAAATGTAAACTTGTAAAGGATTAACTAAACATTTAATTTAACACTTTTTCAAATAAACATCTATCTAATCAATGTACCCAGGTGAAAAGGAAATGTATTTAAAATGTACTTATTTTGATATACTTAATGTATTTTAAGTGCACCGTATTAAATATGTATTAAATGTGCTAAATTGAAACAACTTCAAGTATATTAAGTGTACTTTAATATGTATTTAAGTTCAATTTTAAGGTAATAGTAATATATTTTATTATATTAAATTGTGCTAAAATGGAACCATTTTAAGTACATTTAATGTAATATAATAGCACTTATTTAAAGTGTATTTTAATACACTTTAAATCGATTTTAGAAATACAGCATTAGTATATTTTAGCTTCACATTAATGCGTTCTAAGTATATTTTAAATATAATTTCAGCTTATTAATAATGTATTTGTAGAACAATATAGGACCCACTATTAACATATTAAAAATATATTTTTTCCAAAAACCATTTAATATAAAAATAATATATTTTAATGTATTAAAAATACAGTTAAACATTTTAATTCAACAAAACCCAGTAAAAAAATATTTCTACAAAACACACAAACACTCTTTGAAAGATAAACTTTAATGCACTACATCAGTAAAGCATTATGAAAACTAAACAAAATACATTAACATAAAATGCATTGATTTGCAGAGGTATTAAACAGAACAATAAATAAATAAATAAATAAATAAACTAACTGAAAGGAGTAGTTCACTTTTAAAAAAAAACTTTTGCTGATAATTTACTCACCCCCATGTCTTCCAAGATGTCCATGTCTTTCTTTCTTCAGTCGAAAAGGAATTAAGGTTTGATGAAAACATTCCAGGATTTTTCTCCATATAATGGACTTCACTGGGAACAAAACGGTTCAAGGTCCAATGGCTAACAGTCAATTTGTCGTGAAAGCATGAGAATTGCTCAATTGCGAGAGTCTCGTGCTGAATGCTTGAGAGTTGGCAGCCCTGACAAATCTTTTTTCAAGTCAATTCATTCATTTCGTTCGTTGAATGAACCTAATGACTCAGAAAAAGATTTGTTAATTTTGATGAACGAGTTTGAATAGGAGAGTTATGAACATGCATAACAGAACAGAGCATGGCGACCATTTGAGCTTATAAAACTTAAACGTTGTTTTTTTTTTTTTTTTAAATGACCGATCGTTTCGCTTGATAAGACCCTTATTCATCGTCTGGAATCGTTTAAAGCCCTTTGAACAGTTTGCACAGAAACTGCCTTTTGGACCTTGAACCGTTTGGTTCCCAATGAAGTCCATATGGAGAAAATCCTGAAATGTTTTCATCAAAAACCTTAATTTCTTTTCAACTGAAGAAAGAATGACATGGATATCTTGGCATGGGGGTGGGTAAGTTATCAGCAAAAGTTTTTTTTTTTTTTAAGTGAACTAATCCTTTAAGTCAAACAAAGTGAAATACAATAGCAAAAAGTAAAGTGGCCAAGTCGTGAGTAAAAAGAGAAGTTCGTGACTTGTTCAGTCTGCCATAGACTCTTTTGGGGACATCAGAACCACCGAGGGAAATCTGGAAAGAATAAAAAAAACAAGCATTAGTATAAACTTGTTCATTTATAATTCTAATAAAAAGCTGTCACTTTGTTACTTAATTCAGAACACTTACTGAAGTATTAATGCACAAAAGTCAGATATAATTATTATAACAAATAGGATTTTTCTTTATCATAAAGAATTTTCTTACCATGTCTGAGGTTTCAGGAAGACAGCTCAGATGATCTTGGGCTTGAGCTGAATGAACCTCGTTTCATGGACTCCAGGGCCTCTTTGAGAGATGATAGTATCCCTGGAAGCTCTACAAAAAAAAAATAAAGTTGCATGTTATACAAAGTTAGGGCAGAACAAACACTAGTTTGTGTTCTTCATATATAATTTGTATTTTGTTTAAATGGTAAAACATATTTAATGAACCATTACTGTAACTTCCACGCTATTATTGAAGTAATTATTCATTATTAATAAAGACAGAACATTCTATTGAAAGTTACAAGTTGGTGACAGCTGATAACTTAGTAACTAATAATTAATTAGATTTTACTATGAATTAAATATCACAAATGTGAAAGTTTTATTAGAGCTTAAAATATATTATAATATTTAAAACACAAGAAGTTACTTAGGGACAATCAAGCCTGTCGTGTAATCACCATTAATAACCTTTTTTCTGAAAACACAGTGTGCAATGTTTTTATAGTTGCATTATGTCACTGTCTAGATCTATAACAATTAAGTTGATAGACGTCAATGGATAGACGTTAACTCGCTTTAGTGTCAAATCAACAGAAACGCCAGTAATCCACAGAACATCGTCATCAACTTCTGAAAATATTTTCTAAACCCAAAGTGAGAATAAAGCCAATTACACTAATCACTTAAACTAATAAACTTACCACCAAGAAGTAAGATCTTTTCTGGCAGTAAGTTATCTTGCTCTGTCCATGTCGTGGCGGCGCAGCTCTGCGTTGTCCTCTTCACTGCTAAATTGTTCGCGGGAGCTGACGACCTGGTAATCTGCTCGTGTGTTCTCTTAATATTAGATCGGTGCTATCCACATTCACTAGGTCCGAGTCAGTGAAATAACAAAGCAAAATTTGGAAAATACATGATTTCTGTTGAGATATCCGTCCGAAGCTAATGGAATACCACAGACAGTCAGTATCCGTTGTCCGCGCCCCGCCCAACATGTAAGTTCAAATGGCAGTGTGTGATTGGACGATTGCCGGCAAGCTTGTTTTGAAAAGATTGGCTCTGATTGGTCCAAATGAATGCAACTGGAAATATTAACTAACATCCACAAAAAAGAAACAACTCTGTTAATATAAACCTAACATGCTTTATAACAAGTTTTTTTATTCATTTTGACTAAACAAATGTAAGAGTCAAGCTTTAAGAAATTTATTTTGTTTTTCTAGTATGTACACCTGATCTTTTATGTTGATGTGTGCACGTACTGGTATTCACTTGTTTTGTGGAAAAGACTATTTGATTAATTAATGCAGAAGTATAGAAGTGCATTACTTGTTAGTCAAATTTTAGTGCTTTTCATAATTATAACAAATTAATTTAAAAAAGTTAAACCTAAAACACATAATATAAAGTGTGAAATACATATGCATTGAGTTAAGTGTTGGTAGTATTACAAAAAGTGTGGTAGTTTTTGGTATATTTCTTAAAAGCTTAACTGAGCACATATTTATAATTAAAGTGCTACTTCTAGTCTTTGTAGAAATATACAATTAATTTCGATACATGTTTAATTGCCTTCATGTTAGGAAGGGAATTAAAGGGACTTGACTTGAATTTTTAAACTTGAAGTGAACACAAAAATACTTTAATTTAGCAACAAGTATGCTTTCTGTAAATACACTAAAACTTCACTAAAACTGTGTTTGTTTTTAGCATATTTCTAAAAGTGTAATTAAGTGTATATTTATTATCATTGCGTTTCTAGTAAAACATTTTTAAATATAATTAAAATATGTTTGTATTTAGCATATTTCTTAAAAATGTAATTAAATACCAATGTACTTCTAGTACACTTTTTAGAAACATATTTAAAGCATGATTGTCATTAGCATATTTATTAAAAATATAATTAAGCACACATTTATTACCAATGTACTAATAATATACTTTTTTAGAAATACATTAAAAGTATGCTTTTCTATAGTGTATTTCTTAAAAGTGTATTTAAACATATATTTATTACCAATGTACTTCTAATATACTTTTTAGAAATACATTTAAAGTATAATTATCATTAGCATATTTATTAAAAATATAATAAAGCATACATTTATTACCAATATATTACTAATATACTTTTTATAAATACATTAAAAGTATGCTTTTCTATAGTATATTTCTTAAAAGTGTAATTAAATATATATTTATTACCAATGTACTTCTAGTATACTTTTTAGAAATATACTAAAATGCAATAAAATACATTTTTAGTACACTTTAAATAAGCATGTTGTAAATACAAATGTATTATAAACACACTATTTGTATTTCAAATATATTTTTAATACATTTAATACAACGTCTTTTTCACCTGGGTATGTCAACTGTTTTGAAGTAAGCCTACACTTTCATCGATAAAAGTAGCCTATGTTGTGAAGTCGATTAATGTTTCATTACTAGTCAATGTCGACGATCAAGATGTTTTGGTCGCGCCCACTTCGGCTGAAACCTGGTAACATTACTCACACGTCTCCGCCTAACAGGTCTGTAGAATTGCAATTGTTATATTTTGACAAGAATGTACACTACAAACATGTCAGTGCCCACAGCTTTGTTTTCACGATTTAGGTCAGTATACTCAGACTCAGGCAAAGGAGAGCAACATTAAAACCTGCTTGTCCACTTAGAGAAGCTGCATGCGTCCACTCTCGACAAACAGCGAAATAATCCAATCCACAGTTCCTTACAAATAGAGCAAAGTAAAACGATATTGGGCGTGTTATCTTGACCCGAAAGAAAGAAAGAAAGAAAGAAAGAAAGAAAGAAAGAAAGAAAGAAAGAAAGAAAGAAAGAAAGAAAGAAAGAAAGAAAGAAAGAAAGAAAGAAAGAAAGAAAGAAAGAAAGAAAGAAAGAAAGAAAGAAAGAAAGAAAGAAAGAAAGAAAGAAAGAAAGAAAGAAAGAAAGAAAGAAAGAAAGAAAGAAAGAAAGAAAGAAAGAAAGAAAGAGGTTAATGAAAAATGAGTCATGTCCCTTTAAAAGTTAAGCAGAACTCCGTCCATGCTGAAGGTTGTGACGTTGTTTAGGCTACCTGTCTGCAGGTGTGTGCGGGTGTTGTTATTGCGGGGGAGGTTGATGCTACTTTGGGAGTTTTACAATTTGTACAGAGTTCAGAATCTGGATTATACAAGCGAAATAGGTAGAATTTTATAGTTTAGAAATCTCCTGGACCCATTTTTATCAGCGTTTTTGCGAGACTGATTTGCATAAATCGCTGAAAAGGGCTGACACAACATACGGGAATTTCTGGAAGAGCAGCCTTTCTGTCAAACTACAGTATCAAAAAGTGTCAATCGGTGTGAGATGCGATGGGAAAAGCTTCGACATGACGGAGAATCGTGTTTGATGAGCTCATCATCCGATGTTATGGTAAGAATTGCTTTTAAGTAGACTAGTCTTTTGCTGTGTGGTGTAATTGTGTCACTCATTGTAACATAAATAATCAGAGCACAATGTTTGTTTAATAATCAAAAGGTATAGGCCTACATCAAAGAATATATTACCATGGTTCTTGTCTTAGAAAACGTGTTTATGTCCAAAAACAACAACAACATGATATTATGTGTCCAAACATGGTGTATTTGTCCAAAATATAGGTGATTACCATACATGTCTAAAAACATGGCAAAAAAAAAAAACCGTTATTATCATGGTATGTCGAAAACAAAGTCACGGTAATACCATGCTTGTCCAAAAATGATTCCACTATAATTTTTTTAAGCGTTCTTCTGTTGCTTTAAGGTCTTAACTTTTTTTTGTTAACATAAAAGTTTCATCCAAACTTTTCAGTGCCTATGATTGGATTGAAGAAATAGCGTGACTTTTCAGAGAGGATGGCATTAAAGAGATCATCTTCCATGAAGACCCAGCTGGTCAATGGTATCCAGCTTCAGGAATTGGAGCTGGAGGAAGAGATCAACACCAGTAGCAGCAATAACACACCTTCTCAACCTGCCGAAGCCAAAGGTAAGGAGCAAGCAAACAAACTTAAAGTAGATATGTTTATCCTCTCAGAGAGCAATGCAATCCCTCAAGTAGCTTCCAGTCACTTAATCGAGTGGGATTTTGACCTCTGTAGCCCACACAGAACCGAAATGCTACACCGTTGAGGAAGCTGTGGAGAGCATCGGCTTTGGACGCTTCCATGTTCTGCTTTTTGTCATCATGGGTAGTGCCAATGTAAGACAAGTGTATGTGTTTGTCTCTGTAATTCATTAACCAGCATACTGTTTTTACTGCTTACATGTTTCATTGCTTTTGTGTGTGTGTAGATAGTGGAGGCAATGGAGATCATGTTGTTAGCTGTGGTTTCTCCTGAGATCCGCTGTGAATGGCGTCTAGAGGATTGGCAGGTGGCCCTTGTCTCCACGGTGAGGAGCTCGTCCAATCGGAGCGCTTTATTTTGTTTTCGCTTTGAAGTTTGACAGGAATGGAATGTTGAAGGGCAAGATGCACACGTGTGTCTTTCTGACCCATTTTTGTATGTATTTATAGGTGATATTATTTATTTAATGCTAAAATACTTCCTTCTATCCCAGGGTTATATGCAAAGGAAAACTGGGTGATTTTTTTTTTTTTTTTTTTTTTTTTGTGCAATTCCATAATATTCAGAAATAATCATTAACAGACTTCTATTTTGTTTTTTTAGATGGTGTTCATGGGTTTTATGGTATTTGGAGTCCTCTGTGGCTATGTTGCCGACAAATATGGACGCTGGAAGGTCAGACCATATTTCTTTTAATCTATAACAAGTGGTGTATTGTGATTGGATGGTAACTGAGATTTAAGGGAAAAACATGTTTGTTCGCACAGGTGGTTTTTGGTGGCTTTATATGGGCATCATATTTTTCTCTGCTCACTTCATTCTCTCCATCGTACGGCTGGTTCATCTTCCTGCGCTGTATGGTGGGCTGCGGTGTTGCAGCCACATCTCAAGGGTGAGATTATGCAAATCATAATGTACTAACATATTTTCTATACATACAAAACCTGGAAATGTCAATTGTACATTTTTCAAGATATGCTTTGCTGAAAAATATTTCAAAAATGTCTCTTTGTTAGACAACGACTTGCTTGTGAGCCATAGAAATGTTCATTTTGGATCACATTATTCTTTTGAGTAATTGTTTGATTCATTTGGAAATCTGTCTGAATCAAAATATTTTTTCAAAAAAAATGTCTTGGAAATTCATTGGTCATAAATTGTGGTAACCTTGATTTTCCAGAATACATAAAAAGAATAATTCAAATGCATTGACTAACTCTCCAAAATTCTCTGCTATTTTCTTTTTAAAGGTTTATTTTAAAGACCGAATTCATCCCGGCTAAACACAGAGCAATCCTGCTGCCTCTTGCCTCAGTGAGTGCTAAATGCAAAATTATAATAATAATAATAAAACTTTTATGCTTCTATAGCACCTTTAAAGAGCTTCTCAAAGCGCTTTTTTAAATTTTTGTTTGACCTGCAACTGGAAAACCTCCAATACTGACCTTACCTGTGTTGGTGGACAGATCTTCTGGATGCTGGGATCTATGCTTATTATCGTTCTCGGTATGACGGTGGTGCCCACGATGGGCTGGCGTTGGATGATCCGTTTTTCCATCATTCCCAGCATTATACTCATTGGCCTCTTCTTGGTGAGTTGTTGAAATAATATGCAGAAGGAAGATGGTCGTTTTTAACTCACACGCTCACTCTTTTCCTTTGTCTTAGTATATTCCCGAGTCTGCACGGTTCCAGGTCTCAGCAGGTAACATAAAAGGAGCATTGTCTACACTTGATTGGATCGCCAGGATGAATGGCGCCTCCTTACCGGAAGGAGAACTACGGGAACCTGAAGTGGTGTGTGTGAGAAGTTTAAGTTAAGCAATAAGCATAAGTAAATAAAAAAAGCTTGCTATAGTTTATATCAACTGTCAATGATGACGAGAAAGGTAACGGAAAAATAGTGGACGTGAGCATGTACGATTACATCTACATCATTTACAGATACCGAAAAATGTCAATGAAATTTGGTGCAGGTTTTATTTTGTGCATCTCTAATACAGAAATGCTTTGAAAAATATTTAGGGGTATACACTTTATGTGTATATCATATACATCTTTATGTAATATGTGTATGAAATCAATGAAATGAAGCCTGAATTCAAAAATATATAGTTTCAGATAGTAGGTACTTTTGAAATGCTTTTTATGTAAGTGTAAACGCACTGAAGAGTACAACTGACAGAACCGTTTGTATTCAGACAGAAAGAGGAAATGCAATGACTCTGATCAGCCCGACTTATAGAAGAACATCTCTTCTGTTGTGGTACTCATGGTAATGCCTAACACTTTTCCCTTTGGTTTGTTTGTGTGTGCGTGTGTAATCTAATCAGAAAATACACTTTTCAGTTCTCGTGCAGTTTTTGTATACTAAATGTGTGATGTATTGCATTGTTTATCAACAGGTTTGTGGCTTCCTTCATCTATTACGGCTCCGTCCTGAGCAGCTCTGAGTTACTGGAGAAGAACCTTCTGTGTGTGACAGATGCCGACTCAGAGCACCAGATCAAACACAACCACGAGGAGGCGCTGTGTTACTGCATCCCCTTCAACATGGCTGATTACCAGACCCTCCTCATCAGCTGTTTGGGCGAGGTGGCACGTGAGTGACCTTTGACCTCTCACGACTCGCCCTACTTTCACATACTACGCTTAGTTGAATGTTAAAAGCTGATGTATGTGTTTCCTCTGCAGTCATCCCGCTCAATATCGGCTTGTTAAATGTATTCGGACGGAAGGCCAGCATGGCCATACTGCTGGTGTTGTGTGCTGTCTTTTTCATGCTTGTTAATATTTGCACAACAATGTGAGTATATTGTTCTCTAAAATGATTTGAGATTAAAATGAAAACCATAAAAAGCATTTTTGTTCATTGAAATAGCACTTGATAGTATAAATCATTCTGGATAAAAGTATCTATCAAATGCATATATGTAACATAAAATAAATGTTTACTTAATTAAATAAAATATTTAAAAAAAACTTAAACTTATTTTATTTCTAATCATTTTATTTTAATTTTCAACAACTCAGGAGGAAATAGATCATATAGTAAGGATGCACTGATATAAAAAAAATTCAAGACAAAACTAATAAGCCGATAATCATTTTCAATAGATGACGAATAATGACAGATATTAAAATTCTAAATAAATCACAGTAAAATGTAAAATAAACATTGTCTAATTCATGTAAATCTAAAATAAAATAAATGTTAATTTAAAAAATAAAATGCATAAAAACTTATTTATTTACTTGCCAAGGCAACAATTCTATTTTTTGTAAAATAACTCAAACTTTATAAACATTACAAAAACATAACAAATTACTAAAACTTTAACTAAAATGAAAAAGGAAAATATAAATTTAAAAAAGAATAATATATGAATGATACTAAAATAACACTACTTTTCATTGGTCACACTTTACAATTATTTATGGTGCATTTCTGTAATTCAAATGAAGTTGGTTCACTCATGTTGAATTATATTGTGTATCTGCTTGTACTGCTATTATTATTGCTTTAGTAATTCATCAACCATCTGTTTTACACATTCTATAATTTGAACAGTGTACATAAACTATACTGCAGAAAGCAGTATGGCGGTATGCTATTGTGGTTCTCTTGTGGTCATATGTTAGAAGTGCAGCTAAAGTAGATGACTGAATTATGTGTCTGTCCCTGTGCAGGTTTGGTTTCACTGTACTGCTCTTCCTTCTGCGCTCCATGGTTTCCATGAATTTTAATGTGGTCTATATTTACACAGCAGAGGTGAGACCAAACACATGAACACTCCACTTCCTCTTGATATCCTAAAGGAATAATTCACAATTCACTTCCAAAAATGAAAATATTGTCTTCAATTGATTAACCCTCATGTCATTCCAAACCCATAAAACCTTAGTTCATCTTTGAAAAGCGAATGAAAATATTTTTTAAAAAATCCGAAGGATTTCTGTCCCTCTGTTGAAAGTCTATTTACCCAAAATGCTTTATAACTTTCATAAAGAGATTGTAAAATGAATCAAGTGGTGTTATCCAGGTCCACTGAAGAGACAACATCGCTTTATATGATAAACAGATTTAATTTAATATTTTTGGGTTAACGGTCTTTTAGTGGAGGGACAGAAATCTCTCAGATTTGAGAATCAAATTTCAGAATGACATGAGGGTTAGTAATTGTTTACAGAATTTTCATTTCTGTGTGAACTTAACCTTTAAAGGACGTGTTAATTGTATTTAAGTTAAAGCCAAATGATTGGTGTGTGTTTGCAGGTTTATCCCACATCTGTGCGCTCAATCGGAATGGGCTTTTGCACATCCTTCAGTCGAATTGGGGGAATGATCGCACCTTTCATTGCACAGGTGTGTACCTATGTGTTTGACTTGCACGTTTGTGTTCGGCTAAATAAATATGTGTTTTGTGTTTAACGCTGTTGTATTGATGATATCTTGCCAAAGATAACATTGTTTGAATGTGTCATAGGTGTTGATGTCTAGATCTGTGATTTTGGCCCTGTCACCGTTCGCCACAGCGTGTGTTATTTGTGCGATAGGAGTGGTCTTTATGCCCATTGAGACCAGAGGACGGGCATTACTGGTAAGCACCTTCACAACTCTCAAAGGAACTTTTTACTGAGATGATTTTGTTTATCTTCCTTACCGTTTAGCAATTTAATCTTTTCCCCTCTATTTCAGCAACATGGCTGAAATAGCCTACACCTCAATGGAGAAGAAGGACATTTGCACTTTTGTTACAAAACATGATCACATATTAAAGCGAAAACAGTTTTATAATTAATTTTGTTGACTGTGTGTTGTGTTCTTCAAGAATAATAATGGCAAAATCTGTTAAAAACCCTTTCTTTTCCTGTGTTAACAAGTAAGTTGCAATAGGACATAAGCCAAACCCATGATTTGTTATTGCTAGTTACTGATAGGTATTAGGGGGCAATCTCATGTTAGTGTGCATTTTATTGGACAACACATTCTATACACTCTTGCAAACAATTAAGATAAATCATGAATATTTTTAGTCTAAATCATATATTCGGAGTAGGCCTACAGTAGCAGAGGGTTTGTTTTGTTTTGGTCATAATTTTTGTCTTTGACAGAAATATTCTTTGTTTAGTCAGTATTTTGTTAGCCTATGTCATTTTCATTCAGTCAGATTTACTAAAATGGCATTTTAATCCACTAAAACAAACAACATTTATCAAAACACTTGTTGTGAAAACCTATGCCACAACAACCTATGTTCTAATAAGTTGTTATGACAAGCGCGGTTTGTTTTGTCCATCATGACGCCATATGCATTCACAACGAGATTTCCGGATTCTGACCAGCAGCTAGCAGCTACGTTTACTTTTGCGCGCTTGTCGTTACAGTTTCGTTAAACAGGCTGTCGTGTATCAGTAGAGTTTGGGTGAGTTAACTAACCTGCTAGCAGAAAAGCGAGGGAATCTTCTGCATTTTAACATCGTACGTTATTTTTCCTCATCATATTCTCTTCAACACAGTATTGACCTTCGTTAATGACCATATTTTCATTTGTAATTTGTTTGAGGGGGTTCCAATCTTTCAGATGGCACGGACCCCCAAAAATGATTTTCTTGGCTCTTTCTTTTTCTACTCACTATAGTAGACTAATAGGCTAATCTATTGTTAGGCCTGTATAGACCATTTCACAAGATGTAAACAAGACTGGTCCAGAAGCACTTCCTGTTTCAGTTTGTAGCTGTTTTCTTTATTTCACATGTAAAGAAAACATCTTAAAGATGTTTGTTTAACTTTTTGATTCAGTTTTAAATGTTCTGTTGGTTGTATTTTATCCCAGCTTTTATGTAGTGTAAAAAAACTGAAACAGGAAGTGCTTCTGGACCAGTGTTGTTTACATCTTGTGAAATGGTCTATAGCCGTATTCATTTTGTTAAATGTATTATTTAATTAATTAATTAATTTTAATGTAATTTGTATTTATTTACATAAGTCCGTTTTAATTTTTATCTATTGTAATCTAGGCTATTTCATAAATCTCTGTTTTTTTATTTTAATCACATTTTTTTGTGATGTCTTAATCTAATTATTAATTTACTTTTATTTTAATATATATATATGTATATATTAAAAGGTCCCCAGATTGAAAAGCTAAAAAAGTTTTTATTTGTATTTGTTATTATTATTATTATTATTATTATTATGAATTTCTATAGTGTCTCAATCCAAAATGCATAACAGCCACTTGAGGGAGACATTACACTATTTTTATGTTCAGCAGAGCTAAAGCTCAAGTAGTCAAAAGTGTTATAGTTTAAGTCTTTCCTCCACCTCTCCTCTCTCCTCTCTCACCCTCCCCTCATCTGCGCTTTGTAATCTCTTTAAGGAGCCTCCGTCCCGGGGTAAATCAGATTAGATCTAGGGCTGCTTTCAATAACACTCCAACACTAACCACCAGCAGATCCACTGCAATAATGAATCTGTACAGTTAACAGGCGCTGGCAGGAATATGCAAATCATCTACAGTGTGTATGTGGCATAGAGATACATGTGTGTCCTGAAAGACAATGTTTGTGTTTGTTGCCTGTTTGAACGCGTGCGTGTGTGTGTGTGTGTGTGGAGGCGGAGTCAGCATACAGTGCCTGGTAGCTCCTTCCTCTGACCTTGGCTACAGAGAGATGGTGGAGAGAGAAAGAGGCCAGAGTGTGTGTGTGTGTGTGTGTGAAGTGGTGGAGCTAATTCCTGCACTGCAGCTGTGTATATGACACCAGAGTTAACAGCTCTAGATCCAGTTGGGAACTTGCCAGAGAGAAACACAGTGAGAGAAGAGGAAGGAAAGCATGTCAGCAGCATGTGCAGCACGCAGAGAAACAGCACGGTAAGTATCACTTGCTAGTGTTGAATTGAATGTATTTGTGTGTGTGTCACTCTGCAGTGTTTATGCGTTGTGTGACAGCCTAGATTGATTCAGATGCTCAACTGTGATATGGATATTGCATATGACTGCAGCTGTTGGATGGTCATTCATGTTTACATGGGAACACTTTGACTCTACTGTGTGTATGTACTCAATGATCAGCTGTATAGTTTCATTAATATGTGCATATGCCTTTATAGTTTCACGGTGTAATCAATGTCTGAATGGCTGACTAGTGGAAAAATGGATCGATCCTCTTTCTGCAGCACTCTCTATAATCCTCTGGTCTCAGTCGGCACAGCAGTCAATCACTGAGACATTTGAGAAGAGAGGGAGCGGAATAAGGATATTGATGCAGGTCATTCATTTTTATGATGATGCTCCAGGGTTTCGCCCTCCATTTATGGTGGACATGATCATGCGTAAATTAAATGTCGTCCAATGCAGTGAAATTTCTGTTTTGTGAGTCACTTGCTGTTCTTCTTATTCTTAGAGAGTTTACTTGAAAGTCTTGTGAGTGTATTTATTGCTTAAAGGAATAGTTTAGTTAAAAAATGAAAATTCTGTCATTATTTACTCACCCTCAAGTTGTTTCATACCTGTATGAGTTTTTAACACCATTTTGAACAATGTCAGTAAAAAACAGTTGATGGACCCCATTGACGTATTATTTTTCCTATGGAAGTCAATGGGGTCCATCAACTGTCTGGTTACCGACATTCTTCAAAATGGATTTTGTTTGGGAAAAAGAAATAAAAATGAGGTGGGAGGAAAAAATAGATTTAAAAACTTTTGTATTCCCCTGAAAAACTTTGTTTCTTGGGGAGTGTGATCATTTTGCAAGTGAATGCAAAGTTTTTCTGGGGAATGCAAAAAAGCATTGTCATATAATTTTCACAAAATCACCATGTTCCTTCAGGGGTTCCTTATGATGTGGTTAATGAAGTGTGGGGGAGATTATCAGTGAAAAACAACTGTTTAAAGCTATTATGCGTCATCAGGAGACTTAGAATACAAGTTCATGATCGTTTTATTGTGCTTTTTGTCATTTTGGTAGCTTGGCAGCTTCTGGTCACCATTTAGTTTTCTAAATGATGACAGACTTTTCATTTTTGAGTCAACACAGTCATTAATGTTCATAGTAGAAAGATTAGATTGACAGTCACGTTCTCCCAGCGGGTTGCATGCATCCTAGATGTATCCTATTCGGTCTCAGAGACAAGACAGATTCATTCTGTCATAATTTAAAAAGACAAGTGAGTGCTAGAGAGAAAGAAAATCATCTATAAAAAGGATTCGGACACCAAAGTCAGTGTCACACTTAAATAGTCTGCTTAGCATTGCATATAATCACGAGGTATCAAATCAGACGTCATCTGCAAACTCATTTAGTGAGTCATTCTTATGTAGGCGCTTAGAGGTTAAACTATTCATCCAGACTGGAGTGCACAGCTGAATAGTAGTGCTGAATGAATTAGGTCAATGCATTTGCTGTAATCTTTTGTAATGTGTGTAATGAAGTGGTTTACTGTCTGTCATATATTGATGACTCCACAGAGTGCTGCAAACCCTGCCCTTTTTACACAACATCCAATCAGAATCAGTGCTGGAGCCACTGCAAACACATTTAAGCTATTTTATACTGTTTATGATAATGTTTTATATATATATATATATATATATATATATATATATATATATAAATAAACAAAATATATTATAAATGTGTGTATAGAATAATTTAATCTATTCCCTGATATAATATAATATATATATTTAAGATATAATCCAATATATAACTATTTCAATTATATCACTATTATTTATTTTATATTTACTCAATGTACTATTTGAGAACAGAAATTTTGCATTATTAATTGACAAAAGGTTTTTTTTTTGAACTGACAAAAATGATGATCATAAAATGTCCAAGTATTAGCTAATTTCAATTCTCTACACTGTAAAAAAAATATTTTCATGATTTGTTATCCCAACACATTTTCTTTTGTCAAATCAATTTTATAATAATTTATTTAGTTGAGATAACTTATTATTTTGAGTTTCTGATGATTAAATCAATCTCCTTCATTGTATTAACTCACTTTTTCCAGATCAATCAACTTAAAATTTTAAGGCAACACAAGTTACTTACTTTTTTAAGTTAAACCATCAATATTTTTTTACAGTGATTATGTTATATTATATCGCTGATTGTTCATTGCACTTATATAATAATTTGTCGGATATTGATCAAGTATTGTGCATGTGTGCAGCACCGGAGGATGAGACATACATTATTACATTTCAATTCAAGTAATTCAATTTCAATATAAATATTTTCCTTGAGCATTTTATTGACATTTGTATGCGCAGTGACAAACTGATTTAAGGAGCTATAATGAGAGACGTGTGTCTGAGTGGAACAGGATGTGCAGATAAATATAGAGATAGAAGAATGTGGCAGAAGTTTTGCTGACACATCTGCTTCACAGCCTATCTATGCGAATTGCTTTGAATCTTTTTATCTCCATCATAGACCGATATAGATACAATTCTCTATTCTATGTTACACGTTCATCTCTTCCCCGTCTCTCTATCCAATATCACCCTGCAGCCCTGTAAACAATTTCTCTTTCTCAGATGCCCTGTGTCTGGTGTGTTCTGGAGGTGAGCTGACTCCTGTGTGGGTCTTGAGAAGCAGACATGTGGGACGGACGGTCCGAGACGTGTCACGCACACGCCCTGTTCGACGCCTTCGTGCAGGCCGGCACGTGTAGAGAGACCCTCAGGGCCTTCCAGGAGCTGTGTGAAGAGCTGAAGCTGCATCCCGTGGGTCAGCCGCAGTTCTACCACACCCTGAGGAGCAGACTGCACTACTGGAAGGCCAAAGCACTATGGGCCAAACTGGACAAAAGAGCCAGCCAGAAGGAGTACATGAGAGGCCACGCTTGCACCAGCACCACGGTACTAACACAGGGTCGCCCGCAATGCATTACAAGAGAGAGTTCTCTTTATAGCGTGCTGAACGGTGTTTTACATGTGAGTTTTGCTGTGTGTTCAGTGTCTGATCATAGGCGCAGGTCCGTGTGGATTGCGGACGGCTATAGAGCTGGGATTTCTGGGTGCCAGGGTGGTTCTTGTGGAAAAGCGCGACGCTTTCTCACGGAACAATGTTCTGCATCTCTGGCCCTTCACCATTCAGGACCTCCGTGGTTTGGGGGCCAAAAAGTTCTACGGAAAGTTCTGTGCTGGAGCCATAGATCATATCAGTGAGTAAACATGAGATCAAAATGGAATCAAAATTTGATTTACTTAAAAAAAAAAAAACTTTCTTAATACACATTAATTCCCAGGGAATCAATAAATGTCCTGACTTTTTTTCGTTTTATTAAATGTTACATTAAATGTTTTGGATGGCATTTAATGCTCATAGAGAAAATGCCATTTAGATATTTAATAGATTTTCGTGTAATTTGATTTCTATTCCTTTCTTAGTATTAGTTGATATTTGATGTCTAAATTAGCATTAAATTTGTATTTCCTCTATTTTTATATTTACCATTTAATTATTAAAAAAACATTAAATATTTAATAAGTTGATTTATTTAAATTTATAATTAAAATTTAATGTATTAAATAAATATACTAGTCTGTAGCAAATATCAAAATGAATATCCTTTTTTGTAATGTACATGTTGTGTTACCTTAATTCACGTGTGGTATTTAAAACTATTTATTTTTGGTTTTAGACTTGTATTTTTTATTTATTTAGACTAAATTGTACAGAAATCAAATAAATTTCATACAAAAATTGTAAAATTAAGCATTTAAAAACAATCAGCCATAAAATAAAATTAATTATTGGTTAAACAGTATCAGCCAGAATTTTATTATAGCTATACTTTGGCAAATTTAATATTTTATTCATATACAGTGTATCATCTAATTTTTACAGTTGAAAGTTTTACATATGAAATAACATAAAAATATGCAGTTTTGCTTCTCAATTTAATCCTTTTTAAGGATGTTTATGTATTGATGAAAAACAAAATAAGACAAAGACATTGATTAACAATATAATATTTTGTAGTGTATTCTTAAAGCATTTGTGATGTTCTCATGAATTGATTTTGTGGATTTCTAAACAGTTTAGTGTATTTATTGTCAATCTATTTCTGCTCAGGTATTCGTCAGCTGCAGCTGATGCTTTTGAAGGTGGCCTTGTTATTGGGTGTCGAGGTTCACGTGAATGTGGAGTTCAAACATCTACTGGAACCTCCCGAAGACCAGGAGAAGCGTAAGAGAAATGTAACAATTTTGCCCTAATTTTATCTGCAAATTTATTAACAATTTTCATGTCCATGTCCTGTTCAGGTGTTGGCTGGCGAGCAGAGGTCCACCCCAACTCTCATCCAGTCAGACAGCTGGAGTTTGATGTGGTTATTGGTGCAGACGGCAGAAGAAACACCTTACCAGGTATATGCAAAAAACACAGTCTCAGACCTTGTACTCAGACAGAGAAGCTTCAGTCAATGGTTAATATAAAACCGTATTTGTCATCATGACAGTTTATAAATAAAGTTCCTCAGTTTTTTGCTATTTTTCACTTATCTTCCTTTTTCTCATTCATGCATCAAAACCCCCAAAAATGTGTTGTGCTGACATTTTGTTCTCTAATTTGTACTTTACTTTGAGTCAAAGGAAATGTCACCATTCAGACAGTCATCTATAACAGACACTTCCCCTATTCTAATTTTACCCTGCGTTGGTAATCTTAACATCACTAATTCGTTGTTTTCAAAACTCCCATGTAAGGGTTTGATTTGTCTGTGTCTGGTAGGGTTTCGCAGGAAGGAGTTTCGGGGGAAACTAGCCATTGCCGTCACAGCGAACTTCATCAATCGCAACACGACCGCTGAGGCTAAAGTGGAGGAGATCAGCGGTGTCGCCTTCATCTTCAACCAGAGGTTTTTCCAGGACCTCCGGCAAGCTACCGGTACTAAATTATTGCGGTGTAACTTAAAAATTACCAGGATCCAAAGATACCAAGACCATATTTATTGCACTCAACTAATATTCATTTTTACACAGTTAGGCACCTTTGTCTTCTCTATGAATGGGTTTATCATGCGTTTAAAATGATGTAAACACAATGAGTATCTGTCAATATATTTTCTGTGCAGGAGTTGATCTAGAGAATATAGTATACTACAAAGATGACACTCACTACTTTGTAATGACCGCCAAAAAACAAAGTCTTCTGGACAAAGGAGTCATTCTGCACGTGAGTCGTCACATGATCGGATGCTGTGCGCAAATATCTTATCGTACATACCATTGTGAGTGATTCTTCTTTTATTTTTGTTTTTCAGGATTATGCTGACACCGAGATGCTGCTGTCCAGGAAAAACGTGGACCAGAATGCACTGCTCTCGTACGCTCGTGAAGCAGCTGATTTCTCTACCAATCATCAGCTTCCTTCTCTGGACTTTGCCATCAATCACTATGGGCAGCCAGATGTGGCCATGTTTGACTTTACTTGCATGTACGCCTCTGAGAACGCAGCACTGGTGCGTCAGCGCAGGGAACACCCTCTGCTGGTCACTCTGGTGGGGGACAGTTTACTAGAGGTGAGAGCAAGATAATGAGCAATGCAAAAAAAATATTATTATTATTAATTATTCTTCTTCTTTAGCAGTTAAAATATCCAAAACTTTAACCTTAAAACAAGATAAATTAACCTGAGAAGAAAAAATATATTTAGTTTAAGTTTATCGGTATCATATCGGTTATCAGCATGTAACATTTTTTTTTAATTATCTATCGGTATAGATATTTTGATTATATTGTATGTTTAAATTTGTACAATATTTTAAAATGTACAGGATTTAGGGGTTTGATCAGTAAATAAATAGCTCATGATATATATAAATAATTTGTTGATTTTTATTCACACTATATTTATTTTTTAACAATTTATTTATTAAAACTGCATCGGACAGTTTTTTTATATTTGCCATCTATCAGCCATCTATAATATCAATATATTTATTTGCTAAGTGGTATCGGACAGAATTTGAATATCGGTAGATTTTAATTTGGCATATTTCATCACTTATTCATATATTTCAGTGCATTTTATGATTAGAAGTCTACAAATATAAACTACAGTTTAAAGCTAGTTAATAATATCTTATGCAGATAGTGATTTTTTTTTTTGTAGTACATTCTGAGAGCTTTTGTAATATTTTCAGGTATTGTTGGCTTTTATTTTGTTGATTTAAAAAAAAAAAACAATTTCCTATAGCCATTCTGGCCAATGGGAACAGGAATAGCTCGGGGCTTCCTGGCAGCCATGGACACGGCCTGGATGGTTCGCAGCTGGGGTCAGGGCAACCCCCCTTTAGAGGTTCTGGCGGAGAGGTCAGAGCTAAAAAGGGATCCAAATGATTTATAAACATTCAGTTTTGACAATTTCGGAAACATAATTCTCTTCTAATATTCCCCCTCTGTTTCTTCCATTTCTCAGAGAGAGTCTGTATCGGTTGCTTCCTCAGACAACACCAGAAAACGTCAGTAAAAACTACAGCCAATACAGTGTGGATCCTGCAAGCCGCTATCCCAACATCAACCTGCAACTCATCACCGCTGCTCAGGTTAGAAACATGCAGTCCTAATCGAGTCATAATAACCAGGAATAATGCTCATGATAATGCTGAAAATCTGTGTACAGGTGTGTCATCTCATAGACACCGGTGAGGGTCCAGTTTTGCGTCTTGATGCTGTTAGCTCCCCACACCCAAGACTTACACGACAAGGTATGTGTTACTTCGACAAGGCCTGTATTACTTTAGTCATACACAAGCTCACATGTTCTATCTGTGTGTGTGTGTGTGTAGAGTCAATGGCTCGTTACAGTAAGTTGCTGACCTGGTGTCAGGAGCAGACGCACGGTTACATGAATGTGTGTGTGACGGACTTTACAACTTCCTGGAGGAGCGGCCTGGCCCTGTGTGCTCTCATTCACAGATTCAGACCTGACCTCATGTAAGTTCACACTCTTAATCCACACTCATAATCTGGGTATGAATTAGGGTTGTGGCGTAGTGTTTACACATAAGGGCTGGTAACCAAGTGTGTATTACAGGTTGGCAAAAGTATGAAATTTGTATTATGTGACTGCGACATCAATATTTTTTTTTATCTATTTCCCAATGGAGAAAGTTAGTTTTAAAGGGTTAGTTCACCCAAAAATGAAAATTAAGTCATTAGTTAATTAATGACTTAATTTTCATTTTTGAGTGAACTAACCTTTTAAGTATTTACTATATTTTCAATATACAGTAAATAAATTAAAGAAAAATGATGAAATGTGTCAATAAAAAAACATTTTCCCCATTGGACTGATGTATTTATTGACATTTCACAATTAATTTTTTTTTATTGGCATTTTTATTTATTTGTTCATTTATTGACACATTTCATTATGTATCTATAAAGTGACAAATCTATTAAATCTTATAACTAAATATTTATATATTACTATATATTTAATAGGGCTGTGCAAAAATGAATTGCGATTAATCGTATCCAAAATAAAAGTCTGTGTTTACATAATATATTTGTGTGTGCTGTATATAATTATTTTGTATATATAAATACCTATGCATGCATGTATATATTTAAGAATTATTTGCGCTTAAATTCTGTATATATATATAAATAGATAACTGAATATAAATATTTTATATATGAATAACACATTTTCTTAAATATATACATGCATGTGTGTGTATTTATATATACAAAATACTTATATACAGCACACACAAATATATTATGTAAACACAGACTTTTATTTTGGATGCGATTAATCGCAATTCATTTTTGCACAGCCCTAATATTTAATATTGATGGCCTCAAACTAAAAGCCGGAAAACATTCATTGGAGTTTTAAAGTGGTTTCAATGCATCAAGAGATTTAGGAACTAAACGTGGGCTGACTGTATTATTACATTGAGTTTTTCTGAATGTGTGATTCTGATACTAGCGCCTTTGTTTCCTGCAGTGACTTTGCGTCTCTGGAGGAGAGCGAGGCGGAGTTCAATGGTCAGTTGGGTTTGAACATGGCGGAGCAGGAATTTGCTATTTGTCCTATAATGACCGGCAAGGAGATGAGTGCACTGGAAGAGAGTGACTCTCTCTGCATGGTCATGTACCTCAGTCAACTTCATGAGCTCCTCAAAGACATAGCGCCACCTAGTGGTCAGAATAAGGCATTATCTGTTATTTTCTTTTTATTTGTGTCATATTTTTTACCTTTTTATTTTTTATGTAAACAAATGCTTTTTTCCTCCACACAGAAAACCAAAGTTCAGAAGAGAGATCTATTCTGTTCTCCAGCACCAGGTCACCCATCTCACTGCTCAGCAAACTGGGACAAAGTCTGTCCCGCAAACGCAATCCCAAGGTACACACATACACACTCACACTCACTTACACAACTGCAGTCTGTAACCCATATGTTAAGCTGTTTTTCATCTCTATCAGGAGAAGAAAGAAAAGGAAGCAGATAGTGTTGGAAAGCGGAGGAGAACAAGCCAGGCTGGCCAGTCAGAGGAGGTGAGTCGTTTTTGCGGTGTAAATGGCATGACTTGTTTTGTATAATAACCTGTATAGTTCCATTATAATGTGTGTATAATGTGTTATCCTCTTTTTTTCCCCAATTTCTTTTATTATTTGTGATATTTTCCTGATTTAGGAGGACGTTCCTCAAGATACCAAAGAAAATATGACTTCAGGAGTAACTCCCGGGTCAGAAGCGAAGGTCTCTGAGGGTCACAGCAAGGTTCGGTCCATGGCAACACTATTGCTGGCTAAATTTGAGGAGAACTCGCCATCGGCCTCAGCCACTGCACTGCGTAGACAGGTGTGTGAGTATTCATGTGATGCATGTGTACAAGCGTATAAATTAAGTTATCATGTCCTGACCTGGTGCAACACCATTTTCCTTTCTATCCTTTAAGCAAAATATACAATATAGTAGGGGGGCTAGGAAGCATGACACGACAAAAATAGATCCCAAGCAAGAGATATCGGATCAAGGCATTTAGCTTGATTAGTTACGTTCTGGTTCTGGCAGTATTTTGTTTTGTTCTGATAAAATGTCACAGTGCCTTTGTTAGCCATTAGATGTTGTGATGTATTCCTGTGAATTAGCTCATCTTGCCCCCAGCAAAAACTGCTGACTCAACCTGTGGCCCCTGCGCAAACACACTTTAGCGTAGCCGCTAACAAGCTGAACTAGAATTGGCAAAGTCTCTTTATCATACACTAGCCAGCTTTTCTCAGGTGTTTTATTAGATTAAAAGCCATTTAGGTGATTGACAGTAACAGCTGCAGCATTAGAAGATGCTTAATTGGATGTTTAGTTTTACTGTACAGCCACAGCGCATAACATTTCCATGTCCACTCTCCCTACCGGAGGAAAAAAGCACACCGCAACAGGGTTTACTCTACAGGGAAAAGATTCAATCTCTGCCAATTAGAAGCGAAAAGTAAAAAGACACCTGTACTTTGAGATCCAATAGGGTACATTTTTACGATAGAAATGGCTAAACTGGTTCTGTTTTAAGCTTCTTTGGTCTCTGGTGTAGTTCAGGGACTGTTGGCCAAATACGAATGGGTAATGAAGGCGCTCTGTGTACGAAGTGGCCTAGGGCTCAACAGCCTATCAATGACTGGAGGTTGTGAGACATGTGATTTGAGGGTCTTAACTGAAAAATCTCAGACTCAGACAAAATAATTTATTAGGTGTAGGGCTGTCAAACGATTAATCGTGATTAATCGGATCCAAAATAAAAGTTTGTGTTTACATAATATATGGGGACACTGTGTATAATTATTTTTTATATATAAATACACACACATGTGTGTATATTTTTTAGAAATATTTTCATGTATATACTGTATATCTATTTATATATAATTTATATTATATATAAATATAAATATTTTATATATAAATAATATTTTATTCTTAAATACACATACATGTGTCTTGTGTAGGGGGTCCATCTTATTTTTTCATCTTATTTTTATTTTTCTTATTTTTTCATCTTATTTTTTTTATACTGACTGACTTTTCCTTTGACTGACAGTTTTTCATTTATTTTTTAATAGATACTACTAATGAGAACTATAATTAAAAAAAAATCTAATTCAATGGGAAGAGGGAAGTCCACACCACAGCTATAACAATGACGACAGAGGAACGATTCAGAATGATTTTTTCACCTAACTTTTAAGAACTTGACCATTTTAAGTTGCAGACATCATAACTGCAGCACACGCTTATAATAAACAGAACATTATCATCTGTTGGTTTGAACGCAACGCTTACATAGTTATTGCTGTCGTTATCTTTATAGTTATCGTTCTTGGTTCCTTTATTCTCTACTTTCCAAGACCAATCTGTCAAACCCATTTACTGTCTGTATGATGGTTTCATCTCAGGAGCATTTTTCATTCCTGCCTGTTTTCCATGCTCATCTTTTAAATTGTAGAGCTACGTTCAGATGTATACGGGAGGAGTGAGCTCATTGGCTCAGCAGATAGCCAATCAGATTCAGAGTCAGCAGGATCAAGCTCCCATGCTCCTTCACAGGAGGGAGTTGGTAAGAGTTCTCCTGTAGTGCTGGCAACAAATCTTCCCTAACATCTCTTGTTCTTGTGTCATTTTAAGTGCCTGTATTACTGTGTGAATGAGGCCTGTAACCCAGCATTAAATTTAGTTTGATGTTATATATTTAATAATTACTGTGAGTGTGTGATGTGTTCCTTCTGTAATCCAATTTTTCTAATAACGCTTTACAGCTTTAATAGACTGACCGCACTCAAAACGTCGGTCCATGAAAGTGCTCCAATCAAATTTAGTGTAATGATCAAACTTTTGTCAATGGCATTTGATGAAATTTGAGCTTTTGTTTGAAGCATTTCATTATGTTAGCCATATTTTATTTATTATATTAAAAAAAAATTACATTTATTTAATTAAATGTAATATAGTGTAATGTAATGTAAAAATAAAATAATAATAATAAATAATAACAAAATAATACGGTTACACCCTGGGTATGTAACTACTACTATCTTTATTCTGGCTATGTATTGACCTTTGACTTCTCACCTGTAGGGATCTCAAAAGGAGTTTCCTGTGAATATGGGCGGCAGTGATGTGTGTTATTTCTGCGGCCGTCGCGTTTATGTCATGGAGAGGCTAAGCGCGGAGGGAAAGTTCTTCCACAGGAGCTGCTTCCAGTGTGACCACTGCAGCTCCACGTTACGCCTTTCCAACTATGCTTATGACCAACTACATGGTGTGTGTGTACAATTAACCATTTAATACTTACACTAATAAAATTATCATTATCATTACTTGGTGATTCTAAGATTTTATGCTCCTAATATAAATGATAGGCGTTTAGCTTTTCATAGATGTTGTCACAAGACTGGACACAAAGAGTGTGAAAATTCCCTGTTGTTAACCGTGGGCTACTGTTTTCGGCCAAACAAATTGCTCTTTTGTTGCCACCGCACAGTCATAAGGTCTGCAGTGTGCATGTGTGTGTGTTGGGACAGGGCTTTTATTGTTGTCCGACAGTAAGACACACACACATAATCTGAAGGCCCTCAGCAAATTGCCACTTAAACATTTTCTTTTAAAATAGGAGTCAAAACATCGAAACATTCTAACTGATAGGGTCATGTAGATCACATGACTCAAATTATTTTTAAAGTTTTAAAAAGAGGCGGGATTTAGGCCGACATCTGCCACGGTATAAATAAGACATTTACTCCCTGCATCAGCTACTTTTTTTATTTTCTCATCTTTCGGTGTGTACAGGGAAGTTTTACTGTAAGCACCACTACAGCTTCAGACTGGCTAGCTTAAGAAAGAGACCGGCCCCGTCTGTGGCCCCTCGGCCTGCTCAGGTAACCTCATCTTTCATCAGATCACCAGTTTTGTGTATATATAGTTTCATAGTACACTTGCAATATTATTATAATGACTATTTATGTCATTATTAGTAAAATTAGGAAGCTCTTTTGTATATAGTTAAAATCAACACCATTTTTTTTTGTAATTAATGTAATGTAATACATTTTAATGTCTAATTTATGTACTGCATTCAACTATATTAATGTATTTTATGCTAAATAATATTTTGTAACCATTTATGTGAAATGTTATTTACATGTTATAAATACAATAATAGCATTATATAATTATTATATAATATACATAACCTGTGCAATTAAATAAAGTAGAACATTATCTGTTGGTGTGGTAGCTAATATAGTTATTGTTATCATTCTTGGTGTCTTTATTCTCTGTCTGTGTGTGTGTGTGTACGTGCATGCGTCTTTAGGCTCCCCCTGCTCCATCCTCAACTTCTACGTCTTTGTCCTCTCCCGGGTCAGTGGGCACAGCCACTCCGCCGGACTGCTGGTCCTCCAGCGCCCATGCAGACATGGCATCCAGCCTGGCCAAGAGACTGTGTGGTACACCAGAGCGCATTGAGCTGGAGAACTACAAACCCTGCCCACAGCAACAGGACAGCCCACTGCAGGAGGTTCCAGAGGAGACGCTCGCGCAGCACAACCTCAGTGCTAGCCTGCTGGAGAAGAACACAGAGGAGCAGTCTAGGTATCCAAAACACACTCTTGTTATGCTCCTAATGTTCACTGACATGTTTTGTCCTGGTAAATATGTTTCTTTTTTGGTCTTCAGTAGCTCTGAGTCAGACCTAGAGGAGGAGGAGCTTGCCTGGAAGAAGGGGGAGGGGTTGCCCTCTAGGACCAATGGAGAGAGAGAATTAGACATAGGGGATGGGTTAGAGGATGAAGAGGGAGGGGAAAACCAGGAAAAACAAGAGGAGGAGGAAGTTTCAGAAGAAGAATATGAAGAGGGTGTGTCTAGTGATGGTGAGCATATTTTCATATTCAATATCTTTAGAAATGACGAATAAAATGAGCAAAAAAGTTAAATCTTATCTATAATTTCTTCACTATATAGCTTGTTTATTTCAGAGAAATCATCTTAATATAAGGTATTGTTCATTTTAACAACTTGTACATTTTTTGGTGTCATATTCTCACAATATTTTGGTCAGTGTACTTGTGTGTGAGGTAAATACTGGCATGCTTGTTGTATGCATTTATTGTTGTGTGTTCACGACTGTGTGTGGGTATTTTGGCCTGTTGACACAATGTGTATGTATGTGTATAGAGGGTGAGTACTGCCCTTGGGAGAAGGAACGGCTCTCGGGGGTGTGGCTTGAGGAAGAGGAGGCGGGGTTTGTTCAAGGTAGCACCACCCCCGATGACCATTTATAGTCTTCTTTAGCATTTGCTGCATTACTTTAACCCAAAAGATCTTGTTTGCAGGTTATTTCATTCGCAGGCTGTGCATGAAAAATAGTGTGTTTTAATCTGTGTATATTTTGAAATTGCATTGGCTTTTATGTTTTGGGGTTTTGCTGGATTTTATTGAAATAATTTGCAGTTGTTTAAGTTTGGCTGTTTTAAATATTTGCCAAGTTATTCATACATTTCATGTAGTAATATATATATATATATATATATATAAAATTATGACCCATGCCATCTTTATCATCTTATCTTTTTTTCAGGCTGCTTCATGCTACTGCTTGTTTAAGAACATCTGAAAGAATGCACCGCTTCCCTCGCAAAGTTATTTTGTTAATGAATTTTTCTGGATTCTAGAATTCTTTCACATTCTCATTAGATTTTTTTCTTTATCTTTTCATTCTTCTATTAACTAGAGTCCAGTGAAGGTTACAGTGACGACCCAGACATAGACGCCAGCTCACTTAGAGAGTCCAAACCATGTGACCAACAGGAAGAGTCCATTCCATTCCACCAATCACCTACCCCTATAGAGTTCCCACCCTCCTTGAAACAACCAGAATCAGGCCACACACCCACACCTAAGCTGTCGACAAACCCCGAGATCCCACCTGCCACGAGGTCAGATGTCGTGGAGGAGTTCTGGCTGAAGAGTGCTGAGATCAGGAAGAGTTTAGGCCTGACTCCGCTGCCCGGAGAATTCCTCCCCAAACATAAGGCAGCTCAAACATCTAATGCTAAAGAAAGCTTTTACACGTCAGTCACATGCAATAACTCTGCTTTGGATTCTGCCAACCCAATGGCAAGAAACTGTGACTCCAGCACACAAACTCCCTCTCTGACAGACTTTCAAAGTACATCCCCACCTGGACGATCTCCCACTATGGATGGCGATACAGGCGTCACTTTAGAAGGGGCGATCGGCCGCTGTTCTGTAATCCACAGACTCAGCATCACTGTAGAGGGTTGTGTGATGGTGGATAAGCAGGGTTTGGATCTCAATTCCACATCATTTGCCAATGAAAGTGTTTTAAATTCAGACACAGGTCTTCCGACACCTCCCTACAGCCCATCTCCCTCCCCTCTTGTCAGCAAGCAGTGTCGCGCCTTTCGCCACTCCGAACCCATACTGGACCGAGAGGTTGTGGCATTCACATCTACCTACGCTGCTTGTGTCCCGCAGCGGGACGGTTTTAAACCAGAACTCGATCAAGCTCAAAGTCTTCCCCCGGATGAAATTGAGATCCTGTGTGGGGATGAGGCGGAAGAGGCTTCTGGACTGCCAGAAAGTTCTGGCGTTGTGGAGACCGGCGACAACCGTAGGCTAGAACACAGGAGGACGCTCCCGGACCGGCTGATCGCCCCACTGTTGGCAGGGGGACCAGAGGTCAGGCTTCGTAGGTCCGAGATAAAGCTGTGGGGGGCGGACAAGGGTGTGGAAGAGAAGGAAAAAAAGCGCAACTCGTTGTTTTCGCCCCGTAAAAGCAAGAAGACCATGAATGCTGCAGCTGAAACCCAGCAGGAGCCAGGGAAGCAGAAGTCCCTCTGGAAGACCGTTTTTTCAGTGTATAAAAAGGACAAGAAGAGGAAGGAGGCAGTGGTGGTGGCAGGAACTCTTCCTGCCGCATCCAACACTGAGAGCAAGCGGAAAGTGCCGGGTATCAACAGAACCGCAGGTGAGATTGATGGATCTATAAATAAAAGGTATCACATGAACTTGTGGATGCAAGGTTTTATGTATTTCCTCATCTCAGACCTGTGTTTCCGGAAGAATCCAAGTTTTTCTGAAGACACAGACTTGTCCTGCCATGCTCTTCTAGAAAGATGTCCTCTCAGAGTTCAGGTAGGGTAAAACACTCCCTCTTCTTGGATTCTCACTTTATTGTCTTTCTTTATATTAATTTTTTTTTTTTTTGTAATTCAATTTTTTATTCTTTTCATCCAGTACATGACAATACAATGTATCAATACTGCTTGCAAGGCCAGAATATTACAGTGGTTAAATGTAATAAAGAAAAAAAAGATAATAAAGTAAAATAAATAAGTAAATTATTATTTCACATGTAAAGACAATGTCACAAATGACCAAAAATCTTCACAAACTGGTGTATCCACCAGGACCCCCGTTTTGTTCTTATTACGTAATTTTATATTAATATTTTTAAAACATTTGTATATGTATATGTATATATATATATATATATATATATATAATATTATAATTTGTACATATTTCATTTTTTAAGCTTTTTTCCCCCATGGTTCACTCTAATGCTAGCCTATTATTTGTAATATATTTGTATCTTATATTCTATATTATATAAATACTTTTCTTTGCACATTTTTTTTTTTTTTTACTTTTTTATGACCATTTCACCCTTTTCTCTGATCCTTGGACTTAAACGTTTTTTCTGCTGTGCCTTTAAAACTTGTACAGTACCTGTCCTGTATATAAACGTCCTTTTCACATGTGGTGCTTTGTGTCAGAAGGATTTCAGAATGAGTCTTTTTTGCAGCTTAGTTCCAATAAATTGTCTTTTTATATTCTGAAAGAGTACATTTTCATAGTACAATGAACTCTTTTTGTTGAAAAATCAAGCACATAATGATTTCTCACAATTTAGCCCCTTTTATCCCTTTCTTTTGTATTGATCAGTATTGATTTTTTGTCTTTTAGTGTACATATTCTTGTGGTTCTCTTCAATCTTCAAATAGTTCAATTATTCTCAGTCTTATACAATAGGACTCTTTGTCTGGCATTCATCCGTCACTCCTCTAAAGTTGTATAGCTGGACCGATGGAAACATTTAGCGCTTTGTGATTTTTATTATTAAACTTTAGAGGCAATCAAATGTCTTTATTTCTGGCTGCTGTGCTCTCAGATGAGGGAGGAATTGTCTGACTTGATCAAGTCAGACCTTACTCAGACCCTACTGAAAGAAACACTATGTGAAGAGGGACATAATGGGAAAGAGGTATCATATTATTGCACTGAATTCTCTTCAGACTTTAGATTGTGTTGCTGAAACTAGCTTGTAAAGCACAGTTTTCTGTGGTTGGTAGTTCATAGATGTGTATTTTTATATTGGTTATACATGAAGTTTGAACTGTTTACCTGTTGTACTCGAAATACAAGTTTAGATTAATACAATTTCTACGTTCTCTCTCCCGAGTCGCTTTACGTGCCTCATGCGTTGGCGTTCAAGAGGGCGTACGCCGTTAAGGTAGCATCTATTATTTTTTTTAATGTTTTGAGCCCCTTCATCCTTTAATCACATTGGCTGAATCAGAAACACTCAGCATCTTGTTCCTCAATAGAAACAGAAAAGTGTTTTTCCTGAGCGGCCAACCAAAGAGGCCACCAGTCGAGTGTCATCATGTCCAACAGAGGTGGTAGGTGTTTGGGTGGTGTTCCCGGACCCCTCCAGCATAAGTATGTGTACCACGCTGTTTCAGAGAGCAGGAACGGAGGAGGAACTCAATGCAAAGCTGACACGGCGAGTGCAGAGAGCAGCGCGCAGACAGGCCAAGCAGGAGGAGCTGCGGAGACTGCACAGGGCACAGGTGTGTGTTTGTCTGTGTGAGACATCATTTGAAGCATGTTTGTTTGTCTCTTAAATGGCATGTATTTATTGTTGTGTATGTTGTCTCAGATAATCCAGCGTCAGTTGGAGCAGGTGGAGGTAAAGCAGAGACAGCTAGAGGAGAAGGGGGTGGCTGTGGAGAAGGCCCTCAGAGGCGAAGCAGGTACCCGTCAACGACCTGTCACTTTCTCCTCAAACAAATGAGCCTTAGGAATAGTATTTTATTAAAAATTATTAATCAATTTGATCATTTATAGATACAGATAACTGATTGAGTTGCATTCAGTTATTAAAATTATATTAATGTCAGTTATAGCTTTAATAAGGACTTGTCTGTGTTGTTTCAAGAAGATTGTGATTATATAAAATTATATTATATAGTAAAATAACTAAAAATATCTCATATCTAAATAACTTTCATACAGCATGAATGCAGTAAATTGATGAGAGTAAATTTTAGGATTTTATTTAGGACTTTCTATTTATCAAAGCGTAATATAATAAAATAAATAAAAGTATCTAAATGATCTTATAATAAAACCCTGAAGCGTTGCATGAGACATTAACCCCGCTGACCCCCCCCCCCCTCCCCCAGCTTACACCCGCCGAGTATATTTTTTCACTTAATTTAAGCTTATATCATGTATAAATGTTTAAGCCTTTTAATGATGTACTATGAAATGTCCCCATCTATCACTGTTCATACCCATTATATTTCTGTTTACAAAGTCTTGTGTTTATCAAAACACCATATATTATTGCTATTAGCATATTTGCTGAAACACATTATAGAGACAGAGCAGCACAGGGTTTTATGTTTCCTGTGACTTTTAAGGGTCATGGTCCTCATGATGTATCCTTCCTCATGATATAGACTTCTGGGAAGACTCTAGTACCTCTGACCTCTTGGACGTACATCTGGGTGGTATGTACAACACATTTGATTCAAATGAGCGACTCTAACAAACAGCTTTACAGGCTCATTAGTTAATGTGATAAATGAAACATCCGTTTTAGTATCTTTATGCTAACGTGGTGGTGTTTTTTTCCCATGCTGTGGACACTGTCCTGTCTGCTTGCTGTTAGCTTTGTGTCTGAATTGAATCTAGATGCTCGTGGTGGTAGCATTATTTGGTTGGTATCGTCTGGTGGGTGTGACTGTGTGAAACTCACTTTTGTCAGGGTAGATGGTGTATTTTGGTAGTATTTTATCTTAGAAAGACATGGGGACATTTAGGCAAATTTCTCAGGTGGCCTACTTTCTAAGACAGCAGGTTTTTTTTAGTCAGATCACTGCCTGGACATGAACATCCAACTCGACCCATTTCAGCTTCGCACCTCCCATTCTTTCATTATTCCCTCTTTCGTTTTGTTGCCCTCCTGAAAACCTCCTCTCCGTTTTTTTTCCTGCTCGTCTCTTCGGTCTTAGTCGAGCCTTTTCTAGGTTCTCCTCGTAGAAGGCCTGTCTATCTGTGTCCTTGCTGTTCCCCTGAAGGTAACACCACCCCAGCTTCCCGATTTTTCCCGATTGTAGATTTTTTTTAGCTAAAATTAATAAATCCTCCTTTTTTTCTCATCTCCTCTCTTCTCTTTCTTCCTTCATCCTGCTGTACACAGCCAAAGCTAAAGGGACAGAACACGATCATTCGATTTATGTCTGTACAGTCTTTTTTCTTTATGTTGTGCAAGAACCTCCACTACACCAGCTAAGTATGTTATTGCTCTCCTGCAATATTATTTACGCTCTATAACCTTGCGTGATGGAGTTGCATGGGCATGGCATGTCATTGGTCTGCATGGCTGTCAGTAGATCTAAAATGTCAGTAGATCAATCAAGTATTATTTGGGAATTGCTGTATGAAAGAGTACAGTATGTGTGTGCTGATGTTTTTGTATTATTGTCTTGTCTGTAGCAGTGTCCTGTTTTGTCTGCTTGCATATTGTTATTAATTTATGTAAATACTGTTCAGTGTTCAAGAATTTGGGTCAGTAAGATTTTTTTTTCAACGTTTATCAAAAGTGACATTTGTAAGGTTACAAAAGTTTTCTATTTCAAATAAATTCATTTTTTTAACTTTCAGTTTATCAAAGAATCCTAAAACAAATTCCATGGTTTACAGAAAAATATTAAGCAGCACATCTGTTTTTATCATTGATAATATTAATAAGTAATATTTCTTGAGCACCAAATCAGCTGATATGACTTAACTCAATTTGTGCTGAAAATTCAGCTTTACCCCTATTATCACACAAGAATAAATCATATTTTAAAATACATTAAAATAGAAAACCGTTATTTGAAATTGTAATAATATTTTTCAAAAACTAGATTTTTGATCAAATAAAATCAGCTTTAGATTAATGTTAAAAAAAATATAACTGACCCCAAAGTTCATAAGCAGGGTTAAAAAAAAATACATTTTTAAAATGTTTTTAATTTAATATTACTTTTAAACAATATTATAATATAAATTAAAAAAATATTGATTATAGAATGGAACTTTAATATTATATTAATATTTATTTATTATTTTTAATTCTAAAATGTCCTGATATGTCCTTTATTTGACTTGAATGTTTTTCAGACTGTCATTACTTCAAGTTTAGCCATGTTATATTGAGGGATAAAAGCCAAAGCCAATTTTTACTTGCATTTTAGTGCTCGACAAGTGTTCATTTGACCCTTTTATAAGCATCATTCATGCATGTGAATGTTAGCGTGATCATCACATACAGGGTCCCATCCTCATCCTCTCTCTCTCTTTCTCTCATAGGAATGGGAAAGAAAGATGATCCTAGTTTAATGCATCAGTGGTTTAAGCTTGTGCAGGAGAAGAATGCACTCGTGCGCTATGAATCTGAGCTCATGATATTGTGAGTATTTTACGTTCAGCTTTCAACAGTGGATTGATCTGGCGATGTGTAATGTGTGGTCCGGTGTTATGTAAGTGTGTTCTTCGCTATCTGGTCTAGTAATGTTTGATTGCTCTGTGCTCATCTGTGTGGTCTGTCTGCAGTGCACGTGAACTGGAGCTGGAGGACAGGCAGAGCCGTCTGCAGCAAGAGCTCAGAGAGCGCATGGCCGTGGATGGTTAGTACACACAGAGGATATAAATGGTTTCTCCACTGGTTTTCTCACAGAATGGTTCTTCAGTTAATAACAATTCACACAACTTCGTCTCTCTCTCTCTCAGACGATCTGAAGGGAGAGGACGAGCTGGCGGAGGAGAGGCGTATTTTGAGCGAGATGCTGGATGTGGTGGAGCAGAGGGATGCGCTGGTGGCCTTGCTGGAGGAACAGCGAGTGAGGGAGAAAGAGGAGGATGGTGACCTGGAGTCAGTTATGCTGTCTAAGGGCTTCAGTTTGCACTGGGACTGACTCGCACATGCACGAATCTCATCATAACGCTTGAAGGGCTCCAAAAATATGCAGCTGCTGTTTTCATTGGTCCAAACAGGCCCGTTCACCTGCATTCTGGGCCGCGTGTGCAACTACATAGGTGTCTAAGTAATGAATACCAGAACTCGGCAAAATATTGGCCCATAAGTGATTCTCAATTGTCTGAGGTGCAAAATAAAGCCTCTGATTAGAACAAGTGGCGATGTCTTGCTGCCAAATAATGCTCCTCTAAGACTGCTATGCTACTATGCAAAGGAACGTCTTTTTGTCTGCTCTTCTGGTTGTCTTATTTCAAACAGCTGGGTAAAGTTAAGCTATAGCTGTAATTTTACCCAGATTCATCATGTTTTGACTTGACAGAAATGAATATGAAATGGCATATATAACCACATTGTCATTGTGCAGTACAGACTGACGCATGCAAACGTATATACACAAGATAAAGCCTGTCTTAATGTGTGATTGAGATGTTTTTCTTTTTTATCTTCTTTTTTTAACCTAATTTACAACTGTTCCTGTTGTTTAACCTACATAAGCTAACCTCACACTGTCAATTCTCAATATAAAGACATTAATTTATTGGCTGAAATGTGTTTTTTAAATTATATTATTGATTTTTTTCAGCATAGCTGTATTTTACATTTTTGTTGTTATATTCATTCTGTAACACTTCCTTGCATTAAACAACTTTTCATTTGAGAAAATTTGTGGACTATTACGTTTTCATTTGATTTTGTTTTTTTTGCCATTACAACCATGAATATGTTACACTTTGATGTATTAGTAATAATACTAGTAGTACTAAAAATTATATTATAAATATTTTTTGTAATAACCAAACGTATTTATTATTATTCATTTATTATTTATTTGTTATAAAGGCATAGTTTTATACTATTTGTGATTAATTTGAATGTTTATTAGCAGAAAATGAAAAAATTACACAAATCAGTGTTTAAACTCCAAACATTTTGTCAAAAAATGTAAACATCCAATAAATAAGAAAAATCAACAGCTCATATAAAATTTAGTTTGACCTCTTGAGCTTGAGGGGCTGCCAGTCAAAAAATCCCTTAAACCAATGGACTTAAAATTAAATAAAAAAAAAACAACAACTGCATTTCTCCAGATTACTTCCCTATCTTATTGATAAATTGCTAGCATCGCTTTACATAGCCATAACCCTTTGTTGAGAGAAAATGTGCCTTGTGCAAACTTAAAAATACATTTAACATATTTTGTGAAATTACAAAACATATATATATATATATATGTTTTGTACACAAAATATGTAAAACAATTTTTGTTAAATTTTAATATAAAAAATTTATAAAATATGTTAAATTACTACATATATTTATATTTAATATTTATTTTTGAGCCTCGTGACGTTTTGAACTGCGTGTGAACGGCGCCCCCTGCTAGAAAACGCCAGTAGTGTTTTTTTTTTTTTTTTCTGTGGATTTCCAGCAGTGACCGTAAACGGAGTGAAGTCACGCCTCTCCATCTTTCCTGCTGTTACACTGTTTCCGTTCGTGGGAAAACTTACTGCCTTTCCGATTTTTTCGAGCTCTTTGACTTTTCCCGACCACCATGAAAGCAAAAGTCCGCTTTACCGACAGTTTATATGCGTTTAACTTCTATTGGTCACAGTTAAAACATCAATAGACCTCTGTCTATATATCAACAAAATAAACGAAAGTGAGGGAGAGTTTCATTCGGAAAGAAGAAAGCAAATCGGAAAACCTAAGTTGTGCTTCCAATAAGGTGAGTAAGTTTTAAAAAAATGACAAAGATGTTATACTTTTGTTTAAATTTGTTTATATTTTCAATATTTACAATTGTGTAGGCTAATAAGGCAATGTAGCCTAACGTTATCTCTTAGCGTGTTGCTATTGTTGATGTTTATCAGTTGCTCGTGAATGTTTATATCAGTTTAGGGAAATATTATCCGTTTTGTTATGTTATGTGGTTATAATGTGTTATTTAAACAAAACAAACAAGTATAGGGAAGTTTACTAAGTGTGTAGGACTAGCCTAATCTGTACTACGGAAACTAGTTTTCTGTTATGGAAAGATAACCAATGCGTGTTACGCAGATATAGACATATAGTAGATTGAGTAGATTTGGCGTATTCACGTTGAAGGAGTGCAGCTGTGTTCAAGGCCAACAGTTGAATAGCATTCAGGAAACTTCTCCTCGGTTGTTCAGAGAGGTCCGATGCGCCTCTCCACGCGTGCGTGTGCGCGAGCCCGAGCCCGCAGGCTGTGATTTGCACTGGAATGTGCAGAATTGGCGCAACTAAAAAGCGGATAGTTGAAAGCAGCTGCTGCCTGTAGACTCATGGAAACTTTGACAACATTTGCATGCACATCATTTCCCTATTAAGGTCTGTGTTCGCGTTTAGCCTTTAATCTGGAAACTCTGCAGCTTCTGAAACATAACTGTAAATCAATATATTGTTAATGTTGCCTATAAAGCGGATTAATAGCATACAGTTTAAATAATTAACTTTAAATATTTACTCAATATTCTTAACATAATTTGAGTAATTTGCAAAGATAAGAAGTAGGCCATATGGTATAAATAATGTAAACACACACACACACACACACACATATATATATATATATATAAATATATATATATAAAACTTGATTCTTAGTACATTGTGTCGTTGGATGATCCACCGCTGTTTGTGTGTGTGCGTGTGTTTCGTGATGGTTGTTCATGAGTCCCTTTTGTCCTTAGCAGTTAAACTGCCCAATGTTATTCAGAAAATATCTCCAGGTCCCACAAATTCTTTGGTTTTCCAGCATATTTGAACCCTTTCCAGCAGTGACTATGATTTTGAGATCCATCTTTTTACATTGAGGACAGTTGAGGGACTCATTCACAACTATTACAAAAGGTAAAAACAAAATTTATGGAAATGCTGGAAAACCAAAGAATTTGGTTGACTTTATATAAATGACTGTATATACATGTTCAGAACATTGGTTAAGCCTGTGGTCAGATCAAATTTGACCTAGTTATGACCTTTCACCAGTTGGCCTTTCGTCTTTTTATGCCATGTTGAAATACAGAAATCTTTTCTGGATTCCAGTATATGTCATCAATTACCGCTCATTATTCTGACAATTGGTTGTTAAATGTTCACTCAAGCATCTCTGCTTTACATACTTAAATTACCACATATCAGGCTGACCAAGCCTAACCACAAGCTGCCAAAGTTTGCACAGTATCCGATTCCAATACCACTAGAGGGCAGTGCATCACAAAATTGCTTGCACCTCTAAAGAGGTCACGTGATTAGAGCTAAATAGTGTAATTAAAACAGAGAAAAGAGATCAAGTGTGAACTGGAGCAGGCCAGAGCACAGCGTCTTTTGAGTAGAAAGCAGAACAAAGCACTAATGACATAATTAAGGGCCGAGACAGCACATGCCCCCAGGCTGTCATGCACAGAGTATGTCCTGTAGTGAATGTTGGCATCAAGGGGATTTATACAATTACTGATCTTTATGCTTTAATTATAACTTTATGCTGTTCTTGAACTGACCTTAAACTTCACACTTATTCAAAACAACTTATGCGCATTGGCTTGCTTTTTTTGTTAGGTTTCAGATGCATGAAAGGGAATTCATTTACCTGTTAAAATATAATTTATCAAAGTCCTTCTTTCCATTCTGACAATGAAGTTTTAATTTTCTGCATGGGAGGCATCTTTGATATTGATGCGTGTGCAGGGAAGCTAAACATTAGAAATGTTATTGCTTGAAACAGTTGGTCTAATGAAAATGAATATATCGGACAGGCTGTTCTGTTTCGGCTGTTGTTTTAGTCATGCATACAGTCGTCATGTAAGTCTTCAGTTCAATGTGACTCATTTAACTCTCTAGCGGGGACATGATGTGTGTTGACAGACATTTCAGCAATACAAAAAAGTATTAGGTACAAACCCACGAGAATGGCTTAAAAGGCTTTATGCAGAATGCAGAAGTGTTGAAAAACATGAGTGTGTAGTATATTGCATCATTAAAGTATACCACTCCACAGACATCTTTGTTGCAGACCTTGATATGTGACCTTGTCAGGAGATGATCAACGATATTCACTTCACCTCTGACTGTTCATAATGATTTGGCTCATCAGTGTACATTTGCATCAGAGAACCATTAGAAACCCTGTTCTTAGGGTTGTGGTGGGCAATATTAGCTTTAAAAGGATGCATATTTGAATGGATACTTGGAAATGGTATGCATTTGGGTTACCTGTAAAAACATATTTTGATTTGGGGCCTGCAGCTAATACTAAACTGACATGCTGTACCCTGGTGGGAAAAAAGACTAATTATCATATACTTCAAGTTTGTTAATCATTAGTTAACTTGAAGTGTGCTATTTTGAAACAACTCATTTTGTACTAAGTATGTTTTAGTTGTAATTAAATTGTAGTAAAGCTTTAAGTGCATGTATTTAGTCAGTGTAATGAATTGGACCAACTTCAAGTATTCTTAGTATACTTTAACTATATGCCTGTGTAGGGACTACTTGCATGCTTGATTAGTAATATTAAAGTGTACTTTATTTGTGTTGCAAGTACATTACAAATCCATTACAAGTGTCTTTGAAACATACAAGCAATATACCATAAGTGTGTTTTTTGGGGGTGTTTTTGCCTTTTATTAGGATAGGACAGTCGCTAGACAGGAAGTGAGGTGGGAGTCGTGGGAGAGAAAAGGTCCTGAAACTCGGGCCTCCCGAAGTACATGTCGATCAGTCGATGTGATATATATTTAAGTAAAAAGCTTGTTCCAAATACTACAAATTGCATACTTTGTCTTCAATAACAAATGTACATTATTAGACAAATAAAACTTAGCTATGCTTTGTACAAAATATTATTGTATAATAATGTATTTTTAAAGTTTACTTTCAATGCATAAATGCATCATTTCAATGCAATGATCATTTTCCAGCACAGTTAAAATATACCTAAAATATTTTAATAAAGTGCAAATAAATACACATTTTTAAACTTAATTTTCAGTTTATTTTTTGAAAATATACTAAGTAAGTATACAGTTATTTTAAAGTGTGTTAAAAGTTGTATTGTGAAAATAGGTAAAAGAATGACGCTAATATTTAATATATTTAAAATTTTTGGTTTTGCAATGTTTAAAAAGGCAATATATTTCAAATACAATAAAATATACTTTTTTTCACTAGGGTAGTATGTACAATTGTACATTTAGTATGCAAGTAGTGATTCATACTTAGTAAGCTGTTGCTTATGACACACCATATGCGACTTCACCTGTTCACCTTTCATGCTCTTTATTGACTGTAGCTGCTGTTTAATTCTTAGAAACAAAAAGTACAGCAGTTTGAAATGGCTTTTTGCTTGCTGGAGGGAGGAGCACTTATTCTCTTCCTTCTTTCCCAGTACGCAACTTCCATTTCCCATAGAAAGTGTTGGAAAGTGCTTTTTTTGCCAGCAAGTCAACGAGCATTCCCTGGATGAAGAGTTAATGGTAGTTGATTTACATATAGGGCAGACTGTTCAGGAATAAATCCCTCTTGAGTGCCCTGAGAGTGCGCTTTACATGCAAGCTGGCATGTTCATCTGAACATAAATGGCTTGTTTGTACCACAGTCATGTACAGTGAGAAACGTTAAAGAGGAAAGTTTGTTGTCTCAGAGGGATTGTCGTTGAATAGTGTACAAAGAGAAGGTGTGTGTTCGGTGTGAAACAGAGCAGATCGGCAAGCAGATGTTCGTTATAGTGTTTTATGAGTGTGCTTCCTCAAAGTCTGTTTAAATAATTTTCCTTAAACACACATCTGGGCACCTCAGCAGTTATTACATACTGTGGGATCCAAAACCTAGATATAAACAGCAATTTTGTTTTGTTTTTTAAAAACAAAGAAAAAGTCTAATATAAGAAATATTAAAGATTCTGTACTATTTTCCCCACATATAATAATATGTAATATCCATTATGATTATAAAGCTATAAATCTGAATAAAAAGTTAATTAAAAGCATTTTTACAACTCAAACTAGTACGCATGTGATTGAGTAGTTTTGTAGATCTTTTGTAGATATATATATATATATATAAAGATCTCCAGACATAGTACTTTTCTGCTTGATTTACATACTGACAGATTACCAACATGACACGTTCAGCAAGACTTTGATAAATATTAAGAAAATCAATTAACTTTAAGAAATTCTGTTATACTCTCTCTCTTTCTTTCTCTCTCTCCATCAGATGTCTTGCAATCCTCTCTGTCCTCTATTCTCTGTATGTATAATTAATGACTGGTTCTTGGCTGTGGATGCGTTAAGTACCTGTGAACAGATATTTTGCACTGCTTCTGCTGTCATGTTCTATTCAGGCACCCGGACAGCTCCCACGTGAGACGCACAAGCCATAAAATATTCCATAAAAGCATTGTGTTATGCGCTACTTTTCGGGCAATTGGACATGTGCTGTTCCTGGAAGAACAGATTAGAATAAGGAGGGTTTTTTTTTTTTTGAGCAAATAGTTCACCAAAAATGTTTCGCAATACCCAAATTATGATCTTATAAGTTATAATCACACTGAAAATGTTAGAATCACCATTTAATTTTTATGTTTTTGAAAGAAATGTATTAACCCAGTCATGGCTATCTGTCAGTCATGATAAATGTCAGTTCTGGTTGTATAAATTAACATTATTTAATCTTTAATGAACGAAAATTAACACAAATATAGTTTTTAGCAATGAATTTTAATATAGATTATTAAATGCTTGTTAAAAATTGCTGCTCGGGATACCTAATGCATTAACTAATTGTTGCGAAAATAGTTATTAATCTTATTGCAAAATATTGTTTTGACTGTATTTTTTTTTTCAAAAAGATAAATGCTTAAAATATTCAATTTATTTATAAAACATAAATTAACTTTCTTAGTGCTTCCAATGTATTGTATAGTGAAACCTCACAGTTATAAGTTTAAATCCCCATAAAAACTGTGCCAAAATAGGCAATTTACATTTATGGGAGGCCCTCAAACGTATAGGTGTACAAATTAGCTAGCAGTGTGTGGAGCTGTGAGAATAAAAAAGTTAATAAAATCCTGGATTTTTCAGTTAATAAAATCCTGTCTAATGAGTTTCCTGAGTACATCAGATCTCACAAAACATCCTCAGGGTGAAATACACAGTCAACTCCATACAACACACATACACACTGTTACACAGTGTCACTATGCCATTTAATTAGAGTGGAAAGAGCACTGGAGGGAAATAGGAATTATAGCTAAAAAAATAGTATCACAGGGTATACAGAAATATACACACACATGCTCACATTAGAGGTCAGGATAGCCAGTGGTTAAGTCAGGATCATATCAACAGGAAAGACTCTCTATGAATGTGACTTTGGTTTGATAGATTGAAATGGGAATGAGAGACTGCAGTCTCAAACCAAATCTTAACCTCAAACATCTCAAAGTTAATCTAATTGGTATCTATTAATTTAATGCTGTTCAGGGAAGTAAAGTGTGTTTTGTGGGGTTGTTGGTATAGCTGGTTGGTTGGATGTTTTAGATACTGTAAAAAAATATTTTCAAGATTTGTTATCACAACATTTTTTCTTTTGTCAAATTAACTTAAATAATTTATTGAGTTCAGATAACTTATTATTTTGAGTTTCTGATGATTAAATCAATCTCCTTCATTGTATTAACTCACTTTTTCCAGTTCAACCAGGTTACTTAATTTTTTAAGTTAAACCAACAGCATATTTTTACAGTGTAGGGGGGTTTGTATGTTTTCTAACAATGCAGTCAGTTTTTTAAAAATATTTAATTACCGGTAATGTAAGTTTGTACATTAACTTTGACAGAATAAAAAACAAAATCACATTTTTACAGAGCAGCAAATTCATAACCCAGTGCGAAAATCCCTTTATTGGGTTCATATTTTCAGCAGGCAGTAAAACAAAGCAAATGCATGTTGTCTTTAAAGTTTGTGTGTAAATGTGTGTTTAAGGTGCACTCTCTACACATGGTAGGCTATTACAACAGCGAAATGATTTGGAAACATTAGCACTGCACAATCTCTCTGAAGAATTGCTCTTAGGCGAAATGGCATGTGGACACATGCAAATTCGCCGGAGTTACACATACTACTGCACATACATGTGCTAGGATATGCTTTATTCCCTCAATCAGCTTTCATTTTCTCGCTTGGCTTGTGATACTTTCAAAAGGTACGTGGGAAGGGAGATAGATAACGCATCCATTGACCTGCAAACAGATTGGCCAAAGTGTAGGAGGAGGAGCCAAAGAGAGAGAGAGAGAGAGAGAGAGAGAGAGAGGGATGACTGGATGAAGGTAGGAGGATGCAGAGAGAGGGACGGAGCGCTAGTTGTGATGGAAAAAGCCGGGAGAGCAAAATCTCTAATAATAGCACTGCAGGGAAGCGAGAGCGTGCAGAGAAAAAAGTGGCAGCGATGCAACGAAGCCAATCATGCTGAACCAGACCAGTGAAAGAGCGGGGAAAGTTGATAACGCATTGTCCACATTCCCACACGCAGGATAGAAAAGACAGAAAGAAGAAAAAGATAAATACCAAGCACAGGGAGAAGGCGTGCTCAGTGCAGAGGAATTACAGATCAAAGACCCATTGGAGTAGAAGACATCCGTAACCTCCAAAGTTCTGGTATTCATGCGAGCGCGTCTGTTTCTTCAAATGGTAAATTTCCTAAGTGCTAAGTTGCAGCTTGTGTGAGTCTGTGTGTGAAACATGCCCTCTGCTCTGCCTTCATCCGATGATGCAGAGGTGTGAGAGCCACGAATCCGAGGTCCAGCGTAGCCCCTCATTGGACAGCGCAGAGTCAGAATTCACCCGGGCGGCCCGTCGGGGTCACCGCCTGGCAGTGGGGGCTTTCTATGGCTCCCGGGGCTCAAATGTCAAAGATCAAACGGCACAGAACGAAGGAGCCGTAGTTGCGGTCCCGCCAGGAGGAAAGCCTCAGGATACACGCGTGTCTGCCCGTGGGAAGTATGTTGTGTTTTACCTGGACTTGTCGTTTGTGTTGCTCCTAGAGTTCGAGAAGTTGAAGATGGCTCGTGGATGCCTGTGCTGTGTCAAATACATGATGTTCCTCTTCAACCTGCTGTTCTGGGTGAGTATCAACACACAGTATGCCATGAATTATCCACACTTACTTGTTTACAAAAAATGCTTTCTCTTATCCATCTTTGATGTGCAGAGACTGTTGTAAGCTAGTGTGTGTATGAGGATTTCTCCAGAAGTTAACATGGTGCCTCTGTGGCACTTTCGAAACAATGCGCTGTTTGTTTGAATGGCTCAGCAATGTTAATTTCTGGCTCAGCCATTGATGTGAGTTTTGGGAAAGATTATTAATGGTGTTTGATAGGCATCACTATTATTTTCACTCATACTTGGGATTGTAGAATTGTCAATTATAGCTATTCATTTTTATATTACAGCTCTATTTGCACTATTCTGGTGCTATTAGGTGTGCCCATGGTGGCAAACTTCTTATTGAGAGGAGAGTGGGTTTTCAAACAGTGGGTGTTCATGTGAGATTATTGGCAAATGCCATTTGGATTAAGATGCGTGGTGTTTTTGTTTTGCACATAAATACTGTATGTTTTTATTTTCTCTCACAATCGTGAAAATATTAGATAATACTTTTGTATTATCAAAAGTATTATCAGCTATTTTGATAGCATAGAAATGAATTAAATCTTTGTGTAGGCTGAAATCTAAAGTAAACTGCTAGTTGTGAATAAAACAGCTTCTAAAAATCTCAATAATCACAAACAACCTGAAAATCATGCAAATGGCATATAACCCTTAAAAGAAATACCAATTTCCGTCAGAAATCAATTTAAGGTACTAATTATTTGTATTTAATTATTTATACAATTATATTCAAAATGCGCTTAGCTCACAAATCAGTTTGAAAGGACATGACGCTCTTGGTTATAACTGGAGTATATTGGTGAAAATGGATGTCAATGTTTTGTAAGGGTTTGTCATGTGAGCCGAGGAAAGGAGGTTCCTCATGAGGTGTTAAATGCTCTTAGATCAAAGGCAGTAATAACCAGAGCATTCAAATGAAGCGCCCTCCTTTCCTCTCACTCTCTCATTCTAACATCTCTTATAGGCTCACCATTTAACTTTTCATTCATCTGTGGTGTTGTTTTTGTTGTTGTTGTGGACATACAACAGGAAGTCTGTGTCAGATTATGGTTCTGTGAGTTTCTCGTTTGATCTGCTGAGTCTTTGTGTTGTTTGTTTGATTCTGAGAGGGCTTAATGACGGATGCACCAAATCACAAGCAGGAAACTTGAGAAAAAAAACTCCCGAGTCCCGACTGATCTGAAATCTCCCACTGCACACACACCCACATATACACCCCTATAGTGATGGGAAAGGAACATAAAAGAATAGGGAAATTATGAAAAGATTGCAAAGGCCTGGAGATTTGACGCTGGTAGACTTTAAACAGTGGTGCTGAGAGGGAATAAGAAAGACGGAGGAGGTAGTGATAAAAATAAAAGTGATTTGAAAAGGAGACGCTGAAAGCTTTATATAGAATCATCTTGACATGGAACGGTTTGTCTAAGCACTTTGGTTTTCTTTTGGTTTGCTGGAATTTCATTATGTAGGCTAGTTAAATTTTTCTATTGAAGAGAAATTACTTTTCTGATCTGAATTACAAGGTTTAACTTTAGAGAGGCGTTCAATAAAGTCTTTGTATAACATAATAGTACAAAAACCCTTGATCTTCCTGCTTATGTGAAAGCCAGTTGATAAATCATGTGCATTTTTATTATATTTTGCCTAGGGTGTAAATGGGATGGTAATGATGTTTCTGAGTTGAGTTGAAGGGGTGTTTAGGTTGCCGTTAATCTATATTTCATGTTTTTGACATTACTGAGCCTGATGGCTTGCAGCTCCATGTTTAATACATGAGTCAGAAAGTTAGGGCCAGATTCGCTTCACTTTTCATAAGGTCACAAACACACAGTACACTCGTTAGTGAGTGTGAGGTCAGTTTTGCATATGTGGCCTGTTAACAACTGACTCTCTCTTGTTGTGGCATCTCATTTCTAATACTTATTCATCAATGCTACCTAAATTTTCTTCCTTTGCATACTATATTTTCCCATGTCCTTTTCTATTAATTTCCCTTTTTTCCTTTTTAATTTCCTTTCCATTTTTCTTTGCCTGTCCTTTTGTATCTATCTATTTCTTTCGTTGCTTTATTTTTAATTTCCTGCTCTGTTCATTTTCCTGGATTGTCTTTTCCCATTTCCTTTCCAGGCCTTTTCTGATCTGGTCTTCTCTTTCTTTTCCTTCTTTTCCACTCCCTTTCCTATTCTTTGACCTTTTTAATGTTACTATTCCATTCATTTCCTTTTCTATCTGTCTCCTGTCATTTGTCCTTTCCTATATCCTTGTTTCCATCTTTTTCCTTTTTCCTGAATTTTTCTATAGAGTGCATTAGTGCCTATCCCCTTTTTCAGCGGCGCTGGTTCCAGAAGTTTTTTTTTTTTCATTTCACCCATAGGGATTTAAAAAAGTCTTCTATAAGTCCATTATAAGCCATGACCAACCAGCAGCGACAAGGTGAAACATTACTAATGGTACAAAACTGTGTACGTCTATAGTGAGGGAAAGAACTACAGTCCCATAAAGCATTGCACACAGCACGATCAAACTACAAGTGATGGAAATATATAAAACTATTCAACTAACAAACTCTTTTGGCGTGTTTGTCTTCTTTCAACTCAGAAGTTTCTGTAGCATTGTGGGTAAGCCTTTTGTAGTTTTTCACTACTGCTGTTAAACACAATTATTTTAAAACCTAGTTGAAATAATAATGCAGGCTGGTAGCTTCAAGAGAAGCAAATAGTAGGTCTGTCTTTAACATTTTGTAAGATTTCATAAAAAAATCTATTTCCCTATGGAGAAAATGAATGGTTGCCCTGTATTCCTTTTCTTTTCCCTGTCCTTTTTTTTTCTTATCGCTGTCCTTTCTACGATCTTCTCTTCACGCACCTTCAATTGTGTTCAATGCTACTTCAGGTCATTTATCTAGTGAATGTGTGGCGCAGGCTGCGTGTGTTACATCACAAACAAACCGTCTCCCAGTTTGAAATGCAGGATTAGATTAAGAACAAACCCATTATGAAGGATTTTCCAATGGCAGAGAGAATAGATTGAATTCAGTTTGATTTGTTTGTGTGTCTTCATTCTGGTAGTGCATCGTGAATATTAAAATTTGGGTTAAAAGCTGTTTATTATCCTGCATGGTCTGTCTGCTCCTGTGGACAGAATAGTATTATTCTTCGCTCTTCCTGTTTATGTTTTATTTTCTTATTTTCTAGTTTCTGTGCTCTTTGGCTTATTTTTCTTGCTTGCATTTGCTCCCTAATTATTTATTCTCAGACGTTTTGATTACTGTGCCATACTTTTCATTTCCATGGCTTTTTTGAAAAATTTTCATCATCTTTAACCTATTTTTCTGCCTCACTGCTCTCCTCCCTCTCCCTCTCCCCCTCTCTCTCTCTCTCTCTCTCTCTCTCTTTCTCTCTCGCTCACACACACCTGTTTTATCTCTTATTATTCATACTCATCATTTTCCGAGCGTAAGGATTCTGGTTCATTTTAGATTCTCCGTGGTTCTCAGAGTGCATGCTGGGTATTTTCTCGAGGGACCTGAATGACACATCTTTTCACCTTCTGTTAAACTCAAAAGAGGAGTGTGTGGGGAGCCAGACCGCTGCACTCTAGGGCATATCTTGCAATGACACACATAATGTTAGAGAGGATTAACAGAGAACATCTTGCCCTACAAATTTTTCATTTTAAAGACATTTATTTTAGTTTTACATTTATTTTAACTTACATTTATTATAAGTTAATATTTAAAAACACAAATGATTTAGCATTGTTAAATGTTTATCTTTTGCTAATCTTAAAATTAATGTCCATTTTTCATACTATAAATTATAATGTTGATGATGCCTGAAGTCTTGTAGCATTTAAAACAACTGATTTTAGTTTTAATTGATTTAGTTTTATTTATTAAAAAGTTACATGTTAATATTTATTTTAATTAGTGCTGACAAATTGATTAATCGCATCTAACATAAAGGTTTGTAAATATATATTTGCGTGTGTCAGTAATTTATCAGTCATCATCGGCCATGACAATAGAGTTGAATCGTCAAGATAAATATGTTTAATACACAAATGTGATCTTAAAAATGTGAATGGTTTATTTATAGTTGACTCTGCTTGGTAAATTGGGATAAACCAGAGCATTTTTGACATTTTTGTTTAAAATTTAATTTTGCAGCAATGACATGCACAAACATGTACCATCTTTTTTCTTTCTGGGTTTTTGGCGCTAGTGCAGGTTTGTTAGCTAACTTTCTCTTATAGCAGACTGGAATACTTTTACATTTCAGTTACCTGAGCATGAAATTACTACTTCACACCTTGTACGGTCTAGACACACACACAAAATTCACACTTCAATACTCAACAACCTTTATTGCGGTCCTATTAGCATTTATATTGCTCTCACAGCAGGGAGAGCTGACACAGATATCGTTTTGTTGATTAGGCATGCAGACACATTTCTACCTCAGTCCTGCAACACTAACTATAACTTACCTTGAGTGATTTTGAGCTCACAAAGTGGTGCAGGTGCTTCTGAGACCTACTGACTTCAAAGATGGAAACTGAAGAGTTGCTCTAATACTTTATAAAACTTTTACACAAGTAAAAGCCTGACAGAATACTACCGAACTGAACGGTTATGCGTGTTTGATTTAGTTTTTGTGTGTTTTTTTAATATGAAACACTCTCTTTGTCTCTCCTCAGTTGTCGGGCTGTGGGTTGTTAGGCGTCGGCATCTGGCTGTCTGTTTCTCAGGGCAGTTTTGCCACATTCTCCCCCTCTTTCCCCTCCCTCTCCGCCGCCAATCTGGTCATTACATTGGGTTCCGTCGTCATGGTAACGGGCTTCCTGGGTTGCCTCGGTGCCATCAAGGAGAACAAGTGCCTGTTGCTAAGTGTAAGTCAACACCTACATCTCCCACAATGCACGCAGTATAATGAACACATTTTTAACCCAGGATTGTTTTAACCCTGGGTTAGTGTAATCTTGGGTTGTCATGTTTCTTAAAGCTACACTGTGTGATTTTTACCCCCATCTAGCGGTGAAAAGGTATGTGACCATCCAGTGAATATTAGTTTCTGTTCCTTTCAATTCCGATTTCGTTTTAACTCCTACGGTGGCCATTGTAGTCCAAGATTAACATGGCTTCCAGTTCGACCTCGTCCATGAGTGTTAATTCAAACGTAAACGCGAAAAAGCGAAGCTTGAATTAACGGGAATGTCCCTCTTTTGGCTAATGTACTTTCAAGATGGAGGGGCAACATGGCGACCGACATTAGAACCCCTTACCCGTATGTATTTTCAATGGCATATTATACGCTCACAAGAATACTTTATTATTTGAATGAAGTAAATATACATTAATGAGCACATATATTTTTGAAAGAACTAAGTGTTTTTAGCTAAGAATAAACTAAAAGTTACACAGTGTAGCTTTAATAATGCATGTTATATACTGTATGCTACAAAGCACATACAAATTTGATTGTTTAGTTTAGGGATTCACAAAAACTTTTTTTTTTATCAGCCAAGACCTAAAATATTTACTTGAGTACCATCTGAGATTAATATTTCAGTAATTTAACAAAAAAATTATATGTTCATGGGTCTTTGCTGCCGGTTAATGGTCATATGACATGCATGTAAATAAATAAAATATTTCATTTTTTTAGCAAGCATTTCACTTTGAATGTTTTATTTGAAGATTATTTATTTAAAATTTGACATTTTTATGATTTTAGTTAATTATAAGCTTTTCATCAACTTTAAGCATATAGGCCTTTACCCTCAATCGGGTCATGGGGTCTATACGACCCCAATCAATTTTTACCCATTATAAAAAAAAAAGGTTCCCTTCATCTCAGTGGAATAAGATTTTGTGACTTTTCATAAATTATCAAATTATACACACAAAACTGGGCTTGATTCGGTTGTTCTGAAGATATGTAAAAAAAAATTAACATTTCTGGGCTTCGGGGTCAAAATGAATGGGAAATGTGAAAAAAAAAATAGTTTCTTCATGTGTCAAAAAAATAAAAAAAATCCAGCATTTATATGAAAAATTTTACACAGAAATGAAGGCCTAGTACTAGAGCATAAATGCAATGTATCATAAAAAATAATATTTCATATGAAAGCTAATGGTGTAGTTGAGGAATTGTGTGGTATATGGATACAAAAGTACATTATATCTCCAAAACACAGCATTAATGAATAGATGAGAAGTAAACAAAACAAAAAAAGATATATTATTTGTATGAAGGTTAAAGTTGCTCAAACATGCATTTTAGTCTTAGATTAAGCGTAGGCTTTGTCTATGAATCCGGGCAATAGTGTTAAACATTAAAACAAGATATTTACAGACTTCTGAGTATGTCTATTTAGTAAAGCATTTTTAATTGTTGTCCAGAAAACTACTATGGTGCAAAGTGTGGCTCGTGTAAATGATTCACACTACGGCGTGCAGCATCAGGGGTCTTTGTAGCGCTGCGTTGATGAAGAGTGTGGGAGTGGAGAGAAAGCTGCGCTGATGAGATGCTGCGAGTGAGAAACAAAAGCATGCCTGTCTCCATTCCCACGTTCCAACTGCTACCATTATTATGAATGATGCAAAAACATGTCAAATTTCACTCGCTTATAGTTTCTGTCAGCCTTTGGGTGACACTTGTTAAGTATTTTGGCTTGAAGCCTCCGCTAAGAAAAATATATATATTATACATGGCCACACTTTAGTTTGGGGTCAATTCTCACTATTAACTATGACTTTTGCCTCAATTAACTCCTAATTACTGTTTATTAATAGTTAATAAGGGGTATTGGGTAGGATTAAGGGATGTAGAATATGGTCATGCGGAATACGGTTTTATAAGTACTAACAAACAGCCAATATAATTAGTAAAATGCATGCTAATAAGCAAGCAGTTAATTGACAACTCAGTGACCACTCGCAATCAAATATTCCACAGTATAAATATGTAATGTATATGTCTTATGTAAAGCGGTGTATAGTTTACTTACTTTTACTCTCTTTTTACTTATAGTTCTTCATTGTTCTGTTAATTATTCTGCTGGCAGAGCTGATTTTGCTCATCCTTTTCTTCGTGTACACAGACAAGGTACAGTACGAACACCATGCATTACACACCCTCTCAGTCTGTCTATTGCACACACACACACACACACACAATCACAGAACATACCACCCACCGTGCACAGACTCTCATTACCCACACCAATCCTGACAACACCAACAGCCCACACACCTGATATCCCGGTTGACTCTCAGTAATCTTAAAGTTTTCTTCATTTCCAAACATCTGCTCTGTAACTCGTGAAGAAAATGTGATTTAAACTCTTCTGCAGGTGAGTGATAATGCTAAACAGGATCTTAAAGACGGCCTACGCCTCTACAACACGGACAATAACGTCGGCCTCCGCAACGCCTGGAACATTATCCAAGCTGAGGTGTGTGTGTGCATGAGTGCAGGTGTGATATATACTGTCGTCAGTGACAGTAATGGTGGGTCACTGAGAGTTCAGGTAGTTGATTGTGGTAGTTGTGGAAGATAACTCATGAAGTCTCTAGTATTGAACAATATGCAGACGTCTGCAAAAATTTTGTTTCTGGAGTGTGGGAATGATGCATCTGAAAATGTACTCTTTCTCTCAGTGGGAGTGCTGTGGTGTAACTGGGCACACAGACTGGCATGATGCCCTGCAGGAGAAGACAGTGCCAGACAGATGCTGCCAGGAGCACTACAGAGCGTGCGGTCGCAACGCCACTAACATCTTCTGGTCACAGGTACGATTGTTTTATTTTATTACTTGAACCTTATTTTAATGCCCTTTTTTTTTTGTTCATCCTTTATACTATGTTTTTATTTTATTCTATTTTATTACGGGAACCTTATTTGAATGCCTTTATATTAATTAATCATTTATACTATTTATTTTATTTTATTACTGAAAACGTATTTTAATGCCTTTATATTAATTCACTATACTTTCATTACACTGTTTTAGTATCGATTTATGTTGGTAAATATTGTCGTTTATTGGGGCACATGCAGTTTATCGAGCATATATATGAAAATGAGTAATGATTGAACAATGATTCATTTAATTAGGAAATTTTGGGATTATTTTAAACTAGAATACAAAAATATTTTGTTAAACTAAAATATTTTTTATTCAGTTGTAGAAATGAATCCTTTTTTTAGCTAGTGCTAGTAGTTTACAAGTTGTTTAGATGGAATTTCCCATGACGTGTCACTCTAATTGAGGTCGTCATAAATTCTGTAATCGTCCAGATTAATAATGTAAATGAGTTGTATATTTTATTTCCTCTTTAAACAGCTTTAATGTAGTTTGTTAATAGCTTATACTGTAGCTTACTGCTTAAAAGGTAGTACTTTTAAATTATGAATATCATGCACGTTGTCAAAAAAGTTTTTAAACATTTTCAAACAGTTTTAAAGCCACTCCAACCTGACTCATAATCTTATTGCACTTTGCAACGCACCTCTTCATTCTTTCTGACCTTTAGGGCTGCTACGAGAAGGTTGAGGAATGGCTTAGCGACAACAAACATTTGCTTGGAACCATCGCGATGTGTGTGCTGGTCTTACAGGTACAAGCATTATGACCACACTCATCCTGGCATAGACATCCTGTTTGATGCACACACCCATGCTGATGTCACTTCCTCTATTTTGCAGCTGCTCGGGATGGCCTTCTCCATGACCTTATACCAGCAGATTCACAGAGCGGGAAAGAAGTATGATGCCTAGAGGAAGCCTATGTTACATGACAAAAAACACTTTGAACACCTTATGTATTATTTCAAAGCCCCGTTTCATGCCATCACAAACTATTACCATTGAATATGAAGCTTTTTTTCGGACTCCATCAGATTTAATTATGTAGATATTTTTGCTCAGCTGCTGAGTGGATTTTTTTTTTTTTGCCTGAGGTCTAACTGCAGCTGTAAGATGAAAACTAGTGAGGGGAATAGATTGTGAGAAGCAATTATGGATTTTTGCAACCATTAAACAGATCTTGGAAATAGGCCATTAGCATATGAACTGTACAAAAATGCCCACGTCATGTAAGATTGGACTTCGCAATGCACACAAAAGGATACGTTCACTATTTCTCTCTTGGACTGTTGCGTACACGTAGATGCAATTTTCTTTTGTTGGTGTAATATATCAATCGCATGCTGTATATATTTTACGATGACATAAGCGTACTGTACAATTGCACACAAACAATCATTTATCTGATGAAGTGTTAGGGAGAGTGGGGTAAGATGCGTCAATTCCTTAATCTTCCAAAAACTGCACAATTTTTGTAATATTATTAGATAATCAGAAAGGCTCTAAATGTATGTTTTAAGCATGTTAAAGTAAAATGCGTGGTGTTTTATCAAAGTACATTTTATTCAGAATATTTCTAATTTTTGATATACAGTATAGTTACATAAATTATTTCGATACTCAATTTGGTCTTAACATATTCTGGATATTCTCAAAATATTTCTATCATTTGAAAAGTGTCACAGCTTACCTAACTCTTCCCTACTTTCAGTTAATACGAAATATGAAAATTTGTATTTGTATGAGAGAGAGAGAGTCTAGGCTAGTCATCTGCTCGCTCTGGGGCTTTGTGTCCTGGTGACTCTCTTCTCGTCCTTGTCTACTCTCTTTGTTTTCTCCCTCACTGATCTTTTCAAAGTGCATCTGTACCGCCAGGAGGCAAACGAGCTATCCTACTCCGCCTACCGTCAGGGAAGAGAGGGAGATGAGATCAAAGGATGCAGGAAATAGAGGTTAGGAAATAGAGGGGGGAGAAAGACCTAATAACGGCCTCTCCTGAAAACAAACAGCATCATGCAATGACAGCTGAAAGAGTGCAATGAGAGTTAACCTATAAGCCATAACCTCGGCGAGCTGTTTCTGTCATTTTCCTAAAATACGTCCCTACTCGTAATCAGTTTTTGAGGTCTAAAGGTATATTTTAATCCACAGATTAAATAGCTGCATCATTACAAAGTATTGAATTATCTGGATAATTTATTACCATGTGATATATCTGCATTACTGTTTAACCAACATATTATTTAAAATAAAAATGTTTTAAATAAACTGTACTTGTCTGACATAAATATATTCCAAAATATCTGCCTCCAAAAAAGGAAAAACATTATTCATTTTTTTATTAATTATGCATATTCCAGCATACATTACAGTTAAGCACTAGCAAAGCTGAATAATAATTATGTAAATGTAAATACATTGTGTAAACATGTTAAATGAATGAATGTCAGTGGCCAGTTTGATGGGTTTTTTTTATGCCTGAGTGCAAACTGTATTTGTCTATTGGTTGTCTAGTAACTCTCACACCATGGGATGTCCAGATAATTAATCTCTTTCTCAAACTTGTGGATTTTCAATTAGGTAAACAAGGAATGAGCTACTGTGAGTCACATCCTGTTTTTCAATGATACATATCCTTGCTGGTTCATAGACCGTGGACCTTTATTTATTTATTTAAAGGATCTTCTAGTGAAATGGTTCTGGTAGCTGGTAGTCTGGAGCGCGTTTCTGTACACACTTGCTTCACGTTTAAAGCACTCTTCAATTTTATTAAAGCATAAACGAAATTAGGGAGTAAAACAAAACATATATTATAACAACTTTATACAGCTCAAAATACACAACAATACAAAATACAAAGTAGAAAACTGTATTGTCTCTTGTTCTCCCTAGAAGGGAGATGTGGAGACAGGGTGGACCTCTCTGTAATACATGAAGGAAGGGCCTTTGTTGACTCTTAGATCTGCTGTGTGATGTTTGGCATTGAGATCAAACTAAAGCTGTTGTTTGGTGATTAGTCTCTGTCTCCATCTGTTGGCCAAACACTGGATATAGTTGTGTGTGTGTGAATGCTAGTGTGTGAAACAGATAACTTATTCTCTCAAACATATTCTTATTCGCATACATGCAAACATATAGTTTCATTGGTTTCAATTGTTCACACACACACACCTGATTCAAATGTGTATCTCTGATGCCCCGTGCTTGGATGGATGTGTGGTATATTGTGATGTGTTTCAGAGAGCAATGCCTTGTGGTATATTTGCTTTTGACATGTCCTAGCAGTATATATAAATATATATGCGACGCAGTTACTTTATAGGGTTTAGTTTAATTTTTGAGAGAGAGAGAGAGAGATTTCCTGCTTTTTGTCTCACAAAACATTGCATCCCTACAGAGATATGTTCTGGGACTTTTGACGGGGGATGGCTGTAAATATTGAGAAACTGAAAACCGAAAACTCCATGAGTATTTGTCTCTTTTTCTCCATCAGTAGTGGTCCTCTTTTTCTCCAGTTATCCCCAAACCCATCTCTCTGACTGAGAAGACTTCAGCTGTACTGACTCACTGTTGTCTCCATCTGCCTGCAGCCAAACAAAGGTAAATCAAACAATGAAATGACAACACAAACTACACAAAAGCTCAGTGTGGTAAGCTGTCAATTACCACAGAAAGCTTGTACCATCTCTCAGTTTATTACAGAAGTTCCAGGATGCCATGTCTTATTTTGTCAACTTAATTTTCTTATAATCTCAATTTCAACAAAAGTTGTTTTCTTGAGGTCTTCTTTCCTTTCCCCCCAAAAAAGTCACTGTTTGGATTTAAATTGGCAAATGCTTTTAAGAGTTTATGACTGGACCATTATTACTGTGATGATTGTGTTTCTAGCATGTTATATGTGTATTATCTTATTATACCCTAATTGATGGAGCATGTAGCTTTTCATTTCTTCAATAACTATGTAGGAAGACACATAATGGCTATATTCCAGAATCACAATGTCAAGATTCATCAGGCTCAAGTTTAAATCCAAACAGCGACTTTGTTTTTTTGGTCAGGCAGTGTATATACTGCTGCCTCATGAGTGAACGAATTGGTGTTTATTTTGATATTTCTAAAAAAAATACTTGTTTTGTTATATAATTTGACTGTAGGTGGTAAAATTTTGTTGCGCCTCCAGTAATATGTAAATAATATCAGGTACCATATAATACCCATTCATGCAAGCATTTGTTTACAAGCATTTCTTTACAATTTCTATGCATAACTCTACAAAAGTTTAAGATCAGTAGGAAAAGTTATACTTTATTATGCATTAAACTGTAAAAAGTGTAAAATAAATATCTTTGTCAATTTAATATAACTGTTTTTAACATTGATCATTTTAAGAAATGTGTCTAATGCACCAAAACAGCTTATTAAGCATTCATAAAAGATATTAATATATAATATATTTCACAGTATTACTGACTTTACTATATTTTTCGTCAAATAAATGCAACCTGGTTGAGCAGAAGAGCCTTTTTACCGACCCCAAACTTTTAAATGGTAGAGTAAAATATATATTTTTAAAACTCAGAAATTAAATTTGACAAGTAACTGACCTTGCTCGCGATAGCTTTCAGTTTACCCAGTAACGAAGGAGTATTTGAGTAAACGACATCGTCATCATTCTCCTCCCCCTCTCCCTCTGCTAGTGCACAACTGTCCGCTGCTGGCAACTCACAGTCCTTATTGGCTGACATCACTAGTCTGGAGTATTTATATTCAAGCCTATTCAAAAAAGAAAAAGATTTAAAAAAAAATTAAAAAGCATTTTTACATCTGAAGCTAAGTTTCCATTGACAGCTTGTTTACCTCTTGTTCTTTTTCCAGAAATAGCATGTGAGAGAAACCAAGAGGGCGGCCATGAAGGCTCCACCCCCAATTCCCGCCTTCACCCATTGGCCGACCACCTCACAGTGGGCAGAGGTCTTGTTCAGGAGCGGAACTCCTTTAGTGCAGAGTTTTGGCTCGTTCCACACATAGAGGGTGTCCTGTTATGAGATGGACGATCATTAAGGCGTCAAATAAATTGGAATAGATACATGTGTGGTACAGTTAGAGATGTACCTGCACTCCTCCTTTGCACGCTCCTTCTATTGAGTGATAGTCAGCTTCAGTGCAGAGAGGACAAGCACTAGAGCTCTCCCAGAGGAAATGAAACTCACAGCCATTACATGTACCTGCTGGGCACTTGCTAAACACACACAAACACACAATCAAGAAATGGCACACATCAAACTCTTTTTATATAATTAAACATTTACACGAAAAATTATTTTAGACACAATATCGGGAGTTACTTTGTATGTTTTTTCTCTAAGCTCTTTCTTGCTCTTCTTTGCAATTGTGAGATATAAAGTCAGAACTGTGAAATATAAAGTCAGAGATATACACTTGCAATTGCAAGAAAAAGTAAAAATTCTGACTTTATAACTCAGTCAAACTATAAAGTCAAAAGTCACAATTATCTTTTAAATAGTTTTATTCTGTGGCTTCCATTAAAAACTTTGTGATTAATGTGTCTTTTCTGTAAGCAAAGAAAATGTTTGTAAATGTAATTAATCGGTCTGGCAATTTTATATTCATTGCATATTTGCAACTGGCCTGCAAACCTTCACTGGTATTCGTATTAGCATACATATTAATAACTGAGTTTTCAATTTGTTGAGCTTTGATGATAATTCACCTTATACAAATAATGTAACTGACTTTTTAACTCGTCCTGTTTGGGTTTTATTTATAAATTAATTATCCATTAAAAAAAATGTTTTTCTCAATTTACTGAGCTACTCTACTATGCACATTTTAATGGAACTTTAAATTGAAAAAAGTTATGTCAAACTGAATAAATGCACCTTGGCACAGTGAGCTCTCCACGTGGGCTCTTTTCAGGACTGCAACGCAAAGTCACGACTGTGCTACGGCCATTCAGACAGGATGCTATGGGCTGCGGTGAGCTGATAAAAAAAAACATTCATGTTATTAATGTAATATCATTGCACACATCAACTAAGAATCTTTAACAATTTAATTGAATCTTTCTTCATTTACCGATAGAAGAAGTTGATATCTGGAACTTTCCGTGACGACTCCGAGAAGAGGTCTGTGCTGGCAGTGACCCCATCCAGACTGTTCTCAACAGAAGCTCCTGAGAAATGGAAGCATGAAGAAAATGAGACACAAGTAAGCAATTCAAACACCTCTATTCTGCAGGGAACTAAACACAAAAATTTATTGTAGATCAGGGGTTTGTTGATAGGTTGTACACTCATTGTTGCAGTGCATTATGGGATTGAATGCGTGCACTCGATAACGTCCACTATGGTTTTGAGCATCACTATAAAAGGCTGTCCCCTCACTTAGTGCCCTATTTCGGTGATTTCGGACACAGCCTAGGAAGTTATAGGCAGGAGAGTTTGGATTGGAGCTAAATTCTGGAAAGTGGATCTTGAGGGCCCCTGAGAACCCCTGTTGTAGATTATTGCAAGTCAATGGTTTCGCTGTGGCAAAGGCATTGACACAGGCTTGACACTGATTCCTGAGCAGACTTGCTTAAAGAAGGACATAACAGACTGACACCAAATTACATTAAAGTAATTTAACATACACTCCCATTTAAAAGTTTGGAGTCAGCCAAACTAAGGATTAATTAAATTTATCAAAAGTGACATTAAAGTCATTTATAATGCCACAAGAAAAATATTTTAACTTTCTATTCATCAAAGAATCTACAGAGCAGCGGGAGTCGTTCAGAGTAGCAGAGCAGTTTCAGATTACAATGATTTTTGGAGGATCATGTGACACTGAAGACTGGAGTAATCATGCTGAAAATTCAGCTTTGCAATTACAGGAATAAATTATATTTTAAAATATATTAAAATAGAAAACAGAGATTTCATATTTTAGTAATATTTAAAAATCTTAATAATATAAATGTAGCTTTGTTGAGCATTAGAGACTTGTCTCAAAAATCATTTAAAAAATCTCACTGTCCCCAAGCTTCTGAATGCTAGTGTTTGTTAAATAACATTAAATAAGGTTACAAACCACATAATCTCACCAAGGAAAGTGTCAGCCAGGCTGATGGACTGAGACGACAGGGCTGTTCTGAAGCCCCGCCCATCTGCAGGAATGATGGTAGATTGGCACACAAACGTCTCAACAAAATTGTTGAGGTCAGCGGATTCATTTTGCACGTCCTTACTAGACAGATCTGTGACATTGTCAGTGCATACCGCCACCTTCTTCCCCTGCGAGAGAGAGTAAAAAGTGCAAACTGACCATGTAGATCAAAAGCAATTGTTCCTGTTTCTATTTTCTATTAAAGCAATCTATTATTAGCTAGACTGAAGTCCGTTAAAAATAGAAAATAGAGATGTTTGTATGTGAGAATACCTCAGCCCCACATAGACTGATATTAAACTGGTGGTAGTATTTGGTTCCCTTGGAGGTGAAACTAGGCCCGTTCATGATTGACCCCACTGAATTTAAGGCACTCAAGTCGTAGGTGAAGGTTCGGTTCTGATCCATATGCGAGAAGGTGCAGTCGTTAAAACACACAGAGTGTTCCTGGACACAAACGCACACAATAAAACACATTTTGGATGTTATATATAGTTATACTGTCATATATAGTCAAGCATTTCTTCTGATTTTACTCTTACCTTGTTGCTCTTGCTACCAGGACCGCAGGGCTGACAAGCCTCGAGCCCATAGATGTGATGCCCGGAGATGAAGGTGTTGGGCGGGCACTCCTGGCACTGGTTAGTGTCTTTGTTGATGAAGTGTCCGGCAGGACAGGGGACACAAGAAGAGCCGTCCTGCTGACTCATCATTGCACAGGCGTGGCAACCAGACGCTGAGCCATCCATCGCATTTGTCACCGTGATTGAGTAGATCTTTGCGATGTCATTTACATAGTGACGCATCTGGGAGAGACAGACGGCGAATGAGAACGTTTTCCATGCAACAAAAAGGTACTTTAGACTCATTTCTGGTAAACACTTACATCAATGGCTTTGTTGGTACGTTGGAAAGCCCATGTGTAAGACACAGAAGCATTTTTGGTCATGATGTGGGTGTATGCTTGTCTAGGTTTACTCCCTACCCATGATTCCACAACATTTGTGCTCTTCCTGTTTACATCCTACAGAGAAGATATTGATTCATTAAATAACTTCATTTATCATAATGATTGGGCCACCTGCTAAATTAAATACGGAACATTGTGAGGTAGCATTTAATTTATCATTGCATACTGCATAATGTTTTTCACATACTTTTTATGTTATTTTTTTTGTCTTACTATCATGAAATAGAGTTCACAGTCTGCGCTGCAGTTGGTCTCAAAGATAAATGTGATTCGGCCAAACTCAGTAGCTGAAGCATCGTCCACAGAAGTAGGAAGTCTGAGAGAGATAAAAGGTAAACGTCTTTAAATGTTCTGTGCACAGGCAGAATTTTTACACGATAATTGTAGATTTGACTTACTTGAATCCAGGCACTCGTAAATTTAAGATGAGGTAATCGTTATCTGAGCCACCCACTCCACTACGAATATGGTCGCCAGCCACCTCCCAACCTACAGAAGCAAATATGATATACATAATATGCTCTCTCTCTCTCTCTCTCTCTCTCTATATATATATATATTTATATTGTATTACACCTACCATTCATTTCATCACATTTAGAGTTGCCCACATTAAAACAAGATGTTTTCATATTCCTCGGAAGGATGTTCCACCACTTGTATTCATATCCTAAAGAAGGTTCAGTTCCTCCCGGGCATCTTTGACATTCTGTGTCAAGATAAATCTCCATTACAGTATCAGTAAACCAAAAGTATAACTTAATAATACACACAAGTATGTATCTATGTTTATGTGTGTGTCCATATACCTGCAGTACCATCCGAATAAGTCCCTTGTGGGCAAGGTAAACAGGTAGAAGAGTTGTGCATGTAGAAGCCTGGATTACAGGGTGGACAGTCCTCTTTCTCTCCAGAAGGTGGCAGTGTGACAGCACCAGTCACATTCTCCACACACACTTGAGGCTCCACCCACCTGTACAGTATCTGGGTCTAAAATGATACCGTGATCTTAACAATTAACCAATTATCCACACAACATTTACAACAAAACACATTCTGCATTAAATCCTACCTTGCCTTCACCATCACAGGCCGTGTGGATCTGAAAATAATCTTTCTCTGAACAAGGAGGCCTCTCTTTACACCGCGACCATCCCTCCTCTAGAACATGCACACATGTAGAAAAACATTACACACAAACGTGCGCTGGGAATGGTGTGTTTAAGTTACTAGATACTAGCCATATGTAAGAAATCATCTGCATTCGTACGGGAATACTGAGTCTCGGAGCAATGTGTACACGAACTGGCTCCCTTTCCAGAGTAAGTATTCCTGAGACAAAGGTCACATGTGGAAGAGCCTGGAGTTTTACTGAAGGTGCCCGGCCTGCACGGAAAACACTCTGACGTGTACGCCACACCTGCTCACAAAACATGTAAAAGTATAATGATTTGTCAGTAAGAAGGGCATGAGTCACACATGTTGACATTGGTAGAATCTCACACCTTCGATCTGGATGTTCTTCAAAAGGACCGGCTTCACTGGTTTGCCACCCAAGAGCATTCCCGTGGTTCTCCAATACAGAATATTCGTTCCTGTCTTCAGATTTACCTGCGACGTACAAAAACTACATTAGATGTCAATTTACATCCAAATTCTTCAATATTAATTTAATATGCACGATTCCTAACCGTATGTGTTCCCCATTCTCCGCTGGTGGTGAGTTTGATCCATTTCTCACTCCCTGTCTGGTCCATCTCCTGACATTGGTCATTCTGAATCTGTACCAAACGGGATTTTTTGGGAGTTATAGTTTCGCTTACAGCGCAATTGTAGAATAAACTGCAAGCTGTATAAAGTAAAACACACAAAGAACTCGAAGAAGACGTTGCTGTCGACATATTGATAGTCGAAGGAGACGGATCCCTGCTTCATGAGATGCACCGCGTACACCAGCGACACTGTGCAGTCGTCACGATTGGATTCCAAGTGAGTTCCCTGAGCTGTCCATGAGGAACTGCAATTGAATAATACAGTGTAAACTGGTAGAATATATGATATATAAACAGAAAATATTTCAGATTGGCCTGCAACTTGGCACTGACTTGTTGCAGGTCATTGATTCGTCTCCTGAACCTCCTGAGTCCATGTATGTGGCCAGACTGCTGAATCCTGCAGGGATGGAATCCCACTGGTCGAAACGCACACCACTGCCCAGCGAATAAGAGCCAGCCGCACATGACGTGCACTGCTGGGAGGACATCTCCAAAAACTCACCAGCTTCACAAGAAAAAGCTGTGCGAACAAATAAGAACAGACTGACGCAATACACTCTTAAAAATAAAGGTTCTTTATTCCATGTTCAACTTCTAACATTCATGGAACCTTTCCGTAATTGTACAAAAGGACCTTACTAGTGAAAATGGTTACTTTAGATGATTAAAATGCCCTTCACACTAAGAAAACGGTTCAATTAAAGGTTCTTTAATGGGAATGCTGTTGAATCCTCCTTTTAAAACTATTATTTTTAACAGTGTACGCATTCACTGAATGTTATTGTTATTGGGGGCAGTCGTGGCCTTATGGTTAGAGAGGTTGTGGGTTCGATTCTCAATGCTGGCAACGACTGAGGTGCCCCAATGCTCTGTGTGTGCGTGTGTGTGTACACTAATCACTGCTCCTAATGTGTGTGTGCACTAACTTGGATGGGTTAAATACAGAGGACAAATTCCGAGTGTGTGTTGCCATACTTAGCCTTCCCGTCTCTTCACTTGACAAGTACTTTTGATAACTAACTAAATATAAAACCAAGGAAATGCGCCCAGAGCTTTTCTCAAAACTAACTTAAGCGTTTTTTATGATCTAGTTTTGCAATTACTTTTAACAAACTGTGATATTATGTATGCATGAAGTCAAAAATAGTAAAGTATAAAATAATAATTGTGAACATTTTCCGCTAAAAGTGTCCAAATACTTTTTTGAGCATGCATTGACTTTAAATTAAAAGCCACTTGGTTTGATTTTTAAGTAATGTAGTGCATATTCATGAAGCATGTCTATATTTGGTTGTTTTCTTACTGCAGTCTGTGCCTCTGACTGGCTCTGGCAGGCCCGTGCAGCTCCCCTGTCTGTGAGGAATGGCAACTCTCCATCTGGAGCCTGTGCTGTCACACTCTGTGTACTCAAAGTAGTAATCTGTCTGAAACACACACAGATATCGACATATTCAGACATACTACATCAAACACACGTTATGGTCATTAAACGGGACTATATCTGGGGTTTTTTGTTCATAAATCAGCAAAGAAAAATTTTGGAATGTTACAACTACTCAACATATATCTGAAACATATACACATTGACCTATTCAGACATTTACAGCAGTGAATTGTTTTTGCACATTTTATAATAGTGTTTCATTTAGTGGCAAAGCACAATGATTATTTTATTTGAGCCAATGGCACAATTGATCCCTTTACTGCACAACTATCATTCTGTATGAAATAAAACATTTAACAAAAACAAAATAAAGTAATTCAAATAAAATATATAAGGGCAATCTTTAGCAAAATAATTGGCATGGTTGTATACATTCAGCAGCAAGAAATATGTATAATCCTGGATACATGTACATAGAACATGATCATCTTTTTTTCTCATGTGCTCTTATCAAAAACACAGGCAGCTTTACAGAATGTGGCCTTTCTAAACATATGGTCACATGACAAAATTTCTGACATTTTTTAGATTAAGCAGGTGACACATCTTACCCCACTCAGCCCTATCTGATCTTTTCCTGTTTCTAAAACACTCAAACTCCCAGGCACATATAACAGATAGCCAGATATTGTGTGTGTCTGTGTGTGTGTGTGTGTGTGTGTACGGTGGGAGGGGAGGATTGGGACGATCATTCTATCTGCCTTCTGTCCCCGGACAGTCACCAGGGCAACAGCCAGGAGCCCTGCGATTGTTGTCATGACAATCACTCATTACTATTGGTTGTGGATGTTAATGTATTAGGGTCTGATTTACACTGATAACAACCTGAAATAATGAGGCCACTAAATACCTCCTGTGTGTGCTGCGTCTTTGTTGATAGATCTGTTATGCAAATCAGTTTGTATTCAATGCCCTGAAAGACACACCTCCTGTTCTCCTGTCCTTTAGGGGTCTACTACACACACAAAGGCCAAATCCACTGAATACACACACAAAGGAAGAGCACATGCCATACATTAAATTACATAACTTAGTATAGCACCAAATGCTGTATAATACAGTGTAATGAAGTTGTTGGCTACACTGCCTTCAGTAAGGTGATAAATGCATCCCCATGGAGGTGCTTGTCATCTGGTAATGCTTGGTTACAGCAAACACATTATCACTAATGATGCACCTGCACCTGTCACTATTGCCCCAGTCCAGCCAGCCCCCCTCACAAATGCTCTTAAAGTAACAGTTCACCCTAAAATTAAGATTCTGTCATCATTACTCACCACCCATGTTGTTCCGAACCCGTATTTTAGATATAAAGAACGTTTTCTATACATTAAAAGCAAATGGTAACTGAGGCTGTTATTCTGCCCAGAATTCATTATTCTTTGTGGCCCTTTAATGTGCAAACATAAAGGCAAATCAGTGTACTTGTACAAGAACAACACCAGTCTTTTCAAATCAAATAGAGGGTGGAGATCCAGAGAGCTCATTCGCTTTGCATAAAATGTTATAAGTTCGTATGAATCCATTTTACAAGCTATAAAACAACTGCAGCGCATAACGCACAATAATCGAGCTGTCATCTGATTGGTCAGCTGAGACCGCGTCATCATATTATAGGATCCTCGTCAGTCTCGGATCTAACCATTTTAATGTCAATAACAAGATGTTCTTTTTGCTTTTTCATCGCGTATAATGTTCAAAAATAACCATTATGATTGTGTATTAAAATACAAAATAACAATAAGCATTTTAGAAGCTCACAGCATATCATCCGTATAATATTTTAGCATGCATTTTAAATATCATGTCATAAGCAGAAACAAGATTTGTATAGGTTGTGACTGGTTTAAAATGGTCGTGATATTTAAAATATTTTACAGAAAGGTGGCATGTTGTCGTTTACCTCTTTACACTGTGGCAGATTCACTGACGCTCGTGCGCAGAGGAAGAGGGTTACAAAGCGCACAAAATAACAGGATGTCCAAAGCGCCCTCTTCTCCATCTCATAAAGGCAGGAATTACAGAAAACCAAGGAATGCTAAGGATCTAAGTAAAGATAACGAGATTTCGCGATGTCTATTCATAAACTACACACTGAGATGCGAACACGCTGCTCTCTGTTCAACGTTAAGCTCCTACTGTAGTTGCGCTTATGGGGCTTTGATTGACAGCGAGCGTCTGACGTCACGCTAGTCTAGTCTCCCTGTGTCAATTCACATCTTTTATTTAGGCCAAGTTAATCTTTTTGTAATACCTGAAGCATTAAGGATTCACAAATGACAATGTTCCGCTAAAAAAAAACAACTAACTGTTTATTTATAATATAAATACAATAGCTTATAAAATGCCTGGCATAGGATTGTTCAATGATGCTTTGTTAATGCACAAAAAAGTTGAACACTCACACAATGCTCTTTTATTATTTACAGTGACCCCCAGTAAGACAGTCGGAAGGGCACCAGAGAGATGATGCATAATAAATAATTCAGTAATATTACACCATTACACAATCTCATTTATTTACTGACTGTCATGATATAAACAAACTTGTTTTTCAACTTGAATCTTGTAAGAATCAACCAACCAAATCTATCTATCTATCTATCTATCTATCTATCTATCTATCTATCTATCTATCTATCTATCTATCTATCTATCTATCTATCTATCTATCTATCTATCTATCTATCTATCTATCTATCTATCTATCTACTGACCCTTCGTTCTTTTTTTTTGTAAGAATCTTGTAAGACTATATCACCGGTGATCATAATAACTTTCACACTATATCAAAGATGAGACAAGGAAAATCACACATTTTCATTTCAAAATTGCAGCAAAAATATTTCGTTGTTAATTTGAAATCAAGTAGTAGAGTATTGTATATCAAATTTCAGCTCATAAATGTTCTGACAGTGTAAATAAACAAATAAATAAATCAATATTTGATTTGAACAAGCCCCTAATCAACAGCAGGTGGCGCTGCTGATAGAGCCACCAATCTGATATCGTTTCAATGCATCCGCTGTAAGTCTAATACTTCTGTTTAACCTACATAGTAAAACCTTTAATTCTACAGACGAGTATTATGTAGATATAAGGTGACACGTCACATAAACGTGCACTTTTTAGACAGACTTACACTCGAGCAAAACAATAAATAAGTAAACGGAAGTCACCATCGGGCTTCTGTAGATACTTCCGCTCTGAATGAGGAGAGGAAGAAAAAAAGCGCATTTTCCTCCATCCTGGTATTTGCCTTCATCCTGGTCACTGCGAAGTCCCCGTACCCAAAACAGGAAGTAAGTACCAAAATCATAGCTAAATTTCACTTTCGCTCGCCCCTGTGCGCTGGACCTGTATTGTTTTATTCTTTACGTCAAAAAAACAATGCACCACGTCGAATAAATGTCGTCGTTACTTCAAGGCGTCATGATACACATAAAAATGGCGTCTCATTATTCCTCATCTGCTTATTAAATGAGAAGATAGGAAATTAACAATAAGACAATACTCATATTGGTGTATAATATTATTTAATGCTGATATTATTCAGTTTGTCCACAAAAATGTTGTTAACATGCTCTCGAGTCGTGCATTTGTGTGCTTCATTCAAGTTTGCAGTGCACTGGTTAAATGTCCTGTGGATCTATGGTGAAAATATATACAGCAGCAAACTATCTGAATTAAAATGGCAACATTTTACATTAGTTTAATGAATATACAATTCAAATTATGTGTTTATGCTTACCTCTTTAGCTTATTATAAATGTGTGTGTGTGTGTGTTTGTCAATTAATTAACCTGTAGGCTGAGCATGAACACAGGGGATGTCCCGGCAACTGTGACCATTGAATCCGTCAATTCTGTCACATTTACTCAGGATACTGATGGAAACATAATTCTGCACTGCCCTCAAAATGGTAAAACTGACCTGTGACCTCATTCTATTGTGCTTTACAAGACATTTTGTCTTGAATTGTAAGTATTTGTTTCTATAATATTAATGCATGTTTTGGTCATGTAGATGTGGAGGATCTGGGTTCAGACGAGACCAATGAACCTGTTCACAAACGACTGCGGCTTTCCCATGAAGACGGAGAAGACCCTCAGGACTCTACCTCAACCGAGTACTCTGTTGTCACTCTGCCTAGTGAGTAGAAACACACATGTGCATGTGTATATACAGTGTATGCCATTTGATAATGCAAATGTTGATTGTTTTTAAATAATTTTCCTGAAAACGTTCCTGTCAGCCATCACAAATTAACTCTTTCCCCGCCAGCGTTTTAAAAAAAAGTTGCCAGCCACCGCCAGGGTTTTTGACGATTTTCACTAAATTTGAATGCCCCCGCTGAATATTTTCTTCCATGAATATATGAAGATGATATATATAAAAATAAAGATCTGAGCCTCTGCTTTTAGGCAAAAAAAACGTTTTTATTTTATCTTCATCTGTTCTTTTTTTATTGCCTCTTGAACAGAGGTAGGTTTTGTCAAAAACACAACATTTTGGACAAAAAACTGAGAAAAAGGTGTTTTTATCAAACAAGTGCATTTAAAAGCAGAATACATTCAGATGTTGTTTCCTTCATATATAAAACTTTCCAAAATAAATTAAAAACATAAAATAAATGTAAAATATATCAAATTTCCCAGGATGTAAGGGAAATGTAACTTTTGCAATAAAACTTCTGCCTCTGCCTCTCTGTGTTCTACCTATAAATAATTGGAATTGCAATAAACAGGCCTAGACACACACACACACACACACACACCCACACACACACACACACACACACACACACACACACACACACACACAAATACATTTTACAATGTGGTAAATGTGCACAAAGAGAGAAATAATTTGACAATTACACCTTCATATTTAGACAGCCACACATAAATGCCTGCACACACACATACATATTATAGTGTCATAATATTATACGATCTATCTGCGGCACGTCCATGGCTAGCATGAACATGTGCATCTCTCTCACTGACTACTTCGTCCCGATCAGATTCAGAATTATCAAATAAAGAGTGATCGGACTCCGAGTCCATTAACCTCCAGTACTTCAGCCATATACCTCTGCATTGTCTGTCTGATACATTCTCACTACTCCACTGTTTGAGACGATTGCAATCTGTTTCTCTAAACAAAGAGTTGCGCAATCATTCAGGACATGCGCGCAGGTCTTCCTTACCGTATACCACCTAAAACACGGATACCCGGAAAATTCCGTGTTTGGCGCAGATGCGTTTTTTCATTAAACACGGAAAATTCCGTGTTTGGCGGGGAAAGAGTTAATGTAATATTTATAAATACATGCCTATGTGGTGATGCAGCCTGAATCATAATCACACCACATTTGTTCGTTTAAGGCGTTTGTTCTGTATTGTATAAAGCATTATATAAATAAAGATGACTTGATTTGACTATATCATGTCTAAATAACAAATAATGACATTTATTTACTGATATTGTTTTAATATTTAACTTAAAAATTACACGCACACAAAATCACTTGCACCCATCACTCGCACTAAACTGTAAAGATGCTGATTTCAGTTACAGAAGGCGATGAAAGCTTCGAGGTGACAATGACTGCTACAGAGATGAGAGATGGGGAGCTGGAATCTGATGATCCTTCTGAAACACCGGTAGAAACCCAAGTTCATATGTTTATGAGTATCACCTTTCATTTATTTATCTATTTTAAATAATCAATGTAAAACTTTGTGTGTCAACAGGATAATGATTCTCCTGGGCAGAAGAAAGGTGAAGATGTATCAGCTGTCAGTCAAGCCTGGTTCACAACGAAAGAAGATAAAGACACACTGGTTAACAAGGGTACGTTTGGCATATTCTGCATATATACAGATCTGTATTATCATACAAACACAGCAGTATAAACACAGGACCTGATATCAATATGCGCGGTCATAGTATTTGTCATATACCCTCAGGTCACAAATGGAAGCAGGGTATGTGGTCAAAAGAGGAGATTGATCTCCTGATGAACAACATAGAGCATTATCTAAAGGTGGGTATGGTTTATGAATGCATCACATTTGCTCACATCTTTGATTTGCACCCTAACTCTTCATCCGTTTGTGCTTCCAAACTCAGAACCGAGGGATCCAGGACCCTGCGGAGATCATCTTCGAGATGTCAAAAGAGGAGCGGAAGGATTTTTACCGTAGTATAGCGTGCGGTTTGAACAGACCGCTGTTTGCTGTATATAGACGCGTGCTACGAATGTACGATAACCGAAACCACGTAGGCAAGTAAGGACATAGTAGATTTTATTTCTCTGTTAAAAAAAGATTTACAAACCATATATACACCAAAAATGTTTGTTGTAACATTTCATATGTGCCTTTCTTGTCATTTAGATACACTGATGAGGAGATCAATAAATTGAAAGAGTAAGTTGAACTATCAATCTATGAATGCCATTAGTGCAATCTAAATTTAGTCTACATTGTCAGATTTCGGTGTGTGTGTGTCTGTGTTATTAGGCTAAGGGAGAAACATGGAAATGACTGGGCTACCATAGGGGCGGCACTTGGCCGGAGTGCATCGTCTGTGAAGGACCGCTGCCGACTCATGAAGGACACATGCAACACCGGTCAGTTCCCCCAAATTTTCATTTTAGTGTTTTCTAGTTTTTTTAGTCTGTTTTTATTATACTAGCAGAAACTATATCCATTTGAAAGTATAGTATCTATGTTTTATTTAAATGTATATATAATATAGAACATAGAAATGTCTGTAGTATTTTTTTTTATATAATATAATGGATTAAAGAATTTTAAATATGTTTCTGTTGCATATAATTTTTAATTTATTATTTAATTATTACAAATAATTATCATTTATATAGTATAGTTCTAGTAATTATTAATGAATGAATAAATAAGTGTTTTGTTCAATCGTTATATATATAATGTATGTTTATTAAAACAAATTTTGTAATAGTTTTGAATTAATGAAAAAATCATTAGTATAATATTATTCTAAATTATAACATTTATTATTATACTATTATTATACATTTTATATATAAAACCTATTATTCATTCACACACACACACACATATATATATATATATATATATATATATATATATATTAGGGATGAGCAACGATTAATCGCGATTAATCGCATCCAAAATAAAAGTTTGTGTTTACATAATATATATGTGTGTAGTGTGTATAATTAATTTGTATATATAAATACCCACACATGCATGTATATATTTAAGAAAAATGTGTTATTAATATATCAAATATTTATATTTATATAATATTAATTGTGAATAAATATATATAAAATATATACATGCACATATATTTCTTAAATATATATACATGCATGTGTGGGTATTTATATATACAAATTAATTATACACACTACACACACATATATTATGTAAACACAAACTTTTATTTTGGATGCGATTAATCGCGATTAATCGTTGCCCATCCCTAAAAGTATGCTTTTGAAAAAGGTGTGGGTGACACTAATATCTTCTTAAACTCCCACGTGTTAGGAAAATGGACAGAGGAGGAAGAGAGAAGGCTGGCAGAGGTGGTCCACGAGTTGACTGGCACAGAGGCGGGTGATGTTGTAACTCAGGGAGTCTCATGGGCGTCCGTGGCTGAACTTGTCGGCACTCGTTCAGAGAAGCAGTGCCGCTCCAAATGGCTCAACTACCTTAACTGGAAACAGAGCGGTGGGACAGAGTGGACCAAAGATGACGATATCAACCTTGTACGCAGGTCAGTCACGGCTAAAGGGCCAGCATGGAGGACACTGTAAATGCGTTCACAAACTAAATATGAATCATTAATCGTAACTCTGTATGAGCAGGATAGCCGAGCTGGATGTGGAGGATGAGAATGACATTAACTGGGACATTCTGTCTGGTGGGTGGAGCAGCGTTCGCTCGCCTCAGTGGCTCCGTAGCAAATGGTGGACCATCAAAAGACAAGTGGCCAATCACAAGGAACTTCCCTTTCCCGGTGAGTCTTCAAAGTTCAGCGTGTGTGCTATAATGTGAGTTCAGACTCTGAAACATGTTCTCCGTGTGTGTGTAGTCTTGTTGAAAGGGCTGCAGGATGTGGTGGAGTCACCGCCGTCTACGATGAACAAAGTCGTGGTGGTTGGCTCCCGATCGACTAATGCGTCGCCCAGCCCCGTCACTGCTCTGCAGATCCCGGTCCAGATTCCAGTGCAGATCACACATGTCTGTGAGTAAAAGAATCATGTGACTGTGCTTTCAGTGAACCGCTTGTGATGTTTCTTGCAGGTTGAGGGGACATCTAGAGGAATTATTGCGGTTATGTGAGTTTAATAGATGCGATGTGAACTGTTACAATGCTCTTTACACAGCTTCTTCAGACGGTGCAAGCGGTACTTCAGACAGTGAAACCATCACATTGAACTCCGGAGCCTTGCAGACCTTTGAATTACTGCCTGTGAGTATCTCGGATTTACTTTTGATCGTTTTTGTTTTTAAAACTATGATTATTATTAGATCATTTCAGGCTGGATTTGTTAATAATGAGTGTAATTTCCTCCCTAGTCATTTCACCTGCAGCCCACTGGCACCCCTGGAACTTATTTCCTCCAAACAGGAACCAATCAGAGCCTCCCACTCACACTCTCAGCCAATCCCACGGTCACACTCACAGCTGCAGCTTCACCGTCTTCACCAGACCAGATTATTTTACACAGCCTCACGGTAAAACTTTTGTGTGCTATTATAGTGAGCTAAAACTATTAAAAACACATTTGTTAATTGAAATAAGATAACATTATTTTCTCTTTCCTCATCAGACTGACACTGAGAATGTGACCGTTCAGATGTCCCACCCTGGCATTATCATCCAGACGGTGACCTCAGAGGACCTCTCGGACCCTCTCGGCCAATCGGAGCTGGAGGGAGAGCAGGAGCTTGTGAAGGAAGAGCCTTCGGAAAACCAAAACAACTCTGGGGAAGAGGAACAGAGTGATGAGAGATCAAATGATATGCAAGGAGAAAAGGTATCATCATTTTCTAAACTTCTTCCAAAAATTCTCATGCCACCTTCCTGCTAATATAATTGGGGACCCCCCAATTGGTTTAGACTCTAGACTCTCCTAAAGTGGAGGAAACGGTAGAGAGTTCTGGGATGGGTGAAGGAGCCGTCCTCATGGTTCCGTCTCCGAGCAGCTTTATTCCATCTAATCAAGACCTCAGCACCAATTCTGTCCTGCCCCTTGGAACGCTGACAGGTACTGCTGTTTACTAGTCGACTGACTATGTTTGATAAGTCCATTAGAAGGCTAACAGGTGACCATTTGTTTTTTTTTTCCATGCAGATCCCATTCTGGAGAACCAGGAAGAGGGGTCAAACTGAAGCATCACTATTGGATCAACAGAACTGTTGCCCTGGTAACCAGGATGGGAATTCCAGCACACAAAACACTGACTTTAGTGGATATGTTCCTTTATATAGGGACAAATGCCGCATGCAGGATCGTCCAAACTTCTTCGAATAGACTTGCGTGCATCAAAACACCTTTTCAGTATTTATCTATCATGCAAGTTCCTGAGCCTCATCTGTGTCTCGGTGCAGTTAAGAACATGAAATAATCTGATTAAGCAACTCTTGTTTTTTATGGTGTATTTAAAATGATGTAATGCGTTCATTATTTTAAGTGTTGTTTTTTGGGGGGGGGGGTTTTGTCCATGTATATCTAGATTGACTAGTTTTTGTAGCCTACTTTCTTGCTTAACAGTAATACTTGATGAAGCTATGTATAGCTGCACTGTTGATATTAGAGAGGTTGTACATGAATGTTTGTGTCATTCCAAATTTCCACTAAACTACATGGCCATAATTTATCATCAAATGGTTTAAATATTTACCTTACCTGTTAATGAGTGCCTGTGTGTTTATTTATTGAATAAACAAAATGTCACTACTTGGATGTCAATCATTGCTGTTTACCCATTCAGATGATCTGTTCTTATTAATAAAATGAATCGGACCATAGATATTAAGTAACAGGGCAGTGGATGTGAATGTTATTGGTTAAATCTCCATTGGTCCCCTAAATTTACAGCGAGGTGTGTAAGTGAGGTGAGTGAAACCAAGTGAGGTGTTTTTTTGTTTTTGTCTCAAAATTTTGTGCTAAATTTAACACAAAGCCACAGATCTTGATTTGCAACGGTGTAATTCACACAAATCACCACAGGAGGGCGCAACACGTTTGTGTTTATTAGACTCGATTTGCAATGGTGTAATTCACACAAATCACCACAGGAAGGCGCAACACATTGATGTTTATTAGACTCGATTTGCAATGGTGTAATTCACACAAATCACCACAGGAGGGCGAAACACTTTTATGTTTATTTAATTAGCAGAATGACAGAAACCGAAGCGCAGTTTTCATCCGCTCCACTAGGCGGCGTGAGCGGGCTTCACTGTCAGAGCGACTCCTTCGGGTCCTTGGCAACACTGACGCTTGTTGATGACAGACGCTACAACATGTGCAGATGACAGGCACACAACTGGATATATTTCAGCAAATAAACCGACATACAGTCCGATAAAATGTGGGAATCGAGTGTCATTTAACTCCTCGGTAAGTAGCTTTGCACATAAAGTGAATTTCTTTTGTAAAATGATATCGCGACGCTTAATGTTTTGTATATTTTTCACTGACGCATCGTTCTGCTGAAATGTCATCATAGCAGGGCTCGTCATTGTAATGTTCATGGTGTCTGTAAACTAAATGTTGTTTAAGCTTGTTATGAAAGCATTCGCGTCTTCTATAAAAAGAGAAAAAACTCGTATTTTTTTCTGAACACACTCTCTCAGACCTTTAGAAGGGAAAATTAATCGGGTGTTGCTTTACATTTATAATCAGAATGATAAGGAATGCTGTTTTTATGTGTGTTGTTATTGTAGTCTTACTGTAGGTAATATACTGGATTGATGTTTGTTAATAGAGTCAGTTGCTCTGATGTTTCTGCTGCTTCATGCTTGTGTAGAGCTTTAGTGATTTTACTTCTAATGAAAACCATCATACATACAGTCCAGAACAGAACAGAACAGGGTTAAAACCGTGTGCTGGAAACCAACCTTTTAGGATTATTGTAAATTTAAAACTTAAACTAGTCCCAATTATGGTTGAATCACGGAAGCTACACCAGTTATTTTGTCAAGAGATTTCTTGTTTATTTTTGTGTTACATTGATGTGTCATTGCACACAATAGTTCTATGTAAACTAAATATAGCTCATCCCAAATCTCTCCTCAGCAAACGTATACAAACACAATCTGCTTTCTCAAAATATAATATAAAAATTATTATGAAGAATATTAATAAAGAAAAAAATACTAAAAAATAACATTAAGCAATACAATTTTTGTTTTCAATTATTCGTGTTTATTTGAAGGAAAGTACACTTTAATTTGAATTGAATTAAAAGATTATTATTGATACAGCCTTACTGAACTATACTATATTAATATAATAGTTATATATTTTCACACTGTACAACTTTAGACTTTTAATTTATTCCATTTCCTTCTATTGATTAGTCTTTAGACTAACTTTCACATTCTCATTTATAGATGTAGAATATATAATATAGAGTATTTCTAAAACTATCTTTTTAATCTTTAAAAAAAAAAAAATCTTTTTTTTCATGTCTTTCCTTACAGAAGGAATGTGTTTGGACCATTACATCCAGTCATCAGAAGCAGAGCTGTGGGACGTGTGGACAGACATTGACTGTAATGATGGACTTCTGCTGATGGACAGGTATGTACATGCTTATGTTTTACTGTGCTAAACATGTAGGTTCCCATCATTTTCTTTTTGAAGGGCCTCCCCCTTTGAAAAGCAAATGATGGGAACCTAAGCGGGTGGGGAAGGGATGAGGAGGCGAAATTTTTATATAAAAAAAAAAATATATTTTTTTGTCCTTGTTTCCAAAAAGCATAACCCCTGCTGCTGACTGTCCCGGAAGCTCCGGGGGGAGACCGTACTGGTATCCCCCTCCTTTGGGCGCGCCACTCACACAACATCCACTCCTATCGCGGAGATCTGGCTGGGATCAAACCAGCAACCTCTGAACCCGTGAGGCAGCGCTCTTACCTGTGAGCCACAGATCTCTTGCTGATACATGTGCTGGAACTTATATTTCACTGTTATCCTGAGAGTTTCCAATAAAGCAGTTAAAGTGAGATTCAAACCCACGTCTTCATCAGTCTTGTCCTCAGAGAGTGTGTGTTTATCCGCTCACCTATCATGGATTTCACGTTTATGGCTGTTTTTTTGGGCTCCTTGTCTAATGAGAACTATTGAAAGTCAGCAATAGTGGGACTTGAACTCAGGACGCTGTGATCGAAACACAACTCTTTCTCTCCTGAGCCACTGAGTCTGCTGAGATGAAGAGCATTTTCAACCGGTTTGATCCAGAGTTTTGTGTTAAATGATGAATAACTTTAACAAACATGGATCTGAAACAGGACTTTCTGGTTGGTAAGGTTGACAACTATACGCTGAGCCTGTGAGTCAATTATGTTGTTTTAGATTTAAAGTTTAAAGTTCTTAGCGTATGTAAAAGATTATCGTCATTGATTAATAATTCATTGACTACTCAGATCTATTCTTATAAAAAAATGTTTTTATTTTTAAGTTATTCTTTGTATCAACTGTATCAGTGTGTGTGTGTGTGTGTGTGTGTGTGTTGTGAATTGTGTTGTCCTATCGTCTTTCTATATAAATGCAAAAAAAGTCAGATCTAAAATTATTTTAGCCCTCCTGTGGTGATTTGTATGAATCACACCGTTGCAAATAAAGTCTAAAAAACTGTGCCCTCCTGTGGTGATTTGTGTGAATTACATATAGAGAGTAAAAGAAAAGTGATGATTTGTGTGAATCACACACCGTTGCAAACCGAGTCCGATCGAGTCAAATAAACATAAGTGTTTCGCCCTCCTGTGGTGATTTGTGTGAATTACACCGCTGCAAATTTCTTCTGTCCTCTCTGTTCTGTCCTTCTGTTAAAATACATACATAACGTTACACACACACACATACATACATACAAAAAAACTAGGCTTTCTCATTCAAAAGCAAATCATTATTTTCTGCACCACAGAGCTTGTCAAACATGTTGCTGCTGCAATTTTACAGGAACTTTAATCCAAAGTCTCAGATGTGATAGACCAACGCCACTTTTGCTTCATCGAAGGGTAACGCCCCCTTTTGGGGGAAAACACCATTTCAATCACAGTGTTCTGAGTTCAAATCACACTATTGCTGACTTTCACTTGTTCTCATTAGACAAGGAGTCCCCAAAACCAGTTGTTGTTGTAAAATCCATGGTTGAGTGGATAAACACTCTCTGAGGACAAGACTGTGATGAAAACATGGGTTCAACTCTCACTTTAACTGCTTTATTGGAAACTCTCAGGATAACACTGAAATATAAGTTCCAGCACATGTCTTGAAAGATATCTGTGGCTCACAGGTAAGAGCGCTGCCTCACGGGTTCAGAGGTCTCTGTGATGGGAGTGTGTGTGAGCAGCAGGTGCTTGAAGGAGAAGGAAACCAGTACAGTCTCCAATGGTGTAATTCACACAAATCAACACAGGAGGGTGACACTCTTTTATTTTTATTACAATTGATTTGCAATGGTGTAATTCACACAAACCAGGGCGCAACACTTATGTTTTTAGACTTGATTTGCAACGGTGTAATTCACACAAATCACCACAGGAGGGCGACACTCTTTTATGTTTATTACACTTGATTTGCAACGGTGTAATTCACACAAATCACCACAGGAGGGCGAAACATTTCTAAGTTTATTTAGACTCGATTTGCAACTGTGTAATTCACACAAATGACCACAAGAGGGCGAAACACTTTTATGTTCATTTAGACTCGATTTGCAACGGTGTAATTCACACAAATCACCACAGGAGGGCGAAACATTTTTAAGTTTATTTAGACTCGATTTGCAACGGTGTAATTCACACAAATCACCACAGGAGGGCGAAACACTTTTACATTCATTGGACTTATATTGTTTTGTTGTTTTTATTTGCAAATATATCTATTTGAATTTTGAACAGAAGACAGGACGGAACATAGATAGTGTAAATAGTTCTGTTTGGAAGTTCTTATGTTTTTCTCCTCTCACCCTCTTACAGAAGTGTAGCGCATTTACACTAGCTCGTTAGACGATGTAGTTTACATAGATCTCCGCTGATGGGTTAAGCTGATTCTCGGGAATAAGACTGAATTCGCAAGGCCTACAATCACCACATGAGGGGGCAACTCTTTTATATTTATTAGAATTGAGGTGCAATGGTCTAATTCACACAAATCACCAAAGGAGGGATACACTCTTTTATGTTTTATACACTTGATTTGCAATGGTGTAATTCACACAAATCACCACTGGAGGGAAACACTCTTTTATGTTTATTACACTTGATTTGCAATGGTGTAATTCACACAAATCACCACAGGAGGGTGACACTCTTTTAAGTTTATTACACTTGATTTGCAATGGTGTAATTCACACAAATCACCACTGGAGGGTGACACTCTTTTAAGTTTATTACACTTGATTTGCAATGGTGTAATTCACACAAATCACCACAGGAGGGTGACACTCTTTTATGTTTATTACACTTGATTTGCAATGGTGTAATTCACACAAATCACCACAGGAGGGTGACACTCTTTTATGTTTATTACACTTGATTTGCAATGGTGTAATTCACACAAATCACCACAGGTGGGTGACACTCTTTTAAGTTTATTACACTTGATTTGCAACGGTGTAATTCACGCACATCACCACAGGAGGGCGCAGCACTCATGTTTTTTAGACTCGATTTGCAACGGTGTAATTCACACAAATCACCACAGGAGGGCGAAACACTTTTACATTCATTGGACTTATATTGTTTTGTTGTTTTTATTTGCAAATATATCTATTTGAATTTTGAACAGAAGACAGGACGGAACATAGATAGTGTAAATAGTTCTGTTTGGAAGTTCTTATGTTTTTCTCCTCTCACCCTCTTACAGAAGTGTAGCGCATTTACACTAGCTCGTTAGACGATGTAGTTTACAAAAATCTCCGCAGGTGGGTTAAGCTGATTTGCGGTAATAAGACTGAATTTGTTAGGCCTAAAATCACCGCATGCGGGGGCAACACTTTTATGTTTATAAGACTTGACTTGCAATGGTGTAATTCACAGAAATCACCACTGAGGGTCTACACTCTTTTATGTTTATTACATTTGATTTGCAATGGTGTAATTCACACAAATCACTGCAGGAGGGTGACACTCTTTCATGTTTATTACGCTTGATTTGAAACGGTGTAATTCACACAAATCACCACAGGAGGGCAAAACATTTTTATGTTTATTTAGACTCGATTTGCAACGGTGTAATTCACACAAATCACCATAGGAGGGCGAAACGTTTGTAAGTTTATTTAGACTCGATTTGCGACGATGTAATTCACACAAATCACCACAGGAGGGCGCAACACTTTTCTGTTTATTAGACTTGATTTGCATCATTTTAATTCACACAAATCACCACAGAGGGCGACCCTCTTTTATGTTTATTAAACTTGATTTGCAATGGTTTAATTCACACAAATCACCACAGGAGGGCGACCCCCGTTTTACATTCTTTGGACTTATATTGTTTTGGTGTTTTTATTTGCAAATATATCTATTTGAATTTTGAACAGAAGACAGGACGGAACATAGATAGTGTAAATAGTTCTGTTTGGAAGTTCGTTTTTCTCCTCTCACCCTCTTACAGAAGTGTAGCGCATTTACACTATCTCGTTAGACGATGTAATTCACGAAGATCTCGGCAGGTGGGTTAAGCCGATTTGCGGTAATGTCACCACAAGAAGATGAAACACTTTTGTGTTTATTTAGACTCGATTTGCAACGGTGTAATTCAGACAAATCACCATAGGTGGGCAAAATATTTTTAAGTTTATTTAGACTCTATTTGCAAAGGTGTAATTCACACAAATCACCACATGAGGACATTTTTATTTACCAAAAATTGACAGATAAGAGTGGAAGAGCCAGTGGCTTAGTGGTCTGACCGTTAGATCTTGGCGCGGGCAATCCAGGTTCAAATCTCTCTTGCGGTGTTTAGTTTCATTGGTTTTTCAACAAATAAAAAAGACAAAATTACCAAAAATTGACGAGTAAGAGTGGAAGTGCTGGTGGCTTAGTGGTCTGAACGGTAGAGCTTGTTGTGGGCAACCCAGGTTCGAGTCTCTCTCTTGCGGTGTTTAGTTTCATTGGTTTTTCAACAAATAAAAAAGACAAAAGTACCAAAAATTGATGAGTAAGAGTGGAAGTGCTGGTGGCTTAGTGGTCTGAGCGGTAGATCTTGATGTGGGCAACCCAGGTTCGAGTCTCTCTCTTGTGGTGTTTAGTTTCATTGGTTTTTCAACAAATAAAAAAGACAAAATTACCAAAAATTGACGAGTAAGAGTGGAAGTGCTGGTGGCTTAGTGGTCTGAACGGTAGAGCTTGTTGTGGGCAACCCAGGTTCGAGTCTCTCTCTTGTGGTGTTTAGTTTCATTGGTTTATCAACAAATAAAAAAGACAAAATTACCAAAAATTGGTGAGTAAGAGTGGAAGTGCTGGTGGCTCAGTGGTCTGAGTGTTTGATCTTGGTGTGGGCAACCCAGGTTCGAGTCTCTCTCTTGTGGTGTTTAGCTTCAATGGTTTTTCAACAAATAAAAAAGACAAAATTACCAAAAATTCATAAGTAAGAGTGGAAGTACCAGTGGCTCAGTGGGCTGAGCATGTCCTCCTGGGGTCAGAAGGATCTGGGTTCAAACCCCAGCCTGGTATGTGAAGCATGGTTGCGTGAAGGACATCCAGTCGTGAGCTGTGACAAGCTGCAAAACTGAGCGGATCAGGTCATGACCAGGATGAGAGAAGGCAGGACACGAAGGGGGGAGTACATATCCAAACCGCTCCCCCTGGGACTTCCAAGACAATCTCAAGCAGCGGTTATGTAAAAGGAGTCCAAATTTTCAAAAAATTACATGTAAAATTTTTCACAAAAAAGCCTAAGTCAACATTTTGGGCGTGGCTTATGGACACTCCTCCCTTTTGGGCGTGACTTATGGACACTCCCCCATCTGGGCGTGGCTTATGGACACTCCCCCTTTTGTCATGGCTTATGGCCACTCCCCTTTACTGTTGATTGTACCTGCACTCCATCAAGGTTCAAATCTCAGCTGTTGCTTTCTCTGGGGAAACCAACCAGCACTTGAAAGGCGTTCCCACTTACACACATGCTGAAAAATTCAGACTACAAATACATTAATAAACTGGATTTGTAATGAGGAAATCTTAACTGGTCTGTTTTATCTTGGCAATCATTAAATTGCAAATCAGTCACAGCTTGTCCAAATTAATAGACAAACTAAACCACGTGGGCCACACATCATCTGAATAATTAGTTAATTGACTGATCAACAGAGTCAGTAACAGCAGGTGTTGATGTTTAGAAAGCCAAGATCAGCTGGAAATCATGAACAGCACACAAATGTCACATTTACCATTTTATTGGACACAAATTTAAGTAGATCATTTTTAAAAACATGCCAGTTCAAAACAGAAACAGGTTGAGTCAGGAAAAGGCTCAGATGCATAACAGTTCGGCGGTTGCTCCTCTCAAAATACTCCATGCAAAGTCACTCACTGCTTTTCCTCATGACCTCCAGCAGCTCAAACCAAGAGATCCCTACAAACAGACAGCAGTGAGACAATCAGAAACACTTCAAATTTCACTAATAACTTCCCCTAGGAAGCTACAAATCTCAGAAAGAAACAAAGTGATTGTTTATAGAATAAATATAGATCATAGGAGGTGAAAACGCATGCTCATTTTATGAGCAATTAAACCAATGCAACAGCATCTGTAAGATATCAATCAAGCTACAAAATAGAATTAAATGTCACTTTGATGTTAATCCAAAACAACAAGTTAACATACAGACTCCTTCTACGAGCTATACAAGTATTTTACAAACCTGTTCCAAGAGCCACACCAACATTGCACACCCCTCGACATCTTTCTTATCTGACCCATATATGTCTGGTTTTGGAGTCTCTACTAACGAGCTGATGAGTCGATTCAGGTGTGATTGATTAGGAAGAGTTGGAAAATGTGTTGTGTTTAACCACTGCACCATCGTGGCTTTCACAATATCATCTGTTGTTTGGTGCAGTTTGTTGGATATGCATTTTAACATAGGCAATCTAAGATTCAAACGCAACCATTTATTTATTGAACTCTTTTGAGTTTATTGAGGGCTTTGTTTTCTGTGATAAAAATATTAGCAACTGTGGGATTTGGACCAAGAACTGAATGAAAGACAAATGATTAGCCACTGAGCCACGGCATTTGTGATGTTTGATATGGTTCATTGTGGTTGTTTTTTTAGTTTAGCAACAGCATTCATTAAAACAACAATTTATTGTTCAGCTGCTAGAGCGTTTTTTTTACAGGGTTGGAGATAAACTCAGGAAAGTGGCTCGTCAGGAGCAGGATTAGGGACTTTTTTTAAATCTCTTTCCTCTTCATGCTGTTTTCATATATTAATGCAGATACACTTAGTGTCCACAAGGTGGGGTACATGAACACATTAATCTGGTCTCTGGTTTCATGCACACATGCCTGCTCTCCATCCAGGATTCTCCAAACACTTGTCCTATGTAGAGAAGCTGGAGTCTGTACTCTGAAGGCAGAGAAACACAGGACACTGTGTCTGTTATATTAGGCAGTAAAAAGCGGCAATTAGACACATTTATAGTCAGCTGTTTTACCACAATAATAATATTTTATCCCAAATATTAAACAATCTTTACTATAAATGTAAAATCGGTGTAATTTTTGTGTTTTTGAGTCTGTAAAAGCGAGTCTCGCTCCTCCATTCATAACATCCATACCTCACGAGCGTCCAGAGATCCAGAGACTCACGTGCTCCTCACAACATGGTTCCTCATCACGTGACAGACAGACGAAGATCCAGCCAAGATTGACTATAAGTGCTGCACGAATCTGCTGCCAAAACTACACAAAGTCATTGTCTCATTGTCAAAGTATGTGCGACGCTTTGTAATATAATCAATCTGAAGCTGAATCAACTTTGTGTCTCTTTGCACTAATAAAATAAAGACTCGTCAAATTGAAACTGAAGCGCAGTTTTCCATCCGCTACACTAGGTAATTCACACACATCACCACAGGAGGGCGCAGCACTCATGTTTTTTAGACTCGATTTGCAACGGTGTAATTCACACAAATCACCACAGGAGGGCGAAACACTTTTACATTCATTGGACTTATATTGTTTTGTTGTTTTTATTTGCAAATATATCTATTTGAATTTTGAACAGAAGACAGGACGGAACATAGATAGTGTAAATAGTTCTGTTTGGAAGTTCTTATGTTTTTCTCCTCTCACCCTCTTACAGAAGTGTAGCGCATTTACACTAGCTCGTTAGACGGAGTTTACAAAAGTCTCCGCAGGTGGGTTAAGCTGATTTGCGGTAAAAAGACTGAATTTGTTAGGCCTAAAATCACCGCACGAGGGGGCAACACTTTTATGTTCATAAGACTTGACTTGCAATGGTGTAATTCACAGAAATCACCACTGAGGGTCTACACTCTTTTATATTTATTACACTTGATTTGCAATGGTGTAATTCACACAAATCACTGCAGGAGGGTGACACTCTTTCATGTTTATTACGCTTGATTTGAAACGGTGTAATTCACACAAATCACCACAGGAGGGCAAAACATTTTTAAGTTTATTTAGACTCGATTTGCGACGATGTAATTCAGACAAATCACCACAGGAGGGCGCAACACTTTTCTGTTTATTAGACTTGATTTGCATCATTTTAATTCACAAAAATCACCACAGGAGGGCGAAACACTTTTATGTTTATTTAGACTCGATTTGCAACGGTGTAATTAACACAAATCACCACAGGAGGGCGAAACGTTTGTAAGTTTATTTAGACTCGATTTGCAATGGTGTAATTCACACAAATCACCACAGGAGGGCGAAACGTTTGTAAGTTTATTTAGACTCGATTTGCAATGGTGTAATTCACACAAATCACCACAGGAGGGTGACACTCTTTTAAGTTTATTACACTTGATTTGCAATGGTGTAATTCACACAAATCACCACTGGAGGGAAACACTCTTTTATGTTTATTACACTTGATTTGCAACGGTGTAATTCACACAAATCACCACAGGAGGGCGACACTCTTTTAAGTTTATTACACTTGATTTGCAATGGTGTAATTCACACACATCACCACAGGAGGGCGCAACACTCATGTTTTTTAGACTCGATTTGCAACGGTGTAATTCACACAAATCACCACAGGAGGGCGACACTCTTTTATGTTTATTACACTTGATTTGCAACGGTGTAATTCACACAAATCACCACAGGAGGGCGACCCCGTTTATTACACTTGATTTGCAATGGTGTAATTCACACAAATCACCACAGGAGGGAGAAATATTTCTAAGTTTATTTAGACTCTATTTGCAACGATGTAATTCACACAAATCACCACCACAGGAGGGCACAACACTTTAATGTTTATTAGACTTCGTTTGCGTCAGTGTAATTCACAGAAATCATCACAGGAGGGCGAAACATTTTTAAGTTTATTTAGACTCGATTTGCAACGGTGTAATTCACACAAATCACCACAGGGGGGCGAAACACTTTTATGTTTATTTAGACTCGATTTGCAATGGTTTAATTCACACAAATCACCACCACAGGAGGGCGAAAGACTTTTACATTCATTGGACTTATATTGTTTTGGTGTTTTTATTTGCAAATATATCTATTTGAATTTTGAACAGAAGACAGGACGGAACATAGATAGTGTAAATAGTTCTGTTTGGAAGTTCGTTTTTCTCCTCTCACCCTCTTACAGAAGTGTAGCGCATTTACACTAGCTCGTTAGACGATGTAGTTCACGAAGATCTCGGCAGGTGGGTTAAGCCGATTTGCAGTAATGTCACCACAAGAAGGTGAAACACTTTTGTGTTTATTTAGACTCGATTTGCAACGGTGTAATTCAGACAAATCACCATAGGAGGGCAAAATATTTTTAAGTTTATTTAGACTCTATTTGCAAAGGTGTAATTCACACAAATCACCACATGAGGACATTTTTATTTACCAAAAATTGACAGATAAGAGTGGAAGAGCCAGTGGCTTAGTGGTCTGAGCGTTAGATCTTGGCGTGGGCAATCCAGGTTCAAATCTCTCTTACGGTGTTTAGTTTCATTGGTTTTTCAACAAATAAAAAAGACAAAATTACCAAAAATTGATGAGCAAGAGTGGAAGTGCTGGTGGCTTAGTGGTCTGAGCGGTAGATCTTGTGGTGGGCAATCCAGGTTCAAATCTCTCTCTTGCGGTGTTTAGTTTCATTGTTTTTTCAACAAATAAAAAAGACAAAATTACCAAAAATTGATGAGTAAGAGTGGAAGTGCTGGTGGCTTAGTGGTCTGAGCGGTAGATCTTGTTGTGGGCAACCCAGGTTCGAGTCTCTCTCTTGTGGTGTTTAGTTTCATTGGTTTTTCAACAAATAAAAAAGACAAAATTACCAAAAATTGATGAGTAAGAGTGGAAGTGCTGGTGGCTTAGTGGTCTGAGCGGTAGAGCTTGTTGTGGGCAACCCAGGTTCGAGTCTCTCTCTTGTGGTGTTTAGTTTCATTGGTTTATCAACAAATAAAAAAGACAAAATTACCAAAAATTGGTGAGTAAGAGTAGAAGTGCTGGTGGCTCAGTGGTCTGAGTGTTTGATCTTGGTGTGGGCAACCCAGGTTCAAATCTCTCTCTTGTCGTGTTTAGCTTCAATGGGTTTTCAACAAATAAAAAAGACAAAATTACCAAAAATTCATAAGTAAGAGTGGAAGTACCAGTGGCTCAGTGGTCTGAGCATGTCCTCCTGGGGTCAGAAGGATCTGGGTTCAAACCCCAGCCTGGTATGTGAAGCATGGTTGCGTGAAGGACATCCAGTCGTGAGCTGTGACAAGCTGCAAAACTGAGCGGATCAGGTCATGACCAGGATGAGAGAAGGCAGGACACGAAGGGGGGAGTACATATCCAAACCGCTCCCCCTGGGACTTCCAAGACAATCTCGAGCAGCGGTTATGTAAAAGAAGTCCAAATTTTCAAAAAATTACTTGTAAAATTTTTCACAAAAAAGCCTAAGTCAACATTTTGGGCGTGGCTTATGGACACTCCTCCCTTTTGGGCGTGGCTTATGGACACTCCCCTTTTGGGCGTGGCTTATGGACACTCCCCTTTTGGGCATGGCTTATGGACACTCCCCTTTTGGGCATGGCTTATGGACACTCCCCTTTTGGGCGTGGCTTATGGACACTCCCCTTTACTGTTGATTGTACCTGCACTCCATCAAGGTTCAAATCTCAGCTGTTGCTTTCTCTGGGGAAACCAACCAGCACTTGAAAGGCGTTCCCACTTACACACATGCTGAAAAATTCAGACTACAAATACATTAATAAACTGGATTTGTAATGAGGAAATCTTAACTGGTCTGTTTTATCTTGGCAATCATTAAACTGCAAATCAGTCACAGCTTGTCCAAATTAATAGACAAACTAAACCACGTGGGCCACACATCATCTGAATAATTAGTTAATTGACTGATCAACAGAGTCAGTAACAGCAGGTGTTGATGTTTAGAAAGCCAAGATCAGCTGGAAATCATGAACAGCACACAAATGTCACATTTACCATTTTATTGGACACAAACTGGAGTAGATCATTGTCAAAAACATGCCAGTTCAAAACAGAAACAGGTTGAGTCAGGAAAAGGCTCAGATGCATAACAGTTCGGCGGTTGCTCCTCTCAAAATACTCCATGCAAAGTCACTCACTGCTTTTCCTCATGACCTCCAGCAGCTCAAACCAAGAGATCCCTACAAACAGACAGCAGTGAGACAATCAGAAACACTTCAAATTTCACTAATAACTTCCCCTAGGAAGCTACAAATCTCAGAAAGAAACAAAGTGATTGTTTATAGAATAAATATAGATCATAGGAGGTGAAAACGCATGCTCATTTTATGAGCAATTAAACCAATGCAACAGCATCTGTAAGATATCAATCAAGCTACAAAATAGAATTAAATGTCACTTTGATGTTAATCCAAAACAACAAGTTAACATACAGACTCCTTCTACGAGCTATACAAGTATTTTACAAACCTGTTCCAAGAGCCACACCAACATTGCACACCCCTCGACATCTTTCTTATCTGACCCATATATGTCTGGTTTTGGAGTCTCTACTAACGAGCTGATGAGTCGATTCAGGTGTGATTGATTAGGAAGAGTTGGAAAATGTGTTGTGTTTAACCACTGCACCATCGTGGCTTTCACAATATCATCTGTTGTTTGGTGCAGTTTGTTGGATATGCATTTTAACATAGGCAATCTAAGATTCAAACGCAACCATTTATTTATTGAACTCTTTTGAGTTTATTGAGGGCTTTGTTTTCTGTGATAAAAATATTAGCAACTGTGGGATTTGGACCAAGAACTGAATGAAAGACAAATGATTAGCCACTGAGCCACGGCATTTGTGATGTTTGATATGGTTCATTGTGGTTGTTTTTTTAGTTTAGCAACAGCATTCATTAAAACAACAATTTATTGTTCAGCTGCTAGAGCGTTTTTTTACAGGGTTGGAGATAAACTCAGGAAAGTGGCTCGTCAGGAGCAGGATTAGGGACTTTTTTTTAAATCTCTTTCCTCTTCATGCTGTTTTCATATATTAATGCAGATACACTTAGTGTCCACAAGGTGGGGTACATGAACACATTAATCTGGTCTCTGGTTTCATGCACACATGCCTGCTCTCCATCCAGGATTCTCCAAACACTTGTCCTATGTAGAGAAGCTGGAGTCTGTCTGAAGGCAGAGAAACACAGGACACTGAGTCTGTTATATTAGGCAGTAAAAAGCGTCAGGTGGGGAACTTGGATACTTGAATGACAAAAAAAAGGTATTTTACCACCCTTCGGGTGCTTTAGAATAACTCTTCCTTACAATATGATAGAGACATAATTCTTTTTTCCAGTGTTTGCTGACATGTGCTGGAATCAACCAAAACTGTCTGCATGGTGCTAGAGCACACAGGGCCTGAGATCTACACTTTCAAAAATGAATTTATAACCTAAAAATCAAAAAGCGTCTTTTTTGTTTTTGTTTATTATAACACAGACAACATACACTAAAATATTTACCACTTTCAACAGTGTTTTATGAAATGACAAAGGGTTTTCTGTAATATGACACTGGAATTTTGCATTTATAGCATTGCATATGGGTATGGGGGGACTTTAGATCTTGGTAGGCGGAAATTACAACAAAAAAAGGTAATATTCCTCCCTTCAGATACATTTGAATAAATATTAAATAAAACATGATACAGACAAAATTCAGTGGTGCAGTGGCTCAACACACGTTCTCGGCTGATGGGTTGCACTGGAGACATGGGTTCGATCCCCACCTCAGCATGATTTATTGTAAAATCACAGGACTCCAAGAGTGAAATATAAGTTCCAGCACATGTATCAGCAAGAGATCTGTGGCTCACAGGTAAGAGCGCTGCCTCATGGGTTCAGAGGTTGCTGGTTCGATCCCAGCCAGATCTCCGCGATACGAGTGAATGCTGTATGTGTGAAGGGGCGGGGATGATTCGGGTCCCCCCCCCCGAGCCCCGCCACAATGTACAGTAGGGGTTATGCTTTTTTATACATAAAAAATTTAGCTGTCTAAAAATTTTGCCCCGCCATCCCTTCCCCACCTATTTAGGTTCCCATCATTTGCTTTTTAAAGGGGTCACCCTCCAAAAAGAAAATGATGGGAACCTACATGTTTAGTACAGTAAAACATAAGCATGTACATACCTGTCCATCAGCAGAAGTCCATCATTATAGTCAATGTCTGTCCACACGTCCCACAGCTCTGCTTCTGATGACTGGATGTAATGGTCCAAACACATTCCTTCTGTAAGGAAAGACAAGAAAAAAAAGATTAGTTTTAGAAATACTCAATATTCTACATCTATAAATGACAATGTGAAAGTTAGTCTAAAGACTAGTTAATAAAAGGAAAGTGGAATAAATTAAAAGCCTAAAGTTGTACAGTGTTAAAATATATTACTATTATAATAATATAGTACAGTTCAGTAAGGCTGTATCAATAATAATCTATGATTTGAATTACAGTTTTACAGGCTACAAATGGACACAAACACTGAATAGAAATAAAGCCTTCGGTGCGAGCGCTGACGCTTGATGCTTAAACATGTACACTGTAAAGAACTGCCCAAGTGGAGTTATAACTTTAAGATGAAACCTTCCTTCACACAACAGTAACCCTAAAAGACATGTTCCTGCACAAGGATTGATCCTGATAGTTTTCATTAGAAGAAAGGCACTGCATCTCTACGATACAATACAAGCAGAAGAGACACACACACAGACACACACACACACACATCAACTGATTCTATTAACACGCATCAATCCACTAGATTATTATTACATAAAGTAAGACAACTGATAACAAAAGAGACTAGAAACAATTGCTTATTATTCTACTTCACTACACATAAATCAGAGGACGATTCATTTGAATCTTATACATGTAACAACAACTAGAGATTCAACTTAATCACTGTTTTACAGGCCACACACAATTATAAAAACACTGAACACACAAAACTAAAAACTAACTCCCCATTCACAGAAAGCCAAACCTACAAAACATCAGAACAATATTAGAAATGCTATGCAAAGAAAACCAATTGCAAAGTGTCTAGTCACTGCTCTTTACTTTTATGTTTTCATGCTTGTAGTAATATTATGATATTTGAATTGCATACCATTCTAAAGGCAGTTTTCACTCTCAGATCCCAGTCATAACAGGAAGTAACACAGATCAACAACATTGCTAAACACTAAATAACCCCAACTGAGCAAGCTCAAAGCAAGCCAAAAGCAAGGCGACAGTGGCAAGGAACCAAACTTGGATGGAGAAAAAACCTTGGGAGAACCCAGGCTCAGTCGGGGGCCAGTTCTCCTCTGGCTTACATTCATATTGTTTAAATATAAATATTAAATATAAATATAAATATAAATATAAATATAAATATAAATATAAATATAAATAAATATAAATATATTTATATTTATATGAAGTGATGACCTGAGCAGACTTATGATGTCCGTATAATCCGTTTTATTTTTTCTTCTCACTGTTAATGTATGTAACCTTTCATTTGCAATAATTCAAATACCTGAGCAGACATTTGTCCATTGCCTGGGAATAAAATAAAGTATATTCTGTCTGAATTTACTTCTACAGAGACAACTCTCTCTCTCTCTCTCTCTCTCTCTCTCTCTCTCTCTCTCTCTCTCTCTCTCTCTCTCACACACACACACACACACACACACACACACACACACACACACACACACACACACACACACACACACACACACACACACACACACACACACACACACACACACACACAGACAGAGAGAGAGAGAGTTAATTAATTATTCATAAATGATGATTTGGATAGTGACAGTATGAACAATAAAAGTTACACTGTTGAGTGGAGGACAGTGAGTCTTATGGTGGAGGGAGTGTATAAAGTAAAGTGCAACAGAAAAGTGTGGTGTGGTAAAGGTTAAGAATTGTTTCTGGTGATTTTGTGTATTGAACTGTTACTATTTTTGTGCAGTGTTGTGCTTATGGGACTGAGGACGTAGAGGACCGAAGGAAGGATTAGAAATTATTTTTATTGAGGAACAGAATTTTTTCAAGTGTGTTCAGGCTTAGACATTAATTATTATACAGCCATATAGTAGTGAGGATTATTAGCTATATCAAGACAGTAAAATAATAATAAGCTCTTTCTTGCTGGCTCCATTACAAGAAAAAAGGATTAGGTCAAAAAAAGCAAACAATTCCAAAAAGGCAATCCAAATCAAAAACCAGTCCAAATCCAAAGCAATCCAAATAATCTTATCTGATTAATATAACAATTCTATAATATAGCTATAATTAATACTAACAATAAACTATAACTAATCTAACCTAATAATGTAATAATATACAGCCCTAACATATATATTGCACAATAACGACGATGAAACATCTCTCTAACTCTTGATTCTCTGACACTACTTCAACTGATTCTTCTACTCCTGATAACACCCACAAGGTGGCGCGAGTTTCGAACAAACGACACTCAGACCGAGCTGATGACGTTTTCACACAAACCGAGGCCTCGTTTGTCATCAGTCACGTGATTTTCACGTTAACAACACAAGCCTCGAATCGCGGCTTCATCTGGCACGCCCCTTTTTGCTCGACACAAGCTCCGACGCCTCGCTTCAAATGTCACATCACTAGCAACAGGAGAACATCAGAGCTTCACACAAGACACAACTCCTGCTGACTCTCACATACACCCAGAAAACACTGCAATATCAACTGAGTCCTTCTTATTACACTTTACAGTGTGAATATCAGAGGGCGATTCATTCAAAGATTAAAAAGGTAACGCTACAATAGCGACTGACAAGAGAACTTGACTTCATGCTAAAGTAAAAGTTACTTACAGGTGAGTCTTGTGCCGTACTCGGTTCCTCATTTATGTGTCGTTTGATTGCGTCGGTTTTATTTGCGGTTGAGCTGTAATATGTGCTGTTAAAGTGACATTAAGAGCTGTCATCTTCTCATCTGCAGGATCTGCTCGTGTTGTTGTGATTGTCATCAAGCGTCATGTTGTCAAGCAGCAGAAGCGTCAGACTGAAGGAGAACCCGCTTCTGCCGCCTTGAGGAGCGGAGGAAAACTGCACTTTACTCTCGTCGGGTTATAGTGGCGAGATCACATCTGAGACTTTGTATTAAAGTTCCTGTAAAATTGCAGCAGCAACATGTTTGACAAGCTCTGTGGTGCAGAAAATAATGATTTGCTTTTGAATGAGAAAGCCTAGTGTTTTTATAATTGTGTGGCCTGTAAGACAGTGATTAAGTTGAATCTCTAGTTGTTGTTACATGTATAAGATTCAAATGAATCGTCCTCTGATTTATGTGTAGTGAAGTAGAATAATAAGCAATTGTTTCTAGTCTCTTTTGTTATCAGTTGTCTTACTTTATGTAATAATCTAGTGGATTGATGCTTGTTAATAGAATCAGTTGTGTGTGTGTGTGTGTGTGTGTGTGTGTGTGTGTGTGTGTGTGTGTGTGTGTGTGTGTGTGTGTGTGTGTGTGTGTGTGTGTGTGTGTGTGTGTGTGTGTGTGTGAAGTGTGTGTCTGCTGCTTCATTGTATCATAGAGATGCAGTGCTTTTCTTCTAATGAAAACTATCAGGATCAATCCTTGTGCGGGAACATGTCTTTTAGGGTTACTGTTGTATGAAGGAAGGTTTCATCTTAAAGTTGTAACTCCACTTGGGCAGTTCTTTACAGTGTACATGTCTAAGCATCAGCTCTCACACTGAAAATATGTTGCAAAGTATATGAAAATGATGCTACGATTTGAATTAGTTTTACAGGCAACAAATGGACACAAACTCTGAATAGGGAAAAAGCCTTATTTCCACCCGAAAGAAGGCCTTTTCCTTATTCAGTGTTTGTGTCAAATCATAGCATCATTTTCATGTACTTTGCAACATATTTTCACACAGATTTAAGACTTGTTTTTTACTAGTCAGTCTACTTTTATTTAGATGAACTTAAGTTGAATGTTATTCAGTATGTAGTAATGTCTGTGTCTGTATTTCCTCTACAGGATACGGGATGTGTTTGGAGTGTCCAGTCATCAGAAGCAGAGCTGTGGGACGTGTGGACAGACATTGACTGTAATGATGGACTTCTGCTGATGGACAGGTATGTACATGCTTATGTTTTACTGTACTAAACATGTAGGTTCCCATCATTTTCTTTTTGAAGGGCCTCCCCCTTTGAAAAGCAAATGATGGGAACCTAAGCGGGTGGGGAAGGGACGAGGAGGCGAAATTTTAAAAAAATATATTTTTTTTTTTCCTTGTTTCCAAAAAGCATAACCCCTGCTGCTGACTGTCCCGGAAGCTCCGGGGGGAGACCGTACTGGTATCCCCCTCCTTTGGGCGCGCCACTCACACAACATCCACTCCTATCGCGGAGATCTGGCTGGGATCAAACCAGCAACCTCTGAACCCGTGAGGCAGCGCTCTTACCTGTGAGCCACAGATCTCTTGCTGATACATGTGCTGGAACTTATATTTCACTGTTATCCTGAGAGTTTCCAATAAAGCAGTTAAAGTGAGATTTGAACCCATGTCTTCGTCAGTCTTGTTCTCAGAGAGTGTGTGTTTATCCGCTCGCCCATCATGGATTTCACATTGACGGCTGGTTTTTGGTGCTCCTTGTCTAATGAGAACTATTGAAAGTCAGCAATAGTGGGACTTGAACTCAGGACGCTGTGATCGAAACACAACTCTTTCTCTCCTGAGCCACTGAGACTGCTGAGATGAGGAGCGTTTTCAACAGGTTTGATCCAGAGTTTTGTGTTAAATGATGAATAACTTTAACAAACATGGATCTGAAACCTGGGATTTGACCCAGGACTTTCTGGTTGGTAAGGTTGACAACTATCCACTGAGCCACAGAGACTGTGATTCAATGATGTTGTTTTAGATTTCAAGTTTAAAGTTCTTAGCATATGTAAAAGATTATCATCATTGATTAATAATTCATTGACTACTCAGATCTATTCTTAGAAAAATGTTTTTATTTGTAAGTTATTCTTTGTATCAACTGTATCAGTGTGTGTGTTGTGAATTGTGTTGTCCTATCGTCTGTCTAAATAAATGCAAAAAAAGTCAGATCTAAAATTATTTTCGCCCTCCTGTGGTGATTTGTGTGAATTACACCGTTGCAAATAAAGTCTAAAAAACATAAAAGTGTCGCCCTCCTGTGGTGATTTGTATGAATCACACCGTTGCAAATAAAGTCTAAAAAACATAAAAGTGTCGCCCTCCTGTGGTGATTTGTATGAAGCACACCGTTGCAAATAAAGTCTAAAAACTGCGCCCTCCTGTGGTGATTTGTGTGAATTACATATAGAGAGCAAAAGAAAAGTGATGATTTGTGTGAATCACACCGTTGCAAACCGACTCCGATGGAGTTTAATAAACATAAGTGTTTCGCCCTCCTGTGGTGATTTGTGTGAATTACACCACTGCCAATTTCCTCTCTGTTCTGTCCTTCTGTTAAAATACATACATAAATAACGTTACACACACAAACAAAAAATTAGGCTTTCTCATTCAAAGGCAAATCATTATTTTCTACACCACAGAGCTTGTCAAACATGTTGCTGCTGCAATTTTACAGGAACTTTGATCCAAAGTCTCAGATGTGATCTCGCCACTATAACCCGACGAGAGTAAAGTGCAGTTTTCCTCCGCTCCTCAAGGCGGCAGAAGCGGGTTCTCCTTCAGTCTGACGCTTCTGCTGCTTGACAACATGACGCTTGATGACAATCACAACAACACGAGCAGATCCTGCAGATGAGAAGATGACAGCTCTTAATGTCACTTTAACAGCACATATTACAGCTCAACCGCAAATAAAACCGACACTCAGACGCAATCAAACGACACATAAATGAGGAACCGAGTACGGCACAAGACTCACCTGTAAGTAACTTTTACTTTAGCATGAAGTCAAGTTCTCTTGTCAGTCGCTATTGCAGCGTTACCTTTTTAATCTTTGAATGAATCGCCCTCTGATATTCACACTGTAAAGTGTAATAAGAAGGACTCAGTTGATATTGCAGTGTTTTTTGGGTGTATGTGAGAGTCAGCAGGAGTTGTGTCTTGTGTGAAGCTCTGATGTTCTCCTGTTGCTTCCTGCTTTTATTCTACTTCCTGTTATGACTGGGATCTGAGAGTGAAAACTGCCTTTAAAATGGTATGCAATTAAAATATCATAATATTACTACAAGCATGAAATAGTAAAAGTAAAGAGCAGTGACTAGACACTTTGCAATTGGTTTTCTTTGCATAGCATTTCTAATATTGTTCTGATGTTTTGTAGGTTTGGCTTTCTGTGAATGGGGAGTTAGTTTTTAGTTCTGTGTGTTCAGTGTTTTTATAATTATGTGGCCTGTAAGACAGTGATTAAGTTGAATCTCTAGTTGTTGTTACATGTATAAGCTTCAAATGAATCGTCCTCTGATTTATGTGTAGTGAAGTAGAATAATAAGGTTTCATCTTAAAGTTAGAGCTCCACTTGGGCAGTTCTTTACAGTGTACATGTCTAAGCATCAGCTCTCACACTGAAAATATGTTGCAAAGTATATGAAAATGATGCTACTACGATTTGAATTACAGTTTTACAGGCAACAAATGGACACAAACTCTGAATAGGGAAAAAGCCTTATTTCCACCCGAAAGAAGGCCTTTTCCTTATTCAGTGTTTGTGTCAAATCATAGCATCATTTTCATGTACTTTGCAACATATTCTCACAGATTTAAGACTTGTTTTTTAGTAGTCAGTCTACTTTTATTTAGATGAACTTAATTTGAATGTTATTCAGTATGTAGTAAATTAATGTCTGTGTCTGTATTTCCTCTACAGGATACGGGATGTGTTTGGAGCGTCCAGTCATCAGGAGCAGAGCTGTGGGACGTGTGGACAGACATTGACTATAATGATGGACTTCTGCTGATGGACAGGTATGTACATGCTTATGTTTTACTGTACTAAACATGTAGGTTCCCATCATTTTCTTTTTGGAGGGTGACCCCTTTAAAAAGCAAATGATGGGAACCTAAATAGGTGGGGAAGGGACGGTGGGGCAAAATTTTTAGACAGCTAAATTTTCATTGTATCAAAAAGCATAACCCCTGCTGTCCATTGTGGCGGGGCTCAGGGGGGGACCCGAATCATCCCCGCCCCTTCACACATACAGCATTCACTCGTATCGCGGAGATCTGGCTGGGATTGAACCAGCAACCTCTGAACCCGTGAGGCAGCGCTCTTACCTGTGAGCCACAGATCTCTTGCTGATACATGTGCTGGAACTTATATTTCACTCTTCGAGTCCTGTGATTTTACAATAAATCATGCTGAGGTGGGGATCGAACCCATGTCTCCAGTGCAACCCATCATCCGAGAACGCGTGTTTAACCACTGCACCACTGTGGCTTTCACACTGAGAACTGGTGTTTTGGCCACTTTGTTTGATATAACAATTATTGATAACAATTTTAATTAAATTATAGGGACAAATAGCTGAGATGGGATTTGAACCTTAACTTCAGCGCATCCTTACCTTCATAGAACATGTCTTTAGCCACTGCACCACTGTGGCTTTCACTTTGAGAACTGCTGTTTTGGCCACTTTGTAATCTATAGGCCCACTTTGTTAAATTATAATCACAAAAATTGAACACAAGCAAGAGTGAGGCTTGAACTCAAATCTCCCTGATTAAAGCCCAACACTTTATCAACTGAGCCAATGAGTCTGTTGAGTTGAAGGATGTTATGGATAGGTTTTTATTGAGAGTTTTGTTTTATTTGAAGGAAAAAGTCATATGATCAGATTTGAACCATGACTCTCATGTTTGAAGGCAAATGATGATCCTCTGCACCACAAGAGTTTTGATGAAACATGGCTTGTTTTTGGGTCTTGTGTGAAATGTTATTAAGAAAGGTAAACTTATTTTTGTCTAGACATTTCTCATATAGGTTTTAATTTTTTGCATATTAGAAAAACTGTATTCTACATCTATATTGCATATTATTGCTTCAACTAATCATTCTAGCATTATTTTGTGTTTATTTGAATGAAATAATTTCATTGTAAAAAAAAGTGGAGGAAAATCAACAAACCACAAAGCCAGAGATCATTCATGCAATTAAACACACAAAACTGAAATATTGAAACAAAACTGCAATCATAATTGTCATTGAGAACTTTATTAATTCTTCAAACTCAAACTGATAAACACATAACATGTAAGTAACCCTATTTGCTTATTTCTTTTAGAAAGTCCATCACACCTGCCTGGAAGTTTCAAGTAACCCTGAAGACCTTGATGATCTGCTTCAGGTGTTTTTCATCAGGTTGGAGCTAAACTCAGGAAAGTGTCTCACCAGGAGCAGGATCGGACACAATTTTACTCTCTTTGCATCTACTGCTGTTTTTAAATGGAAATGCAGAAACACTTATTATTGTCCACAAGGGGGAGCAGCTGACACACAAATCTATCTCACTCCCGTGTCTGTTATATTCATCAGGAAATTAAAAACACAAGTCTTAGTTGTTATAGCAGCAGTGATTAGTTTGTAGATTACATAAAATACTTGTCAAATGTAATGTTGATACAGGCTTTAATGAAGGATATTTATTTAATCAAATAACCAATAAATGTATGAAGAGTGATTAATCCCTCCATCCAGTCATGGCCAGCCACGGTTAAACCTGTGTTGAAAAAAAGGGGACATTTGTCTTTCTATTTCTATGTAAATCAGTTAGGCTGACTTTACAACCCTCTAACATATATTTTCCCCTGCTCACTGTCGCCCTCCTCCATCCATATACAAGCCACAGCTTCAGACAGAGACTCGGAGCAGTAGTGCATTGAGAAGCGCTGAGTACTTTTCTGAAATGCACTTTCTGTAAAGCTTCTTTGAAACAATATGTATGTTGGCCAGAGGAGGACTGGCCCCAACTGAGCCTGGGTTCTCCCAAGGTTTTTTCTCCATCCAATCACCTGATGGAGTTTTGGTTCCTTGCCACTGTTGCCTTGCTTTTGGTTTGCTTAGTTGGGGACATTTAATGTTCAACAACATTATTGATCTGTGTTGTATTACTTTCATGTTATCACTGTGAAGCTGCTTTGATACAATCTGTATTGTAAAAAGCACTATATAAATAAATGTGACTTTGAGAAATTGACTTGACTTGAGTCTCAGACTCTCCTCAAGGAGGAGCCGGTGAATCATCTGATCTCCTGCTGTGGTAACCAGTTACAAGATTCAACAGGATTGAGAACATTAGCATTATGATAATATATGTTATTTAACAGTCATTTTAATACACATTCAAACACTGCTTAGTGATTCGATAACTTCAATAATCATTAGAACCAGTGATTCAGAGCAAGTATCAAACTGCCAAAGTCATGTGAGTGATATCTGCAAATCCATGAACCAGCATCTAAATGTTTTTGTTTGTTTTTTTACCTGATCTCGGATCAGTTTTATAAATATGTAGATATTTAATGACACCAGCATACATGAACCATAACATTTTAGACACTATAAACTGATGGTGGTGACTCTCAATAGCACTATAAAGCAGCTAAGAAATGCTCTCTAACGTCATCACATGAAAGACAAGACATTTTCAAAGTAAATCATGAACTGATCAGTAAAGGTGCACAGTAAGGCCATCTGTAATTTATTTATACTCTAGTCGGATCTGGAATTTAAAAATTTCCAAATTAAATTTTTGCCTCCTTTAAGTCTTCTCTGTGTGCCTTTATTCACAGTCTTCACAAACAAGTGGATTGCTGAAGGGGTTTGTATTACAGTCCCCATGTTCAACACATAATGACGCTGTTTCCCGTGACCTAAGCTCTCTTTTTTACTTTATTACATCTTTTCAAATAACAAACAAGCATTATCATTATTATCATTGTTTAAAAAAACATCAACAATAAGACCAAGCAGCATATCGTAAAAAGAGCATTTAACGCTAATTTAAGATAACAAACTTGACATGAGTGAGAATTCAAAATATAATTCAATAAATACAATATATTTAGATTTTTTTTACATGTACACCCGCTTCAACGCATGAATAATTAGAGGAATGCGTTTAATTAATTTATAGTGAAAAAAAATATGTATGCGTCAACAGTAGATGCGTGTCGAATGTGCGAACGGTGAATCGTAATTAGGCTCAGACACGTTTCTGTGTGACACGTCATTAAGTAGCTCGAGCACGGAAGTGTTTCCACGGATTTTCCGTCAGAGAGACAGCGTTGATATAGTTTTTCATCTAAAATGGGTAAGTTAGATCTACGTGATTTAAAACATATTCTGTTGGATATTATAGACCGCTTATGCATCTATCTTAAAGTTTAATTTAACAGCACGCCTTTTTACGTGCTTACAAAGGGACGTTTGTTCATCACGTTGGTGATGCTAGTTTGTTTGTTAGCATTGCAGATAACTAAATTCATGATAGTGGAAAAACTCATTATAAAACAGTTTTGTTTTCAAAATTAATACGTGTTTTCTTCGACTGTGTTTGGTGTCAATCCTATGCGTTTAGTATTATGGTCGTGTTGATTTAACATGGTGTTGAACGTTGGACATTTTTTCTAAATCTCTAACTTATTTAAAAAAAAATGATTCACTTTTTATTATAGGGGGGTTCTTTTCCAGCCTGTTCTCTGGCCTGTTTGGCACCAGAGAAATGAGAATCCTCATTTTGGGTCTGGATGGAGCAGGAAAAACCACCATATTGTACAGACTTCAAGTGGGAGAAGTGGTCACAACAATTCCTAGTATGTGTTTATGACCGATTTATATACACAACTTTTGACTTGTCTTGATGTACTGGGGACTAATTTGCCTTTTTTCAACTCAGCAATTGGATTTAATGTGGAGACTGTTACATACAAGAACTTGAAGTTTCAAGTATGGGACCTCGGTGGACAGACGAGTATCAGGCAAGAAGTTATTTCTTTTGCGGTGTATTCTATGAAGATAAACCAAGCTGAAGATGTGATCACTGATGTTCTTCCTCCGCAGGCCATACTGGCGGTGCTACTACTCCAACACAGACGCAGTGATTTACGTGGTGGACAGCAGTGACCGCGACCGGATGGGAATCTCCAAATCTGAGCTGGTGGCCATGTTGGAGGTTGGTTAGATGTGCTTTACATTACATCACGTTCTATTGTTATCAGTGCATTTGAACATGATATTTCTTGTCTTTCAGGAGGAGGAGCTAAAGAAAGCCATACTGGTGGTGTTTGCAAACAAGCAGGACATGGAACAGGCCATGACCCCTACTGAAGTGGCCAACTCTCTCGGTTTACCTGCGCTCAAAGACCGGAAATGGCAGATCTTCAAGACATCTGCTACTAAAGGCACAGGCCTGGATGAGGCAATGGAATGGTAGGGTTAATTTCCTTTTTAAACATTTAAATACAAATATTTTGCATTGTGTTTACCAAATACCACCTTGTTCTTTCATATTTCAGGCTGGTGGAGTCACTGAAGAGCCGGCAGTAAATGCACTAAAAATCTTGTATATAGGAACTTCAGAGACTTCTTATTGGGTGTCCTTTGGACCAGTGACTGCTTCTTCCTATTGTGTGAAGACCATCCTCTCTCCTGCCTAGTGCAGAGACCGAAGTGAGGCGAGTGGCATTGAACGGACTATGAACGAACTCTTCAAATGTTTTCCCCCTTTTGCTTATCATTTATGGTGAACCGTATCCACTACATTTGAAATCTCAAAGGTGTTTGTTTTTTAAATTTAGCCTTTTTCCCCCTGATTTTGAATCGTTGCAGCTGGTATATGATTTCAGTTTTAATATTACATGGGTAGATATTTAATTAAGACTAACTTGTCATTTGTACGCTTTGGATTTGTAATGGCATATTTATATTTGCACGTGTACAGGGGAGCACACTCCTGTGTTGTGGCTGTGAAATAAATATGCAGTCAACACATTACATCAAGCATAACATCAACCAATGGCTGTGGTGTTTTTGCAAATTTTTTTACTTAAAAACGTTGGACAAATCAATATATATGTCGACTCACAGTCGACCCCTTACCACTGAAAACAGGGTTCAGGTAACATTCCCAGGGTCCCTCGCAGTCTCCCTCTCTGCTCTGCTGTATACATTTGAAGTATTAGTTTGCCAAAAAAAAAAAAAAAAACATTAACCAGCAGCAAAATGGATCAACTGAGCATGGCCAAGTTCCTCAATGAGCTGCTCTTAGGTTTCTTTGCTTTATGTCCTGTACGCACAAACTCCATTTTCCTCTTTTTGGCCTCGTTTTTCTTTAACTGCTTCTTTACCTTCTTTCTTGCAGCAATGTCAGGATTTACAACAGCCTGTTGGGGGGGGGGAGAATATGGTTTACGAAATTGAATATGATCACTATTTCACTTTTACTTCTGCTATAAAGAGCCTGCCTAACCTGGAAATTAACCCAACAAATGTTTAAGGCCCTTTCACATCAAGAGTTACAACCAAAATAATGTCCAACAGACAATAACGTTCTGTTTATTGTAAGTGCAAGCTCCAGTTTTGTTGTCTACCACTTTAAATGTGCAAAAACTTTAAAGCTTTCATCAGCTGAAAAATATCATTGTGATAATGATTCCAGTGATATTGTTATAGTTGTAATGTGGACTGCTTTTGTTTTAAATTTAGAGTGATTTTTAAAACCAAATCATTATTTCTTGTCCTTGGTGTGAATGGGCCTTTTACGTGTCTGTAAATAGTAGAGGAGGAAATATTTAATTGAAGACGAACACAAACGTCCTGGGAACACTTGAGCAGTATTTAGGAAGTTCTCTGGTTCTTACCTGCACAGCCTTGACTTTCTTGCGTGAAGCTCGTCTCTGGGCGGCTTCTTTCTGCACCGCTGCAAAAGCCAGAGAGAATTGCTGCAGACCGACCATCTTCTTCAACAGCTCGATCAACTCCTGAGCCAGGTTCTTCAGCGTGGGGTCTGAAAGAAGACAAAGACCCGAACCATTCATGAAAGGGCAGTTTCAGCCATTTAGTCACTTGTAGAGGGAATGAAATTCTAATTTATATTCATATCTATTTTACTTTCAATTATATCAGCATGTTTGATGAGGTTTAAAAAGATTACATTAAAAAAATATATATAATTTTAGTTTCAAGTTGTTGTTTTTTAAGTTATTCACAATTATTATTTTATTGCAGCTAATTTTTCGTTTTCATTAACACTACAACAACGTAAGCATGACTTTAACTAACAAACAATAAGCAATTAGATTTTTCATGAACTAATATTACTAAGCACTTTAAAATACCCAACCCATTGTTAGTGAATACATTAAGTAATGTTAACAAGTGATCCTTATTATAAAATGCTATTATAATAAATACATTTTATTTGTAATGTGCCTTTCTAATACTTGTTGCACTACACAACAAATTACAAAAAAAACAAGCAGATATATATTAAATATTATATTCAATAATTATTGACAATAATGATTAAATATTAAAGAGCTTCACTAAAGAGATTTGTTTCTTAAATGTAGTTTGTTTCTGCTGATAGTGTGTGGACTGACCTTGGTCTGCATATGTGCTGTCCAGCTCTCTGTAGAGAGGAGCGATGATAGTGGTCAGATACGGTCCAAGCCGATCTTTTCCGAGATCCACAGCTATGGCTCCCAAGAACTTAAAAACACAAGTTCTCTAAAAAACAGAAAAGTGACAGAGAATCACTGAGCTGGACATCCTAAAACCAGCAATCCACCAGTTTCGTTTGGAGACATCGAGTCCAAACACAGGACAGATTTAACACCCACCTTCAAAGGCTCTTTAGGCGTGTCTGCTGCTTCTCTTTTGGCCAGTAATGAAAGCTTATTCATCACCCAGAGGAGAGACGGTGGCTTGTCCTTCTGCTCCTTTTCTTCTTCTCCTTCCCCATCATTCCCCTCCATTGTCTCTGTCGTTTCTTCCTCTTCTTCCCCTTCATTCTTCTCCGTTTTCACTGTAATTTCTTCCTCCGCATCTTCGACCTCCTCCTGTTCTTCAGGTGGATTCACGGTATCTGACTCTGGTGAGATGAGGTAGATCACCTTGGCCACATAAAGCAAGTTCTTCACCACCTGATCAAGGAACACACAAACAGATCAGATCACCATTACAGATCCTTTGAATGGTTTCAGCAGTTTTTGTACAAGCCAGACAATCCCAACACTGCAATTCAAGTGTTTTTAAAACAATATTAATTCAGCATGAAAATAATGTCTGAAGGGATTTTAATGTCTGTCTGGATTTTGGCCTGCGGTTGAATCTATCAATAAAAATCATATTAAAGAGTTACATTTACATTTTATATGGTTGCAATTTATAAATGTCTACATTTTATCACTTAAAAAATACTCAAGTGTTACAGTTTTCTTAATATATTGAATTGAAATTTGATTACAATTTTTATTCTATTTTATTTCAATTAAGAAAAAGATTTTTTTAATAGTTTTATTTTTTAACAATAATAACCCTGATGCTAATTATAACATCAAAAAAATTATATTTAAAATTAAATTATTATATAATATTTTTAAATAGAAATACAATTAAAACACAACAACAAACATATTTCATTATTTTCTACCTGCTCCCCAGCAGAAATATCCAAGAACTTGGACTGCAGTTGGTAACAGAAGGACAGAACCAGCTCTCTCATCTAATGGTTTAGAAATGGAAAAAAGAGGAATTCATTTATGAAAGTCTGTTTTTGTGAAACGAGGGGTTTAAGTGCATGTTTTTAGACTCTTGCCTTGTGATAAAGGTTGTCTGTGATAAAAACAGTGGCTACAGGGTGTATGGTTTTGTTCTCCTGAGAACTCCATAAGGTCAACAGATCCTCGGGTTTATGAGCCGCAAACAGCAAACCAAAGATCTGAGAGGCGGTCAGCCAAACCCAGGCATGAGGGTAACGCAGATGGGAATCAATATGACCTGGATATGTAGAGAGAGAGAGAGAGAGAGATCATGATGCATGCATGACAATATCTCTGCTTCATAAATGCATGTTTATTTAACCCTTTCCCCGCCTTTGATGAGATTTCCTGTCATTTATGACAACACTTTCCCTCTACAGAGGGGTTTTTCCCGGCAATCCATGGTAGGGGGCGCCGTTACACTGTTCCGAAATTGTACAAGCATTTCCGTATCCAAACACGAGCAAAGAAAAAGATCTGCGGAAACCTGGGGGCTGTACCATGATGGTAGTTGAACTTGAATAAACTCAGGGTTACAGGATTAGTTTAGAAAGATGTAAAGAATTAAACAAATTTACACAGCAAGAAGAAAATAGCAGTCTATGAAAGAGGACAACTAAAAGAAAAAGTCTTCCTATTTAAGTGCAAGAAAAAGTTGTGAAGTTAGTTATACATTTGATAAAGGTAGGGAAATGTAACATGTAATTTTATAGCTTTATATATTGAATCTAAAGCGTATTTATATTACCTAGTTATTTATTTATTCAATTAAACTGAGCGTACTAATAATAATTGATAAACTAAAATTATATGTGTGATCGATTAAGGAATACAAATCATACAAAATTATTATCCTAAATAAGCATTAATAAAAGCCAGATGATCTTGTCTTTAAAAATTATTTCCTGTGTACTGTGTAGTGATATTTAATTTGGAGTGGAAACAGGACTTCATCGCATCAGACATGTGCCACTTTATTTTACTTTTGCAAGTTACTATGGTGATGAACACAGCTAAAAGCCAAACCACTTTCATGGTGCCTAAAACTCAGGGTTAGAGCAAACTAAACTGAAACATATCGGACTAGCCACCTAGCGTCATGGTATAGGCCCCAGGAGTGGATAGTTGCTGTTTACACACGTAAGCTAACATGATCTTCATCCATTTTAAATGTGTTCATACCCCAGATGCTGTTGAGCAGGTCTGCAGGTTTGAAGAGCTCCAAAAAGCTGCAGTCTTTGATGAGTTTGACGATGAGCGTGAGGTAAGCGAACAGCAGTCTGTCCGCAGCCTTCTCCTCCTCCTCTTCCTCAATCTGATGGATCATATCATTGGCATTGTCAGACTCAAAATCTTGCAAAAGAACTCCATAGTATAAAACTCTGCACTCACGTCCTCGAAGTTGGAAGTGCGGATCTCTTTCTCGATGAGAGGAATCAGGACATCCATTCTCCGGCTGAACTTTGCTCCTTCAACTTCCACAAACAGCCCACAGACCTGAGCTCCCAGTCTCCGCAGAGCCGTCTGCAAAAGCACAAACTGTTAAAACCCAAACACGTTTCAGCGGAACTGGATTTTTTTTCAACATTTTTTTTCCTACTCACCTTCTCGTCTGTAATCCAGCTGTCAACCAGGTCAAACATGGAGTTCTGACGCTGCAAATCCAACCGATTCAGCAGAGACTTGATGGCCAGAGCCGCCATTTTCTTACAGGATGCAGAATCATCGTTCAACATGGCCAATGACAAAGGCACAAAGAACAAACCGCAGTGCTCTTGCAAGAGATCCTGTGAACAAAGAACAGATTAATCCTCCAATATCATGAACTGGAGTGTGCATTAATGTTTATAATGGAATGTTCAGGGTTAAATGTTAAAATAAAAATTGTTTCTGGAAATACAATAAACATCAACTGAAATAAAGTATTAAAAAATGATTATATCATGTAGTTACAAAGTAAAATTTCCCTTTCATTTAGTTTAACTTGTACTAAAAAACGAACTAAAAAATGATTAATATAATTAATAAAATTATATAGACATGTTAAAAAAATGGCATAAACAACTATATTACTTAAAATATAAAACTAAAATGAAAAAGAAAAGTAAAAAATAAATAAGGGTTTGGTTGAGGGTAAGTTGCATGTAATTATGCATAACTTACTGCTATTTCTATGGTAAGTACACATGTAACATGGACACTGTAAAATAAAGTATTACCAAATAAAGCGCAACCCTTTCACCAAAAACTTAATTCTTGTTAAAAGGGTTTAGCATTGCATGAACATTTAGGGTGAATAGCATTGCGTGACCATTTCCCACCCTCTCTCTGACCTTTCAACTGGTTTTGATACAGTACCTGAGGAAATTTCAGGAAAATGTAAGCCATCAATTCAAGGGCAGACTGTCTCCCAGTGTCATATTCATAACTGAGAATAAGAAAGAAAAAAAAGATTTTAATTTGCCTCACATGAAGGAAACAATTCACATCCATCTGGTATTAATCAGATGCTAAAAAACATACGTAAGCTGAGCAACTATGAAGTCAAAATGTTTCCTCAGTTTCTTCCCCAGTGGATAGTCCATCAGGTACTTCAGGTAGATCTGCAGTCACAGGACAGATATCAGTCTGATGATAGTTACGACAAGCAGGACCAGAGTATGATTTAGGTTGGATGATGATGATGACTGACCTGTCTGCAGCGCATGCGGACCTGTTCGTTTGACCCTTCAATGGCAAACTTGGCCAATTTTTTCATAACATCCTCCATCTCGGGCACCACCAGTTTCCGGGACAGAATCGCCTGCAAGACAAACAAACCGTTAAAAACCGTTTTGATTAAGACAGTTTGACTCACTAGCCCCTTTCACAAACTGCAATCCCGGTAAATTACCAGAACTGGTCATTTTACTAATCGCAGGTTTTCTATGACCATAGCAAACCCACCAGGAGTAGATGAGCAGGTGTAACTTACCCTCAGGAGGCCGAACGCGGTGGCTTGCCGACTGCTATCATAGATGTCCTCCTCAGCATATCCCAGAAGCACTTGCAGCTGTGTTTCTGTTATATGTTTTGTCACGCTCTTTACCAAAACAGTTATGGCCTATAAAACAGAGCATTTCACGTTTAAAAATGAGGATGTAATAAATGTGAAAGTGGTGAGGGTCTCACGCACCTTAAAGCAGTTCTGAACCAGGGGGAAGTTCTCGCCACGGCCGGCTCCAGCTTTGGCGTAGTCCTTCAGCAGGACAAAGAGCTGCTTGGTCAGCTGGTCGTAATTCTGTTCCACTGCCGGGAGAGGAAACTTCAAGATCCAGATGAAGGCCTGCAGAGCCTCGGTAATCACCTGATGTGCACAAGACACAGAATTTTCTGCTGTATTCATGCAACCAAAACTGATTGTGCACAATAAAACACATGAATCAAAAATATATTAAGTAGTACAGACCTTTACATGCATGGAGTTAAGACAGTCCAGGAGGAGAGATACAAACGGATCTAACATCTCCTTTACTGACGGGCCAGATGAGTTGATCTTTGAGCTCTTCAGACTACAGTGAAGCAACTGTGTAAGAGACATTTTGGAGTTTAAAGCAATATTGCAAAAAAATATAAGTGAATATTTGTGAAATTCAGTGTTTCTTGAGCACCAAATCAGCATATTAGAACAATGATGTTGCTCCAGTCTTCAGTTTTAAAGATATTAAAATTAACAACAGTTCGTTTAAATAGTAATAATTTTTCACACTATTACCGTTTTTACTGTGTATTTGATCAAATAAATGCGGCCTTGGTGAGAAAAAAAGACATCTTTCAAAACCTTTAAAAAAATCGTACAGGTCCCAAACTTCGGTAGCACAGTCAAAATGTCCCAAATGGCACTCTAAACACTCGCATTATTCCTGCGAATCAAGTGTGCATCAAGGGCACATATCGACCGCAAAGAGGGTGCTCGTGAGTATACTTCTCAAATTGACTAGTGAGACAGCCTACGGTCTTGTGGACTTCGTGGTCACGCCCTTGTACTCGGTGGCCATTGTAAGTCAACAAGCATATGAAGTGTTTCATTTAAAACAGCAACAACTGATGTCCAATTATCCCAGAAGTCAAACAACAACCAAGGCATATGTTCTTACACTGAGTCCCGTTTCCACTAGGATGTGCATGTTTGTTCTGCTACTAATGGCGGCTTTCACCCCTACTCTCTTAGGAGTGGCCGGCAACAGTAAACAGCTTGGCGGAGGCAGGCGAGGGTCTGGAGGTGGACGATGCTTCTCTCTGGGTAAATATAGGATGTGTAATTGTTGAAATTAGATCTGTTTGAACCAGTGCTAATGAATCGTCATAATGAAGTGAGTGTGTGACGTACTTGTTCTTGCTGGTAATGAGCGGGAGACTCTGACTGATGAGTCCATGGCAGAGCAGTAGGATGGACTGAGGGCTCATGCTCTTATTGATCAAAAGTCCCGCCACAATCCTCTTAAACACAGCATGCACTCGCCTTGACACCTTCAAACTGGCCGTGTTCTCAAGCACCTGAGAGGAAGATGAAGACCAGATAAGTCTCTTGAGAACTCGTGAAGCTGTCGTTGAGAAGCGGCTCACCGGTCATTTACCTCTTTGAGTGGCAGGATGAGGTGGATGACGCGCTCCTGGCTGCAGAACTGCCCGAGCAGCTCGTACGAGTCTGAGCTTTTGCTGTGGCGGGCCTCCATCACCTTTGAAACGATCCCTCTGATGTCCTTCTCCTCGGCTACGGCTCCAAACAGCTCGTTGTTGAAGATCTGAGAACAGAGTTAGCCAATTAAAATGTACAATTGTTTCAAAATGATGACTGACAACGTAATATTGATGGTGCCGTTTACCGTGACGAGCATGTCCATGCATGGGTCAAGATCCCCTGCGTTCAAAGATGGTTTCAGAGCAGAGAGCAAATAGTACACTGTGAAGGTCAAAACATGGACCTGTAGGGAGAAATTATACATGGGTGAATGACATGAGGCTCGTTCTTTTTTGTCCAGGTCCATTCAATTATTTTAAAAAAATTACAAATCATATAGTCAATGACTTACAAATCTTCTATGATCTAAATTCATATTCACTTGATATGTTTTGAAGGTCAAAATTCTTTGCCATAATTACGGTAAATATGTAATAATAATGTTTGTGTGTGTGTGTCTCTCAGCTGCCAGCAGATTCGCTCATTGCCTCTTGTTTTGAATAAATAATACTTTTGTTTAACTTTAAAACTTATCAGTGTTTCAATGGGTGTGTGTTTCCTGACGACTGAAAATAGACAACTCAAAAAATCTACAGAACAAATAGATAAGATAAGATGAGCAGCTTCTTCAACGAGACCACTGTTAGTTTCAAAATCAAAAAAATATTTTTTACTTTAAATCTTTCTTAATGTTTAAAAAACACTCTTTTTTACACAAAACGTCAGGACGATGACAATCAGACTTTGCAGGACGATTATAGCCACACCTCTGTTGTGTAATCATTTTTTTAATTTCAGTTCTTCCCCTTTTAATATGATGTGCTGTGTTCCGCTTCTTGCCACACAGCGCTGGTATATTAAAAAGAGAGGCTGTTTTATACCGCACTAACACTGGTCTCCTCTCCTAGCAGTTGTTTGTGGCAGGTTATAATCTTAAAGACATAAAGATGGCATTTAAGAATCAGAGGATTTTGAAAATAATCTCCATTTTTTCTGTAAGTACAACGGTGTTCGTCCTCTTGATGAACCATCCAGAACAAACGAAAAATTGTCCTCATAAAGAGGAGCCGGTCTTGAATCACTTATTAAAGCAGGATGTTGGAGAACTACAGGCTTGTTCTGCTATTATCCAAGGAGATATGGACGGAGTGAACAAGGACATTTTCAGGAATCTCCTGGCTTCGAAAAAAAGGAAATCGCTGCTGTCAGAGTCATTCTATCTCAACGCAACCAAGGATTGTCCATCCTACATCCGAGATAGAGGGTTTCTGACGCTTTCTCTCAGTAAAGAGGAGAGAGATTTCCCCATTGCTTACTCCATGGTGATCCATGAGAAGATTGAGATGTTTGAAAGGCTCTTAAGAGCCATTTACACTCCTGACAATGTGTACTGTGTTCATGTGGACCAGAGGTCTCCTGAGATCTTTAAAGAAGCAGTTAGGGCCATTGTGTCCTGTCTGACCAATGTGTTTGTGGCCAGCAAACTGGAGAACGTGATCTACGCCTCCTGGTCTCGAGTTCAAGCGGACATCAACTGCATGCAGGATCTGCTCAAGTCACCCGTCCAGTGGAGGTATCTGCTCAACACCTGTGGCACTGATTTCCCCATTAAAACAAATGCTGAAATGGTCCAGATTTTAAAACAACTGCACGGAAAGAACAGTTTGGAGTCCGAGGTCGTAGAGTCCAAAAAGGTGCGCTGGGAGTATCATCACAATGTTACAGACGTTGTGATTCGGACCGATGTTAGAAAGTCACCGCCGCCAATTCGGAGCTCGATGTTCTCAGGAAATGCTTACTTTGTGGTTTCAAGAGAGTTTGTGGATTACATCCTTAAAAGTAAAGAGATTCAAGATTTCATGGAATGGGAGAAAGACACATACAGTCCAGATGAGCACATGTGGGCTACGTTACAGCGAATGCCTTCAGTACCAGGATCAAACCCTCCAAACAGAAAGTACGAGCAATCGGACATGAACGCAATTGCTCGTCTAGTGAAGTGGAGTTACCATGAAGGGGAACTAAAGAGTGGGGCTCCCTACCCACCATGCACTGGGGCACACAGAAGGGCAGTGTGCGTCTATGGAGCTGGGGACGTGAAATGGATTTTGAGGCAACACCATCTTTTGGCAAACAAGTTTGATCCAGAAGTAGATGATGTAGCGATCAAATGTATGGAGGCTTTTTTAAGGTACAAAGCTATTTATGGTCGATCATTGCGAACAGTTAAAAAATCTGGCATTATTTTAAAAACATCATAAAAATGATTTTAAAATGTTTGTAAATATATACATGTAAGGTATGGGTGGAGGGGTGAATCATCTGAATAACTAAACGCATTCTTCCTGAAACCTAAAAGTTTCCGAACGAATGTAAATTTCAGCATCAGCATGTCTGGATGAGACTGTTTCTGATAACAAAACCATCTTTCATAAGTCTTCATCAGCTAGCTTACTCATAAAAAACCTCCTAACTCCATTTTAACTTGATTTTGGTCAAATGTTAATAATACAATCACACATGTAATTGTCTGACCATATATAAAGTCACAATATCAACTTTAACCACACCGTTTAATAAAAAAAAAATGTTTAAAAAATGTTTTTGGCCAACATCATAAATTCAAATATGTCTGAAAACCTTTTAGAAAAGTAATTAAATGTGTACACTTAAGTGTATTCAAAGTGGTACACATAAATATGTCAAAATTGTATGACACCAACATTACTAAGATTTACAAGACCTAAGAATATGTATGATTTCAGTGACACACTTGTAATTTATGAAAGTCTTACATTACACACTCATGTGCTAATAAACTCAATATTTTACCTGATACCCCTTCACTAAGACCGCCTGCATCTCGTTGAGCAGATAATGAAGGTACTGATGCCCAAGTGTCTCTATAATCTTCACCAAAGTGTTTCGAGCAACATCACGGATCTCCTGGAAACGGCTCCTCAGGTGGACGCACACTTTCAGAAGGATGCTGCATATATAAAAGCCAAACTCCATCATTTAACACATTTTTTTTGCACTGATGATCACTCAGAATTACAAAAATATGGAGTATTTTTAGCAATATCACTAATCCATCACTCCCACACTCAAACAGACACTTCCATTAAAAAGGCCATATTACCTTGATTTTGTTTTAGGGGTCTACTAGAATAGGTTTTAATGATTGAAGGTTTAAATAACATTGAAAAAACATTTTTCATTATTGCAACATCTCTTTGCAGTCTGTCAATCAAGCTCTGTTTAGTTCCTGTTTCTATAAAGCCCCTCCTTCCGAAAAAGCGCAAATGCAGAACTTTTTCAAGCCCAAACAGCAGTGCTACACACTAAAGAAATTTGAAAATGTACAAAAGCATACGAGTTCCTCTTTAAGACAATGGGTAATAAAAGAAGAAATATACCCTGGCAAGTTTGCTTCCATGACCTCCTTTGGCAGAGACTTCATGAGTTGAATCATGGCAAATGCAATAGGCACTCTGGCCACTTCTTCATCTTTCACCTCCTTAGACTTCACCATCTTGTGCTCGTCATCTCGCTTCACCTGCAGAAATATACATTGGTGAAGAATAAGTTCACGCTGAGCACTTTTTGGGGGGGCTTTAGACATTAGAGAAAACACTAACGGAATCAACTGTTAGTTGTCAATTGTTAGACGATACATTAGTTGCCAATAGTGGTGTCTGGTTCAGGAAAATGTACAGCTTCACTTCTTTTTACTAATTTGTAAGAATATTGCGTAGTTGTGTTAATTTGTTTAATTTGTGATAACACAATGAAACAAATTATGCAGACATAATGTTTGGCCAGGCTGTCATTCAAAGATGCAAAAACATGCAAAAACAAAAGAACCAATGAAACATTAATAACTGATTATGTAGTAGTGAATTTAGGCTTTTTCCTGTTTTCCTTTTTTTGTTCATCCCTCATGTTTAAAAACTATAAAAATATTTTCCTCATATTTTTATGGTTTAATTGAACTTGTAGGGTCATTAAAAACAAATATACCATTCGGACATCACTTTTGGCCACTACTGTACATGCTTTGTAGAATTTAGTCCATTAAAGTCTTCAGTCCTGCTCAACTGCAAACTAAATTCATTAAGTATGATAAACGAGTTCACACCTTTGCAGTGAGGCACTTGTGAAGTTTAGGGAGGACGGTCTGTGTGACCGTGTGATGAATAGAGGAAATCAGTGCCTCTAGATCGTGTTTATTTTGAGGCAGCCCACTGCTGACTACAGGAAGTACTTTCTTCGTTTGGCTCTCTTTGCCTTTATTTGGTTTGGCAGGGCCTTCAGTCTCAGCATCCAATGCTGTGGAAACGGCTACACCGGCCTCCACGGTTTCCATTTCACCTTCATCATCACTTTCATCGGTGTCCATGGTTTCCACTGCCTCATCCTCAGCCTCTTCCACCACAACACTAGGCACTGTTGATAGATCACGCTAGTCAAGTAAAGCTGTGAAGCTTAAAAGAAAGTATAATGTGGCTGTTGTGACATTCTCACCTTCTGGCTTCCTGTTTTTGGCCAGCTCAATTTCTTTACTGAGAGTCTCATGGTCAAAGTGGAACGCATCAAGAACAATCAGCAGCAAACTAAGCCAATGAAAAGAGTCAAGAAAGTCTTTCAGTGTCATAAACAGAACAAGAACATCACAGAAAAGGCACCGCAAGTGTGCCTGACAGTGTGGAATACAAGATAAGATATTTGTCAAATCACGCTCAGGGATTGTGTAACACCGACTACTGAAGCAAGCTTACCTGACAGCTAGTTTCTGCTCAGCTATTCCAGACTGTAAAATATGGATGAAGTGTTTTACGTAGAACAAGTACTTGGACCAGGTCAAGCGTCTGCACACGGCACCGATAACTTCTATCGCGGCTGTTTTCATGGGTTCATACTGGGAACACAAATCATTTATCCATTAAAAACACATAAAACAACCAGCATAGTGACACAACAATTGAAAAAGTTAAAAATATCAACAAATGTAAGTAACAACCTTCAACAATTTTTCATCAACTAGAGCGATCATGGCATAGGGCATGATGTAATTCTGCATGGAACGCGATGACATCACAATCTTGCCCTCGGTCAGCTGCCTGGCAAACTTCCTGAGCGCTCGACCCCTTCTGTAAACCTGCAAAACAAACAGACAGTTTTATACTCAGCCAATTATAAATAAGAATCAAAAAAGTGACAATGATTTTATATATATATATATATATATATATATATATATATATATATATATATATATATATATATATATATGTATGTGTATATTTAAATTACTATTTGCTAGTTAATTCATATTATTAAATTATTAATAACTTTATATAATAGTAATTACATTATTTATATTGTACATTAGTTTATATTTATTTTTAAATGTAATTGCTATTTATTCATACACACTTTTCTATAGAAAAGCATTGCTATGATGAGAATTGAAACTGTTTTGAGAAAACTGTTTAAAAAAAGCTAAGCTTGTTTCATTAAGGAAATGAATGCACTTGAAACTATTAAACTACATAAATGTTCAAAATGTGAGACCCCTTTTCTCCAGAAGATTTATGATGTTTCTAGTTTTGAGTCTCACTGATGAGTTTAAATAAATTGTCCTGACGTTACCTGTATGTGCTTCATATGCTCAAAGAAATCTGACTCGGGATCATTATGATCTGTCAGTTGAGCCAGATCGCGAAACTCTGGACGGTTTGGAAAGGTCTTCACTAGGCAGGCCAGAATCGTAGTGTATTCATTTCGTACACTCTGCAAAAAAAGAAAGCCATTTATACATATATAACTGCATGTCAAATGTTCATGTGAGCAGAATGTAAGCGGACATCTCGCTAGTTTTCACCTCAGTCTTGCTCTTTAAACCCTTTCGCAGGGCATCCAGTATCATGTACTGCACAATCTCCTTGTACTCGGCCTCCGGGCATCCGACTTCTGAGAGCTGCATTATTATGGCTGACAAACACATGGTGGCGCAATCTGCCAAAGACATGTCGCCGATCTGTCTCAGAAACAAACAAAAAGCATTCAAAACTCGAAGCAGGTCAAGACACAAAAAGATATACATAAAATAGACTTTAGAGATCTTTGAAGCAAATAGTAATGTCACAAGAATCTAAAATCTCTGACGGTCACCTGCAATGAATGGAAGCAGTTGTGCATGACAGCAGTCAGGTATCTCATATCCAGCGTACTCATCTCTTTAATGTGCTTGGTGGCCTTCTGGAACGCCACCAGACGCACGTCAAAGTGAACCTCGTCCAGATGCCGGCTGTCAAAGGCGTTGAGCTGGAGAAGAGAGAGCCGGTTAAATACAAATATGACAGGAAGAAACAAAACTAAAGCCCTTTCTGATTGCCTCAATGGACATTCACCTGAATGACAACATCTGTGATGTACTTCAGTTCACTGTCCATGTCTGATAGAGTCTGTGGGGAGAGAAAAGGTAATTCAGGAAAAGTTTGAAGTAGACTAAAGTGATGTTAAAGTGGCTGGAGATGCGGAAAATGACCTGGAACGCTTCACACAGAGCCTGGCGTGAAAGTCTGTTTTGGATGATGGAGAAAAGTTTGCTGAGAGGTTTCAGGAACACGTTGGGCTCTAGACACTGTCTCAGCAGGTTCTGCACAGTACCCAGGATGTCCAACTCTGTTTCCTGAAAGAAAACAGAGAATGATTTGAGATCTAAAGCAATGAAATATTAGTATACATTATGTACTGACATGAAGAGTGTACCTGTGCAGTTTTGGGTTTGTGGAGGTAAGGTAGAAGCAAACCGATTAGTGTGGAACTCTGTCCCTTTTCAGTCACAAATCTACTGATCCTGGAACACAACGAAGGTTTTTCATTTTTTTTTTACATTTCACTTCATTGTACGTGATAGCATTCCTTATTATTATCAATGCTGAAAATGTCTGTGCTGCTTAATATTTTTGTGGAAACCTGATCTTTTTTTTCTTGATTCTTTGATAAATAGAAAGTTCAAAAGAAAACCATTTACTTAAAACATAAATCTTTTGCAGCATTATAAATGTCTTTACTGTCACTTTTGATCAATTTAATGCATATATTTCTTAAAAACAAAAACTAAATATTAATTATCCAAAAATAGGTTTTCAAAACGGTTTCCAACATTGATAATAAGAAATGTTTCCTGAGCAGCAAATTAGAATGATTTCTGAAATCATGTCATTTTTATTGTTCGCGAGCTAGAAAAAAAATTGTTCAGAAAACGATTCCACTGATATCATTCTCACTTTTAAAACGTGATTGTTAATAGTTACTGTCCTTGCTGTGAATGTGAATGTACATATAAACAGATTTTTGAACATACTTTGAGAGGATGTTGAGCTCTTTGCTGACTTGAGCTCTGAATTTCTTCTTTTTGAGGCGTTCAGAGTTACGAACAACTCCACTAAGGTATTGAAGTAGTGCAGGAATGTGAGGAAGGAGCAGACGGCAGCCGATAGTCAGAGAATCTACCCGAAAAAAAATAAAAAAGACATGTCAAATAAAAAAAGAATAGTGGGTCTTCTAGTATAATCAGCACCACCCACTCTCAGTACCTGATACATCACAACTTTCAGGGATCACACAGTCATTCACAATCAACTCGGTCTCATTCTCCTTGGGTTCAAAGTCTGGAGTGCCCAGCAAGCTCTCGGCTATGTCAATCACCATGGCCACTGTGAGGGAAGTCACGTTTTTGGAGGATAACAGACCAAATACATTGAGCAGGACGTCACACTCAGGGTGGCCTGGTCTCTGCTTAGCAAGCAAAGGGAAAAATCTGACAGAGTGAAAAGACAACATTTATATTATAAGATTGCGTTGCAATAGAAACTGTGCACATACATGCTTAAGAGTAAACATAAAAAGAAGGTTGGGTATTTTAACAAAGGTGGTTCTTGCATTCATACGTTAGTTCATTTTTCTATGAGGTCTATCTTTCGCATGGTTAATAATAAACTTACCGAGTGTTTTGGGTCCACACACGGATGACTTTCAAGAGGGGCGTTGGTGCATACGTGCTTTCAGTGGGCAGACGACAAACCTAATAAACAAAACACAGCCAGGTCATCTGGGTTACTTAGTGAATCTATAGCGATTCCAACCGCATTTAAATATATCAAGACTGCATCAGCACACAAATCAAACATGTCAATTAAAATGACCTCTTATTTTTAGACGGCTTAATCATTTAATTATGGTTGTTGTATGTATATAGTGCTGAAATTTATTTTCAAGGAAGTACCATGTCTATTAATAGGTATAACTACAGTAAAGTCTTTAGCTAGTTAGCTTAAGATCCTGTTCATTTAAACTCTTAATCCTAGTAGTGAATGTTTTATGAGCAGTAGGACAACCATATTCATCTGCACAGTTACGTAGAGCCGAAGCATATCCAAAACAATGTTGTTCATCCACAAAATGCTTGCTGTTTTGTTTAACCGCTAAAGGCCCAAAAGTTACATAGTTTACCATTACATTTACTAAAGCTATCCCATCAGATTTCTCCTTTATGCACACACCTGAGGCCACACCACAGCTTGGAAAACAGCGTCCAGCTCATCTGCTGTGAAGTTGTAACACTCAAAGCCATTAAAGAAGTCTTGTATGCGCAGAATCCCCAGACGACGCAAGTTCTTCAGAGGATTGATGCAACCAGGCTTGAGCTACACAAACATAAAGAACAGTGAGCTATTAAGATCAACACACAACACATAATAAAAACATTTTTTGAGGAAACACTAATTTCCTACAAAAAAGAAACTCTAATTTTTTAGTTTGAAGAGTTATATTTCATAGTTTAGATTCAGTTTGTAAAAGTATTAATGAGGCTGGTTTTCTGTATTCAGCTCACCTGCTCTCTGTGATCCAGTATAAATGACACGGAGGCTGTGATGCACAGCAAGATCTGCAAAACTTTGGGCAGGTAGATTTGGATGAGATGGCCTAATTTGTTGATGAGCAAATCTATGGTGTTGAGCAGGCTGTGCTGGCGACCCACAGGGAGAACAGCAGAGAGGTTTGTTTCACCAATGGCTCGATTTACCGCAGCCAAACACGATCCTGCAAGCAACAAATAATTCATATTCTAAAATCAATGCTTGCTTCTGATCCATCCTTACAAAAAGAAAGAGTAAAACAAAATCTTTTGGTAGCTTGTCAAAAAAAACAAATAGAGTCCATTTATTAAAGTTCAAGTATGTTGCATTACTTACATATATGGACATGAATGCACTATTTTTAGCTAGCTATTTAAGTTTTCATATTCTGAAATCAACCTAAATATTTTTTACAACCTTAAAGTGTAATGCAGAAATGCAAAACCAATTATGGTCCTCTATAAAATTCATAAATGGCCCAAATAAAAACCCAGTGTTTTTCAGACTTGGCGAGTTTGGTTCGGTTAAAATGATAGATAAAACGAATGATAAAATGAATGATAAAATGATCTGTTAGTGTGGTTCATATGAAATAAATTTGAGCGCAGCCATCTGGACCCTGGTGTGCACAAAACAAGCGGACCGAGACCCCTGAAAAGGTGGTTCGACTGAAATCTAAAGCAGATCTTTGTTTTTGTGTGTGACGGAGGAATTCAGATTTTAAAAATATAATTATATTTACACACATACAACAAGCGCATTCAGTCCATCCTACAGCATTGTATTGGATTTTCGATCATTTCCATCGCAAAACATAAATCATTTTCTTTTTTGGTCTGGACCAAAAAAACCAAGAGAACCAAATTACAATTATGAACACACCCTTAATCTAATGAACTGCCAATATGTCATTATAATGTGTATATTTAAAGGTTTTGTTAGGATTTAATAATTTGAATAAGCTTTAAGTAGTTACCTTCAGCGTAATGACGAACAGGCTCCAGCAGAAGATCAATAAACATCCCCATCTCCTCTGGCTGACAGCCTGCCAGGAAGCGCAGCACTATGGAGGAGCGAGAAGCTGTGCCCGATTTACCCTGAAACTTACTACCAGCCTTAGAGCACATCTTCCCGTACAGTATCCTGCAAGAATTAATAAAAACTACTGAATACAGGCACATGTTCAGTGAAGAAACAACAGGGAAGCACTGATATCATTCATATGCACTGTGTGTAAACACACCTCATAAGCATGGGAATGAGTTGGGGTCTGTGTGACGAAAGTACCACAGTTCCTTCTTCTGAGATGTTGAAATGGACAATCTCATCTTTAAAATGCTTGTCATCCAGAAGTCTCTGCAGATTCTCTCTGTAAACAACCACAAATCAACAATCATTATGGACCTAAAACAAAGCCCAGGGGAACATCACTGCTACAGCAATGTTAAAAAAAGCATTCACAGTGCCGCTTAAAGCCATCAAATTAATACTCCCATGTAACCCCAAAAAATAAATACTAATTTTCTGCACAAATAGAACATTTTAAAAGCATCCAACCAGCATGTTTGTGGTTGGAGAAAAGCTATCTCTGATAACAGGCTTAAAATTAGGTCAGTGAGGATTGCCTCTAAGAACTTTTTTCCTTGCACCAAATGACAAAAGTGGCTCCAAGTAACTCCGAGATGTGAAATGAATCCAGAGATGTAAAATCATAATAGACTAAAAGACTTCCTGAGGCAATTGGTACATTCCGGTATGCCAGTAGTGAGAGTTAGTAAGGTAACCAAAGAAGTCTTTTGGAAGATACCATCAGTCTCAGCTCTGAATATAAAGCATTCTATTCATAAACTGACCTAGTTACTGTATAATAGTTTTTTACTGGAAAAAAGGAGAGCAAGACGAGAAGGGAAAAGATATTTGGGTCCTTTGTGTTACAGGACTTACTTGTAAGGGAGAATATTTGGGTCTTTGTATGTCATCAAACAGTCAAGTGCTATTTTCTGGATTTCTTGATCTTTATGGCACAGGAGCTGTGGGTTTAGAGAAAGAATTAGTCTCACTTGGACCAAGTATTAATAAGGAGAATTCCCTTTAAAACAAAGCTGGGAAACCATACCTGGGTGTACAGCTCACTAAGATTTGCCTCCATGTATAAAGATTTCGGGTTAGTGAACTTGGAGAAGACCTTTAAGTGAGCAATGAGCTGCCTGAAACAAAAACATAGATTCACACGTTTGTGTAAGTTCTTCAAGTAGGTACCTAGAAAACAAAAACAAATGTTTTTTTACTTGGCTGCTGCTCTTCTTGGTATCTTCTTCTTGAATTTTTTTGAATCTTCCTCTTCATCAACTTCCATGTCAGCATCTACATCTTCACCCATTCCCTGCTCTGATGAAGAGCTGCTTTTCTTCATGAGGTCCTGAGTGGGAGCCACCATCAGGTCAGATGGGTAAAACTCATTACTGTGAACACAAACACCACAGAGAAAAATCTGTTATGGAGAACTAACTAGAGAGAAAAATAGGTTGATGCCATAAAGCTCACACACACCTGATGAAGCGCAGCAGTAATGGGGTGAGCTCTCGGCTACGTGGCTCCACTCTTTCGGGAAACTGGGACATGGCTCGCCAAAGCAAGCCACGGAAGTTTGTGAAGTCTGTTCGCTCAATGGGATTCAACACCTGGTCCAGTTCTTCCAGAAACAGAACTCCCACATCCCCGCTCTCGATCACGCTGGTCCCTGGACCTCTGAGCTCCTTTGCGGCTTGATGTTGTCCACCACCTCCCTCATCATCGTCGTCATCATCATCTGCCTGGAGCTCTTCCTCTGAGAATAAAGATTCAAAACAGATTCATACATTTATGACTAATGGGAACATATAACAGGTCAACCTTTTAACAAAAGACAATACTTAGAACAAAAAGACAAATAATGTTAATCCCACTAATCGACATTTAACTGCATTGACACTATCAAATGAGAACAAAATTTTAACTGGATAATGAAACAATTGCCTACTGTTACAGTAGAGATGCCTTCATAATTGATCAGCATTGACAGAGTTATTGAACTGAATTGAGCTGAATGACACTCATTGTCTGATATATTAACACTATTATTTTCCTGTTCATTATTGTGTAGTTCTGTATTGTAAACAATCTGTATTGTATAAAGTGCTAACAAATAAATTTGACTGGTCTTGAATTCCTCATCATTGAAAACTCACCAGCTAGACCAGCAACCATCTCCAGATGTTCATGATAAACCTTCCAGAAAGATTTGTTGTCCATTTCTTTAGCGTGCGACCTGGGCGGATTAAAGCGTATCAAACCAAAACTCAAAGACAGAAATAATACAAAGAAATAGAGAATAATGCTGAAGACATGTTTAAAGCCAAAAGATAAAAAAAAAAATGAAACAGACTGTGCACTCAAGCAATGCTCCACACTTACACCAACAGATCAATAACAGCATCCCAGAGAGGTCGGAAATTGACAAACAGCATTGCAATAAGATAACGAAGAGGAATCTGTAAAACACAAAGATATTTATAGCACAAAATAAAGCTTTCAAAAATGATTTCATATTTGATATGGAGTAAAAGGCATTAGCTACCTCATGGAAAGGTCCCTTAGGCAGACAGCGCTGCACCAGGTCATGGCGAAGTTTCCGAAGATGTAGTAGTTTCTCCCTGTAGTCCTGTACTGTGGCCGGGACCTGCTCTGCCTGCAGACACACAGCGAACACCGTCTGCGCATTTGAGCTCTCCTCTCCCTGAAGAAGAAATGAGTTATTTATTAATAAATACATACATGCTTTGTTTTAGATTTTTGTTGGAAAAACTTACAAATGATACCTCTGCAGATTTAGGAAGGTCAGCATCAAAATTTGACAATATTCTGAGGGTCAACAAACGAATCTGTAGAGTACAAGGAAAAAATTATCCTTTAGAATCTGTAAATTCATAACAGCAGGGTCCACACAGATGAGTAATGAATTTATTACATTCAATATAAAAACATTTTTGGTAACAACTTATTAACATCAACTACATTAGTTAACATGAACTAACAATGAAAAATACTTAAAGCATTCATGAATCTTAGATAAAGATCTCGACATTTTTGCACCTTTTGAGACCTTATTGTAAAGTGTTACCCACTTTTTCAAAATAATTACAAAACTAGAATAAAAGTTATGAACTATAGAAATTTCAGTAACGTTACATAAAAGTTTTATATGTAATATTAAAAAATCATTTTTAATGCATTAAGTATGCCATGTAATGCAACTTATAATGCATTGTATGGTCTCATGACTAATTGCAACCATAATTATAATACTTATTTATTCATTTAAAACACCTTTAAAAAGTACAATGCATTAAAACACATAGCAAACAACAGATTATCTGCAAATATTATAATGCATTTTCACTGGAAACAATTATTTATGAAACATAACTACAATTATGAAATTATTAAATTATGCCACTTTTTCAAGCCTTAAATCCTCCGATATCTCCAGGTTTTTGGGGACTGTGGGAACTCTAAGCTATTCCCACTTAACAACAGCAACCATCAATAGGCTAAACCTGACCTTGGAAATGTTGGAAGAAAAATTGGAATGCAGTTTATGGTACAATTCCAGCAGAGAATCATGGGACAGCTGAGCTGAGGAGCCGTTGAGTGCCAGTCTGGTGTAGTACAGATCTCCTAACAACAGGGCTGAAAGATCAGTGGGGACTTTCCTGTAACAAACAAACAAAAATGCATTTCTTAATTTAACAGACAAGACCCTTTTTTACTGGGATGTTCAGAGCAAATAAACATGTAAAAACTGAAGCACATACTCAATGATGTTTCTGACCAGTTCTACGGGCAGGAGTGACTGTACCGCTGTCGTCTCCTTGAAACTGAGCAGAGTGCTAAGAGCCTGTCGGGCTACAAACAGCCCTCCTGAGGGGACAGAAGGACAGTATTAGGAACATCATTTAACATAAAAGTAGCTCGAGACAATCATTCACACACGACTGACCTCTCCCAAGAGTTTTACTGCACACCTCCTGCAGTAACCTGTTCAGTAGTACAGTGACGGCCTGTATAACGCTTGATGCTTCTAATGGCCTGTAAAACATTTTAATTGTTGTATATTTATTACACAAATACCAAATTATACAGCATAAGTTTGGTCCCTTTTTAAAGTCGTCACAAAACAGCAGATTATTGGAGATGTATTGCAAAAGTACTGAACCAAGCATTTATTTTACAATATCTATTTATTATATACTAATTGGTTGAGGATTATAGTAGTAATATAGTATTTTATGCTATTTGACACTCTAGGATTGTGGGTAATTGAGTTTTTACCTGACGTGTGGGAGGAGCACTAGTGCAGCCCATGGATGAGAAAGGTCAGAGAGCGGCTGATCGATGGGGATGTCAATGAGAGAAAGAATCCGCTGGGGAACAGACACCGGCTGGTCTCTTTCAAGTCCAGTAGACCTAAAAGAGAATTTGGAATATATTATTATGCCCTTTTAGAGATTGGTCAACCCAAGTGTGCGCCACATTTCCTGAAAAGTGAAGCCAAAGCATTTTGATCTGCCACTATGTTGATGATGTTGATCGTGTTATTTAACATATGCATAAGATTATATATACCATCGCTTGTTTCAGCATCAACTTCACATGTGTTTTGATCAGGAGATACAGAACTCTTTCAAAAGATGCATAATAACACCACTACCATGTAACAGCAAAAACAGAAAAAGCGTATTTGGAGGCGAAGCGTTTTCTCATAAAAGATGAGATAAACTGTCAATAGAAGTAAAAGAGTTAATGAGGAAACAAATTTTAAAGTGCATAAAACTCTCTAGTTTACCTGAGAGTCTGTCCAGTGAAGACTAATGGGTACTTCTCAAAAGCCATGGATCCGTCAGTGGGGGGCGGAGCTTTGGACAGAATCAAACCAACCAGCAGTTCTAGAACCAGCTGTCGGTTTACGGCGTCCTCAGTGCAGAAGAGCTGCTCCAGGTACTGCAGCAAACTGGGCAAGAACACCTAAAGAAACACACCAACATTACATACGCAAGTTGATCTTAAAGATGGTTTCACACCACAGTCCGGCTTTCACTGACCTGCTCAAACTGTTTCATGTCAAACATCTCTTTTGTAAATGACAATATGACGTCTCGGTCCATCCCGCTATGGAAAACCTGCGTGAGGGACCAGATTGGAAATGAGGTCGAAAGGAAATCAGACGGATAAAGATTGACAAACGCTTGTGCAAGTGCACACAAAACAAACCTTTTTCACTAGTTCGTGGATGCTCTGGGCAGGCAATGACAGATTCTCCCCCATCAACAGAGACGAAACTACTTGTAAAAGCATCCTGGAGCAGGAGTAGGACAGTCCTGGTGCTTGAACTAGCTTCAGAAGTGTCTAAATACAACAAAAATGGAGAAAAACATATCAGAGATGCACCAGCACTCAAGGAGAACAGTCTTTGGCCCTATTTGGACTGGACTTGTTTCCAAGAAGGACGTTAGGGAAGTCAGATTTTAATCCCATCCGAATCTGCCATCCCTGTGCTTTTCTCACACAAACTCATTAAAAAAAATCTAGAACAAATCACCTACTGTTTTTCAGCAAACTCAACAGTCCTCTGAGAAATCTAATCCCGTCCGAATGCGGATGTCTGTGATTTCTGATGTTGCATTATTCTAATGCTTCTGCTCATGTGTTTTTTTGACCTAGCTGTGCTACCGTTTATTTCAAAATGAATGGTATTCAACAAAGAAAAATACAATTATAAAACGAATAAATAGAGCCAAAACATGGAAACTGGCCATTTTAATATTAGTGTCAGGATAGAAAGAAAATTGACTAGATTTCTCTGAAAGATTATTATATAAACAGCCACTTCTATAAACTTTTTTAAAGTTAAAGCACAGCACATGAACTTGACTGAAAACACACACTACCACCAACCAATGTAATAAACACTGAGTGGAAGTCCATCCAAATTGGTACATGAAAATCACAGATGTCGAATGGTAAGAACTGTAACTCAAACACTGTTTAGAAATCTACGCCCGTCCAAATCGGGGTTTTGAGTGATAGAGAAAGACACACATACAAACCTCACAGACAGACTGTGGTTTTGTAATTTTTGCTCCTTTGCGATGCTCCACAAGTGTGTGGTAGATGTACAGAATCCTCTCCAAGTGTTCATTAGCTTGGTCGGCATCGCTTGTCTCTAACTTTCCAAGAACGTCTTTCAGTGACCCCTGCAACACACACACAAAGTCCATTAAAAGACAAAAATGATATATAAATAATAATACTGGATCTTAATATTTTGTCTGCAATGGGATTGTATAAAAATAATTAGTTGAAGTTGCAAAAGAATATTACAGTAATTTATGCAGAATGAAACGTATGCATTTTCATATACACACACAAATGGTATGTTTTTTTTAACGGACATTATAACATTCATGCATACATGATGCATGTATACAGAAGTGTTTGCTCTCCCTTAAATCAGTTTTAAATGGGTGAATTATTATTTAATATTAAGTAAAAACATGTGTTTAATTTCAGCTATTTGTGTGTTCAGACAAATCATTAATATCAGCTGATTAATTGGCTTGGTTGATGTACAGGTCTATTACAAGTTGTTACTATAGCATCGCATTAACACAACAGAAACGATGACCAATCAGCATCCAAAGTGGGAAGAATCACTTTATAAAAAGTGCATACTATATGCTATGTCAGACAAACTTCATTTAGAGGAAGAAAAAATAAATGTTCTCACATTTAAGGAGTCCCACAGGACTATCAGGTGTTCTTTGTCAACATAGTTGGCTGAAGACTCAGCCATGTGGTCCAGGGCTTCTTTGATCGAGTCCCAAGGTAAATCAACATCCTGTCCGACTGCTGGACCAAGCTTGTGCAACACTACCGGAAGAGCCTGACAACAACAGTACCGTTATTATTAACTGGAAAGCTAAATGTTAACTGTGTGATGCGTTTGGCTTTCCGTGACGTGATCTCACCGTAGATGCACAGGAGTGAAACATGTCACGGACTCCTCGACACATCTCAAAGATCAACTGGCCGGCTCCTCTGGCCTTCTGAGGATGCTCTGACAGGTTGGAGAACACGAGTGTGAAGAGCGTGTCATAATCTGTAACCTTTTGGACATGAAACAGATGCATTAGCTTAAAACAGGACATGATCATACAGAGGACATGATGAAAACAATCCGAAAAGTTAAAGACTCACCTTTCTCATCAAAAAAGAGAAGCTCTCGGCAGCAAAGTTGCGGATGTGTTCCTTCTTGTGCGCCAGAAGTTCACTGTATAGACTGATTTAGAAAAAGTAACACTTTACAATAATGTTCTATTTGTTAACAACATTAATTTCAAAATTTTCTAATACATTTTTAAAATCAAAAGATGTATCTGCTAATATTATTTAATGGATGTCAGCTGACATGAACTAATAATAAACTTGTATTTTGATTAACTACTGATAAGAAAGGTGAATGAACACCGGTACTGTAATAATGTCTTGCTTATTGTTAGTTAAAGCATTAACTTAACTTAAAGGGCCAGATTTGAGAACACCTGGGTTAACTCATTTTAACTAATGACACCTTATTGCAAAGCGTTACTAATTACACATTATAAATCTATAAACTATGAATGAGAATCCAAGTGAGATCAAAACGTCTGACACAGAATAATCAGGAATATAATCTACAAGCAGTTTATTTCACCTACTCACCTGTATATCTTGTCCATATCCTTCACCATCAACCTCCACAGGTATTTGAACAGGTACGACAGACACGTGAAGGCCCATTCCAACACCTCAGGGTCTTGTGTGTCCAGTATAGATGTGATGATGATGAAGAAATCAGAGAAGTGGGGGTAAAAGTCCATCTGGAGGTCCCGAGCCAGTTGAATTACAAGACTGAAAGCAAGTGTAGGGTTAATATGGCTTTATTGGTCTGTTTATTTTAAAGAAAGACTGAGAGGAACTTACTCCAGAAGAGGCTGGTAAGCCATGTTGTTCTTCACTGACAGGTGGGTCTTCAGACTCTCCACAATGACGTTTTGGTGAAACACCAGCATATTGAAAGACTGACTCTTGCTTGACACCTCTCGAAAAAATATCACTGTAGAACACACGATTAGTTTAATACTCAAAGCAAAACACTTTAATGTCACTACACCATATTCATGACAGTACAGGACGTACAGATCACACAATATTTTAAAAGTATGTACAATATCATCATAAAATACAGTGTATTTTGTCATATTATAAGGACACAGGACTTGGTTACTTACTGAAGTGTTCTGTCAAATTCAAGTCTTTCCATTTTATTAGGGCTTCATAAAAATAAGTTTCTACCTCCTGAAAAAAAATAAGTAGCAGAATTAATCAAAAACACATTAAATACTATAATGTTGCTTGCTAAAAATAAGTTATACTATCTGATATAAACAAGACTCGTACCTCATCATAACTTCCAGTCCTGTCAATGCGATGAATGACATCAATGTTTACTTTTGCGAGCCTTTCAGAAAACGTGGCAAACTGTAAAGGAAAATATATGAAGATATCTTAAAAAAGTTCTTGGAAAGTTCCTCACATTACACTAGGGCTTTATTGAAATTTATATATGACAATGTAATGATTAAAAGCACAGACTTATATCGACCCAATTCAATATGTAAAATTCGTTTCGATATGTTTAGGAATAAAACATTTTAATGTTTGCCAGACGCATGAGCAGGAGTCTCCAGCATGCGTTGTTCAATAAACTTACGCGAAAAGTGTTTTCTGATTTATGAGATGTGGGTTTTGCTTTGAGCTTCATTTTGCTGTATTGTCTCTCGACCAAATACAAAAATTAAGAGTATTCCGTGGTTTAAAAAACGAGATGGGTTATCAATTGCTATGAAATTGTTGATACACATGCCGTATCAGGGAATCGCCATCTTGAATGATGCATTATGGGTAAAAACAGGACTTTTACTGTATTTCAAAAGAAAGGTCTTACTACGTATAGAAGTGCATTTGGAAATTTCTATTCATTATTAACAAAAAAAAATTAAAATAATAAAAAAATAATAAAAATGTGTTTTCTTCGATTATACCAGGCCAGGAAAGTTATTATTACAACTAAAACTAAAACCATTAAAAACTTTTCGTTGTTTGAAATTAATTAAACAAAATAAAATAAAATAAAATATTTAACAAACTTATTTTTATTTCATCTACTTGCCAAGGCAACATTTCCTGTTTTATTCAGTTTACCTTGATGTACAAATAAATACAAATAAAACTAAACCTGAAATACAAATTAATTTTAAAAAAACTATTAAAAAATTGACAACAACACAACAACATTTTTTAAACTTAAACTGAAATTAAAATAAAAATGGAAAATATAAACTTAAAATCAAATTCAAAATATCAATAAAAACAACAATATCTCACTGATAGGCCTACTAAAATAACACTGGTCTACTAAGGGTTTTCAGTTGAAAATATAAAAAATACCAAATGTTTTAAATATATACCTTAACCTATGCATATACATACACAGATGAATAAGGTTAATAACACTAGGCTGCATTTGAAATAAATAGGGAGTGAATTCTCTTTCTGTGTCTCACATACAAGAATAAACACATTATCTAATTATAGAGAAAAAAAATCATTCCAGCCCAAATGCAGTAAGGAGGAATGAATATGATACGGGTGGGTTGATGACAGGCATGCAGCTCCAGGAACAATCACACTCTCTCTGACTGACCGCACTGCAAAGAGGCTCCTCAGACTCTCATCTCTGACCTAATATCAACAGATCCTGTTAAAGAAACTCAGACGTGCACCAAGATGTCAAGTGGACCCTCCTTCGGTGTGTGGGACTATGTGGTCTTCACCTTAATGCTGGTCGTCTCAGCAGGCATCGGAGTGTATTATGCCTTTGCTGGAGGAGGTCAGAGCAGTTCCGCAGACTTTCTGGTGGGCGGACGGAGTATGGCGGCGGTACCGGTGGCCCTGTCCCTGACGGCCAGCTTCATGTCAGCCATCACCGTTCTGGGGACCCCGGTAGAGGTGTATCAGTACGGAGCCAACTTCATCCTCATCTGCTTTTCTTATGTTCTGATGGTGGCTGTTACTTCTGAGATCTTCCTGCCAATCTTCTACAGACTGGGTATAACCAGCACCTATGAGGTGAGATAAGAGAATACTGAACTGGAAGGAACATTTTATTGCTGAATTCAGGGCTATTATCGTTAATTAAAACTTTTCGGTTTAAAAAAAAAAAAACCCACTAAAGTAAATGAAAATTAGAAATGTAAGAAAACAAATTAAATAAGCACAATTGCTAAAAATTAAACTAAAATGAACACACAAAAAATATAATAATAAATGCTAATTAAATGAATAAAAATACAATGAAAATTATAATAACAATATTGCTGTTTGAAAATGGTAACTTTATTGAATATATTAAAGATAAAACATTAATGATCAGTTTTATTATCATTAACTAGCAAAAACATTTCTGTTAATTAAAATGAAGCTAAAATATAATACAAATTAAATGTTGCACTGCAAATTAACTGAAAAAAGATTAAGCCCTGAAAATTATGAACTGGAAATAAATACAAATTTAAACTAACCAAAACTAAAACTGAAATAAAAAATAAATTTGAACCAAGTAAAGCTAATAAAATGACAAAAACATAATATACTAAAAATTCCACTAAAATGAACATGAAAACTAAAAATATAAAAATAAAAGCTAATTCAAAATAATATTAAAGCTTAAACAAAAACTAAACTTATCTAAAATAGTAAGTTTATTCAATATAAACATTTTAAAATGTGTCAATAATGTATTACAATGTCAATGTATTTCCCCCTCTGTGTGCAGTATCTGGAGATGCGTTACAATAAAGTAATTCGACTTTTTGGGACAGTCCTGTTTATCATTCAGACAGTGAGTGTTTTTCTTGCTATTATCAGTCTCACTTAATCATACAGTAAACTTAATGTAGTCAGAGTATTTTCCATCTCTTCTCAGGTACTTTACACTGGTCTGGTTATTTATGCTCCAGCATTGGCTTTAAACCAAGGTAGGATTTTTTTTGCACTTCTACAAATACCAATGACTTTCAAAAGAGGGATTTTGAAGAGATGCCATAGAAGAACCACTTTGGGGTCTTTTAAAAACATTATTTTTTTAATATAAAATACATTTTGATAATCTAAAGAACCTTTTTTTTACTGTAAACCTTTTGTGCAATGGACATTATTCATGGAATTAGTATGCCAATAAAGAACCTTTACCTTTTAAGAGTCGAACTGCATTATTTGTGGAGTGCATGGTGTAACAAGTATGCTTGATAAAGTGCAGCAGCACTCTATGGTCAAGTGAACTCTCTCCTTTCTCTCTTGTCTCAGTCACAGGTGTGGATCTCTGGGGTGCCGTCATTTCGACTGGAGTCGTCTGCACCCTCTACTGTACATTAGTAAGTTAAAAAGAGAACTGCATGATTCGAAATAAACTAAGAATCACAATTTTTGGTTTTGTTTAAAATTAGTAGTAGTATTTTTTAAATGGTTTAAATGAATGATTTAATGACTAACTCATAAAGACTTCAATTGTTTCATTATTGGATTAATCAGCATTTTTGAACAAATCTCTTGCATTGATCATTCACATTAGGTGACATTTTAACAGTCACCTACTGGTGTAACAATGTTATTGATACAATCTTTATTTTTTTATTAAGCTACTTTCAAAAGGTATTTTACTCTATTTTCATTGATAATATTGGCATTTCTTTTTTATATCCTTAATCACTTAACAAAAACAACTGGAAAAGTCATGGAGCCTTCAAATATTGTTGTGAACAACTGAATTGCACTGATACAGAACTGTCTCTTTACCTTGGCAGGGCGGTCTGAAGGCGGTGGTGTGGACGGACGTGTTCCAGGTTGGCATCATATTGGCAGGTCTTTTGGCTGTCATTGTCCAATCAGTGCTTCTGCAGGGCGGGATCTCCACTATCATCAGTGACTCCGCTCAGGGCGGCCGGCTTAACCTATGGGAGTAAGTTGTGACATCACTGACAGGTACAGGAATGCATAATTAAACACTTTGTCATGTCATGTCCAACTCCTTTCAGCTTCGATCCAAACCCTCTGAGGAGACACACATTCTGGAGCATCACAATAGGAGGGACGTTCCTCTGGACCAGCGTCTATGGCATCAATCAAGCTCAAGTACAGAGATACATATCATGCAAGTCTCTGTTCCATGCCAAAATGTGAGCATTGCACCAAAAAATAATTCTCGAATTCACACTGAAAAAGAATGTAATGTGTAACTGAACCTTTTTGTGTGTTTGTGTATGTCTGTCGCTATCCAGGGCCTTATACGTTAATTTAATGGCTCTCTGTGCTATTTCATTATGCTCAGTATTTTGTGGCTTGTGTTTATACTCCGTTTATAAGAACTGTGATCCATTGACAGCCAATAAGGTGTCTGCACAAGACCAGGTACGCCACAAACCACATACATCTTAAATGTAACAACATTATAATTTGTGCATGTATTGATGCTATTACCAATCAATATGCAACATCAATGTCTCTCTCTTTAATATACAATAAGCTTATGCCATACCTGGTGTTGGACATCCTGAGCGAATACCCTGGACTGCCAGGACTGTTTGTGGCAGCAGCATATAGTGGCACTTTAAGGTTTGTTTTCTACAGATCACCTACAAAAAAGTACTTTCATTATTAATTACTCACCCCCTTGTCGTTCGAGCCCCATATCCTTCTGTGGAAAACAAAAGAAGACATTTAGCAGAATGTTCAAGCAGCTCTTTACGATATAATGAAAATATGGTTTAAAAAAGTACCAATAAACTATATCACTCATGCTATTCTTCTAAAATGTTACAATAGTTTTGTTGTGAAGGAACATAATGAAGATTAAATATAAAATCTTAATGAAAACACTAGCATGAACTAGCAATGAATACTTCTATAGCATTTATAAACCTTGGTTAAGGTTTATTTATTTTTAAAGTCGTATCTGTTAACATTAATTAGTGCACTGTGAACTATGAAACATGAACAAGCAATAAAACACATGACAACATATACCCAAAGAATTCGTCTCTATCAGAGCGTAAACTTGTACCATGTGACATCATTAGTTCCCTCACAACCAATATGATGGTGACTTTAAGTGATAATTGCTTTCAACACTCATACCAAATGCTTTACATTAGCATTTATTTATTCTTTACAGTACAGTCTCCTCCAGTGTAAATGCTTTGGCTGCGGTAACTATTACAGATCTGATCCGTCCGTACCTCAGTCTGTCAGAGAGACAGCTATCCTGGGCTTCAAAGGGCATGAGTGAGCAAATGTCTTCCTTTAGAAATGAATAACAAATAATCAGTTATTCCAACTACTAAACCGATGTTTCCTAATCACAGGTTTGTTTTATGGTGCTGTGTGCATTGGAATGGCTGGTTTTGCATCTTTGATGGGAGGGATGCTACAGGTGGGTTACTGAAGAATTATATGTGAAAATTACAGGGTATAATCCTAATTTTCCTGTCTGTTTGTCCCTCAACAGGCCGCTATTAGTATTGTTGGAGTGATTGGCGGACCTCTACTGGGCCTCTTCTCTCTTGGCATCCTGTTTTCATGCACCAACACAAAGGTTATGGCGGCTAGATTTTATCCCAATAAACGTCACCCCTCTTTTTTAACTTAGATCTGAACTTGGCTTGGTTGTAATATGAAGTTTTGAAATGCAGACATAGGTTACATATTCTCTTTTCAAAGAAGACCCTCAGCAGATTTTTTCAATGTGAAAACTGTCTAACCAAGTTGTGTTTCAAATTTGATGTTGATATCATAAATGTTGAGCATGCTAAAAAGTTTAAAGGTATAATTTCCATGGTAAAGCAATGTCTGAATGTTCAAGCATTTGAATGATACTAATTAATGGTGATTATTAAAATATGTGAAGGGTTTCTGCAGGTTTATGAAGGTACATTTTAGACCTTTTGAGACTTCTTTAAGATCAAGTAAAGAACATTTACCTCTGGTTTTACAAAGCTTAAAGCTAGCTCCAGACTAAAATGCATGTTTGAGCTGTTTTAACTGAAAGCATATGTCAGTGCCATACTTTTGTCTCAAGATGCACACCAGTAATGTTTTTTTTCAAGGCAATGTTTATAAGAAGCCACTTATTAGATTTTTTGTGAAAGGATGAATTTTTCTTTATAGAATGCAAAAATATAGTGGTAATTACAATGGAAAGTGTGTCTGTTTAAGGGAGGTTTGGCAGGGCTGTTGTCTGGTTTGGCACTGTCACTGTGGGTGAGCATTGGAGCACAGATATACCCTCCGCAACCAGAGAACAGCAGACCGTTGCCTCTGATGACACACGGCTGTAACTTCTCAATGGCACCAGATGGCACTAACTGGACTGCAAACATGGACGACTTCATACTGAAAGAGAAGAATCTACAAAGGTGGGTTGTGCAAACCATTCGAGTCAAAATCTATTGGCTGATATGTAACGAGATCCATTTCTTAACAGGCCTTTCCTGGCTGATAATTGGTACTCGCTCTCATACCTGTACTTCGGCCCATTGGGGACTGTGACGGTCATCGCCGTAGGGCTTATTATCAGCATACTTTCGGGTACGAGACATTCCAACATGTGAAGCACTCTGCATAATGCTGTCGTTGTTCAGAGTAATTGATGTTTTCTAAATTTGTGTCTCCAAGGGGGCAGACAGACGAAACTTCAGCCTGGACTCATGCTATCAAAAGAGGACCTCACCTGCTACAAAGCCTACAATGTATTTAAAGAAAAAGTGAGTATCCATTTTATTGTATGTGTCTGCATAAATTGACATATATACTCACATTATTCCCATAACTTTTTCCATTTTGAATTATTTGCACTAAAAGGTTTCCGGGAGTTCGGGTAAGCTTGACCTGGTGCGGGAGCTGGAGAAATCTTTTGGAAAAACCAACCTCGCTTTCTGTGATGTAGAGTTATCTACTCAAACATCCTTAAAACACCATTAAACTGAAGGGTCTTTAAATATACATACACACCTATTAAGAAATATTAAATATTAAATTAACAGCTAAATGTAACAAAGATGTAGTAATAGTACAAAAAAGAAACGTTTATGTCCAAATCTGTTATAGTGCAACACATCAGATACAGATTTTCAAAAACTTTTGAGACACATATAGTCTGGCACTTGTGACAGAAAGGATCATTGATTAATGCTCTGGTTCGTAGTAGCGTTTCTTCATAGCTCTGTATTTCCTGAGGAAGTAAAGTGCCTCGAGTTCTTTGATCACAAATTCTCCACGGTCAATCAGCTTTTGGATTTTCTCAGGATCGGTGACGTCTTTGTTCTTCATGAAAGCAGCTTTTAGACGCTCCCTGAAGTATGTGGTGCCTTTTGGATATTCCCGTCCAAGATACAAAAGCTGCAGAAAATAAATTAATAACCAAAACAATGGGTTATCGTTATTACAATTTCACACATCTTCTGTTTATTTTGTGACTCTGCTGCCATGCAATATTGTGACTAATAAAGATGACATTAAGTATCATTGAACAATATTTCATATTAAAAGATCAGATGTCTCAAGAAAGCAGAAGGAAACTGTCACTTACATTTTTGTACAATCTGACCACCTCTCCTCTCAGTGGATTTGTCATTTTAACTTCTTTCTCTTGATCCTGAGAATAAACCTAAAACAGACAAAGAACAAACAATATAATATACCACAATATATTATATCCAATAGCATGCAACACACAATTACACACAATAATCTGGACTGAAATTCCCCTTGTAACGTTTGTCTGCATTTATATTGTAAGGTTATGGTATGTTATACGTTAATAGGGTACTAAATGTCGACGTACTGAGGTAAAAAAAACAAAAAACATAAGGTACAGTTGGTTAACTTACATTAGTTAGTTTTATGTTGGCTGCTTTATTACAGTGTTTGCTCACCTACAAGATCATGGCAAAGGAGTTTTCCAGGACGTGCAGGGGAAATGCCATAACATGGATACTTTTCTGGACGCTGGAAGCGCGATCATGGCTACTTCTCAAAATAAAAGCCAGGTCCAATTCTTCAAAATAAAAGTCATCTAACTCCAGAAACGTGTTTTTTTAGCCGATTTTTTTATTCTATATTTTATATCTTCAGTAATAATTAGATATCACAAGGAACATTCTTTTTAAATATATTATTTTTATTGAACAACATCTATAAACACCACAATATAATCACTTCCAAAATAGCTTAATCCAGTCCAAAATACTGTCCTATATCAACCCCAATTCAACATGAAAATAATTATACTGATTTACATTCTCACACACCTCTCTTCATACTTATACACAAAATATAAATAGACTTTGGTCCTATTCTTAGAATATTCCTCTGCATTAAACCATATAGTGTCCAGTCATTGACTGTAGTGTTCCCAACAGTTATCCAGATGAATTGCAGCTCTTCTTCCTGTACAGAAGCAAGTAGGCCGCGTTGCTTCTAGAACGGTATAAAAAATTATAATCAAAAACTAGAAGATGTTACAAAATGAATAAACCAATAATTATTTAGCGGGCAAGATGACCAGTACTGCCATAGGTGAAGAATTACCCTTCATATGTGTTCTGCACGTCTGCCCATTTGGCCTGAGACAAATGAATTAAAATATAATTACTACATTAAAATACAATACAATAGTATTCTAGTCGTCTCTATCTCTTACTGGTCGCACGGAACAGTCATCGGCATAGTACCACGTCTGTTCCTCCTGAGCTGGCCTGATGTAAGCAGTGTAGTGACCAAATATAGCAGATCCTATATGAACTATTACTGCATAGAGACTGTAATGCTCATCAGCCCTGGGAGAATCATTCGCAACCTACAACAAGGATACAACCATTTCAGCATATACAATTATTATAATGTCTACTATTATTCTTTACAAAATATACTACACATGCATTTTCTGGTTGTCCTGCAGCAAAAATGCCTGATTTAAAATGATCAGGGAAGGTGACTTTGCTGTCGAGCTTCCTGGTGACGCCACGATCGTTTCTGAATCTTTTCAAGTGGACACACAGGATCAGAGGCAATGAGACGAGTTTCAGTCCCTACATGACAAAAAAACAAAAAAACAAAACAGAAAATCAAACAGTTAACCCAAAAGAGTCAATTAAGTTTAAATCTGTAGCACTTTATCATTCATATGTACTTATTATAGTAATTGCAATAACTAGGTACTACCATTACATTTACATTTATTCAATTAGCTGACGCTTTTATCTAAAGCAACTTACAATTGCTATGTCAGAGGTCACATGCCTCTGGAGCAACTTATATTGTCAAAAATGTACATTACGAAATATTACATAGTTTGATTATAGCAAGAAAAAAACAAAAAGCACACACATGAGTGGATGGCTGCTTCTGTTCACACTGGTTACAGTGATACTTGTCACCATTCACCAGGTTTTGAGACTGGAAAAAAGAGTTTATGCAGCTCTCCTGAAGAACATAAGAACAATACAATGGTATTACTGATGTAATTACTGACAAAACATAATTAATGAATGTTTAACTTGTTTACCAGGGTGTTTTCCTTTTCACTAATTGCCAGAGGAAGGCTGAAAAGAGAGTTGGGCTCTCGTTGAATGAATGAGCAATGTGAACATTGCACCTGTGTCTCCACCTTTATCTCATAGAGACTGCGGATTTCCTGAGCCTGAAAGGATGAAGACATTAGCATTTTGAATATTCTCATTTACAAGGTTCACACTAAACCCAATTTGTACACATCTGTTTTTAATGCAAACCCACCAAGCCAAGATCAGAGATCTGTTTCTGAATGAGATTGAGGATAATGTGGAAGATTTCATCCGCATCCTGTTGAGTGCCTCCTATACAGCACAAAAAAAAAAAAAAGAATACACTCAGAATGACACTATTTTCATAAGATCAATTTTAGGGTGATATGATGCATACGGCGGATGGCGTGACGGTAGAGGCTGTCCAGGAAGTCTTTGTGCGGAGCAGGATGTGATTTATCCCTCATGGCTAATAGGGCATTCTTTAACCGCTGTGGGATGTTACTCTGTTCAATCTCCTCAGATGGACACCATCTTTAAATGACAGGCATTTTTGAAAAAGTTATTTAGCATCATATGGCTATTTTTTAAGTGTGCAAGCATATTCAATAGATGGAGCTTTACTTGTTCAGTATGTCCAGTAGTTCAGTGGTGGCAGAGAAGGACTGAAGCAGAGAATTCACACAACAGGACAGACTGTAGTTGAAAAGACCTCTCACTTCTGAAACATCAACTCATATTTAAGATAATTTGGTTAGTTCCAGCATTAGTGCATTAAAAAAATGATTCAGGAGACTGAATTACAGCAATTCTCAAATGAAAACTCGTCATTTATTCATCCTCAAGATGTTCCAAACCTGAATGAAGTTCTTTCTTCTACTGAACACAAAGGAAGATAATTTGAAGAATGTCAGTATGCAAACAGTTAATGGGCCTTGACTTTCATAGTAAGGAAAAAATACTATGGATGTCAATGAGGCTCAAGTGTTTGATTTCTGACATTCTTTAAAATATCTTCTTTTGTGTTCAGCAGAAGAAAGATATTCATAAAGGTTTGGAACATCTTGAGGGTAAATCAATTACGACAGTTTTTAATGTTTGTGTGAACTATCCCTTTAAAACAGAATCCTATATGGATTTTAACAGCAAAACGCGTTCTGTGTGAACCCTTCGTTTGCCATTATATCTAATGAAAAAGCTAAATTAAATTCCAAATTTCTTTTTGAGTGTGGTTTAGTGCTGTTAGCTCTGCTGCTGACTTACCATAATAGCTGTAATATGTGAAGCGTCTGTTTTGTCGATAAGACATTTTACTCCAGAACTCTCCCATATGACAGCTTCTCAGTGGTGGACAGCTTCGCAGAGGTGAACACAGTTAGTGTTAAACTGCACATTAGTTGAAACTGAACTAAGCTTAGGCAATATTTACCTTCCTCAAAGATACTTCAGCTCCCGGGTTACTCGTAGCAACAGTCAGTCGAGTTTCAGACATAAACGTCTGATTTTACTTTCACTTTCAATTCACGCGTCAGTTTCTGTCAGTCACGGTACGAAACTAACACGCAATTTAGAATACATAATTAGGCAACATTTTAAAACAACCTTAGTTAACACAGTTTACAATAAGGTCTTATTAGTTAACTAAATTAAATAACGACCTATACGTCACAGTAAATAATTATTTAGTTCACACTAGTTCATAAAAATACAATAGTTAACTAACTCTCACAGGTCATTGTTTTTAAAGTTTGCGTAGAGAGAACTTAAGAGTTTTCTGATAAAACGGGAAGTGAATCAATCAAAAATAACTTTAGCTGGAAAATAACTATTCTAGAGCTACCATAAAGCCAAAACAATCTCTGTCTTATCACTGTTAAGCCTCTTTGGAACAATCTACATTGTTAAAAGCGCAATAAATGAAGATGACTTGACTAAAGTTAACAAATAACCTTACGGTAAAGTGTTACCCAACTGTTATTTTTATTATTATTATCAAACATTAATCACCATTAGGCCTACATTTTTTAAATCAATAGAAATATCAGGAAATTCTAATACACATTTTTAGATATAGGCTATATTTGAATGTACATAAACCTCTTAATTTTTAATTTAATAAAATGACATTTAAAAATACATATTAATGAACTTTTAATTAACAGTTTCTTAAGCCTTAACCGTGACTATATATTCACAAAAGTTGTATGTACAAGTACAGATGCACAGGAACTCATATATATACATTTTATTACACAATTAAATTACATTTGATCTGCATTAAATATTTCTCTATATCAGATATCACTATCTTTGATATAATTCATTGATTTATCTATAAAATAACTATATTCACAAACAAATTGAGCAAACACAGGATTTACAATTTTGGATGGCAACATTTTCTCACAGTTCAACTCCAGTAACTCTAACTTCTGTTGTTGGCTCTGTAATAAGGTCCAAACATGGTGTTCCACGTCTGCTGAAGGAGTCTATGCAGCTGGAGCAACCATGGGAAAGCTGAGGGAAGAGCTGAGAGCAGAGCATTATTTCAGGACAGGCTATAGTCAGTCATTATTAAGAATGCACTTCATAAAGAGAGGTCTCTTACCTGGGTCTATGCGAACGAGAAGAAGATACACCAACAGTAAACCCAGAAAAACTCTGTGCATAGAGATGGATCTAATTCTCACACTGGCTACTGAGAGACCTCTGTATAACAGCCTCATTATAGATTTCAGTCGCTGGTTTGATCTCTCTGTCAATAAAACATTGTTGAATACATTAGTTGCAAAAACATTCTACAATTAAAATGTATAATATACTTTGAATCTAAAGATACTGCAGAATTTGTTAGATATATAGCATTTTGACTCTAAATAAATAAAAGAAAGTCACCTTGTTGTGAAGTACTAGTCGTTGCCACCACTGCTACAGATTCAGGATTTGAATTGGACGATGCTGCATTTTTCTCATTCTGAATGTCTACTAAACTACAGACTGCTTGTATCTGTTCATCACTGAATGCCACCCGACCCACATTGCTCTCTAGCAATTTCAGAGCTTCAGTCGTGTGACCCATCGGAATCAGTATGTGGAGAAAATACAGCTCAGCCACAGTGCTGAAGCCTGATTGGGTCATGTTACCAGAGCAGTGCAGCCAATCACAGACCGCATCCTTCATTACAGCCTGTTCACCCACTTTCACATAGAGTAGAATGCTGTGAAACACAGTTCATCTACATTAGGTGTTATCTTGTGGTACTTCACCCAAATTCAAACTGCTATTTGATGTTATTTTGAGATTAATTTGCAGAATCTTCTTACCACATTTGAATAATCTTGGCAGGAATTTTCTCTGTTTCTCCATACTGCTGCAAAACCCATGACAGAACTCCACGCCACTGATTGAGCTCTGCCAGTGCTTGAATCCCCACTATTGTCAAAGCTGCTTTCAGTTCTGCATACTTGAAGCTGTGGGGACAAACATTTAGTATTAGATTAAAAATGGTAAATTAATGAATCCTCATAGTGTTAACAGCTGTTAACAGTCCGTTCACCAGCAGTGCTGGGTATATTATCAGATTCCAAGTTTTAAAACTTTGGTAGCCTATCACCTCCTGACAAACACATTCATTGTTATTTGTATGGTCACTCAGTGACTAATTTAACCATGTATTACTGTCTTTTGTCTTTCAAACACATACAAAAAAAAAAAAAAAAAAAATCACATTTCATTTTTACATGAAATGCAGGGATTCCCCAACCTTTTTGTCAGCTGAACCTCTTACTAAGCTAACCTAATATATTTAATTACTCTGATATTTTAAATTAATAAATTAGGTCAATAATAAAATAAAGTTCACGGTTCTCTGATATCGGTTAATGGTCTCATGACAAACAGGTAAACTAAAAAAGCAAGTGTTTGAAGGGTGTTTATTTTGCCCAGTTCTGCAAACTGCACCAGTCTGGGAAACCTTGAAGGAATGTAATGTTTAATGCACTTCATTGATAAAGAATGGATTTTTTTTCACTTTGTATTTTAAAAAAACAATATGGTAGGCTACAAGCTTCTATTCAAAATGAATCTAAAAGTGGTCAAATTATATTACCTTAAATGTGTGATATTATGGATTACGTGGATGACTAACTACAATTTTTGATAATATGTAACAGTTAACGTTCATTTTGGAATCAGTCACCATCTACAATTTGTAAGGACTGTCATCTACCCAGCACTGCGCTTACCAGTTTTCCTCCTGTTCTGCAGAAGAGCCCAAACTCTCAAGCCCTTTCTCGCATGTGTCCAGGGCAGCCTGAAAGTCTTTCTTTACCATTAAATATTCAACGGCAGCTTCCACCGGAGAGGCAAACGGACACGCGGGTGGGCTGACCAGCCGAACCGAGGCCGAACCACGACTGCCCGCCAGAGACATGGGCGAACTGCTCCTCATAACGGACTGCTATTGAGCTGTTAGTGCATTACAGACTTAATATCCAAGTAAGAAATAGTTTGGAATAATTTTAAATAAACGTTCAATGTCATTAATTCATTAAAAGACTACACGTGGATCATATCCAGTAAGTAAACAAAAACAGTTGCACAGAGCCACTTCCGCAATGGAGGACTAAGAAAAAGCCCGTCAAAATAAAAGTCGATAACTAAAAAGTTAAATATCGACAAAAAAAGCAAAATAAACACAAAATAATAATAATAATAATAATAATAATAATAAATAAATAAATATTATAATAATATTATGTAGACCAATTTTATCTTATATTTTACTAATTTGTTATTTATTTTATAAATACATTTTAGACATTCTCCTTTAACAAAAATATTGATAATATAAAAATATTTTGCACACACAAATGTATACAAATGCCATTTGGAAAATAAATTTAAGTAAATAATACACTGATGTCCAAAAGAATACAAAGGTGCATTAATTAAGGCTGGGGATGTCAAAATTACATCTTTAATTCTTCACTTCTACAGTGTCCATATATTAAATTATCACATTTGTAAGTCATGATTTCCCAAATCTTATCAACTCAGTATTGACAACCAAACAAATAAATGGTTAACTTGTAATCTATGTTCACTCATTGGCAACTTCTGCATCTGACAGAAGAAGCTGACCTCTGTCAATCAATAATTTCATCAGTTCTTTCCTACGTCTCCATGTCACCCTCAGCCCATAGTCTTTTTCAGGCGTGTCCTTCACCAGGATGCTTGTGTTCTCGGTTCGTGGAGGAGTTTTTGCCAGATTTGAGGAGAAAAGGAGATGTTGAACATTGGTTGGAGAAGTGCTGGAAACGTGTGGCATTTCTGGTGTCTCAACATTTGGTGGTTCTGGAACTGTGCTGTGCTGTGTGTTGGGTGTGTGAATGGAAGCTTTATTCATTCCTTTTCCATTTTTACAGAATGAAACGCAAGTACGCCTGGAGGAAGCAGATGTAATACGTCCAGCCATCTTCCTCTCCACCCCTTTTCGAGGAAACTGAGTTCTTCTTGGGGTTTCTTGAAGTTCCTTGCGATGACTGTCTGAAGAAACGAGCCTATCATTTTTCGTCCTTGAACTACGAAGGTTTTCACGTCCTGTGGTTGCATTAAAGGACAAGGGAGTATATTTGCAGCCCCTTGTTTTTCTAGCCGAAGGTAAACCCAAACCTGACACCTTGTTTGTGATTTTCGTACCTGCCTTGTTAGCTCTCTTCCCTCGACTAACCGCCGTGGTCTCAAGTGAATTAAACTGAGGAGACACCTATAAACAAAGAATATGCAGTTTATTAAAAACAAGAATTCACTCATAACATAAAAGTAAGGGTTGCAAAGCATGCACATACCCAAGAGGTACATGGTGCACCACTTTGCTGTTGTTTTTCAGATATAAATGACCTGGGATGAATGGCACTCCGTAGTTGTGTTCCATATTCATGCTTTGGTCCATTGATGGGTGCTTCTACAAACAACAGCTGAGACTTGTGCGGGTTCAAGAGTCTCTTCTTATGTGAAGTGCGTGGCATTAGAAGACATGATATGCTGCATTAAAATGAAAACAACATCAAATCAGGCAGAGAAAACTACTAACGTTACTACTACTACTCTACTGACAGTGCAATGTAATGTGTCAAGCAGGGAGACAACTTGTAAGACACTGACTAGTAAAACATTTAGGTGCCTAACAAGCTTTAATACTCGTGCAAAACGTCTTATTTAATATAATTAGCATGATGTGATCATATGTTTCATGCACTGTTCCGGTGGTTGCAATACTTTGAACTATAGAGAAAGTTCGCACGTGGGTTAAATACATGGCATGGAATGAAACCTTAGATGATACTCACGCATCGCTTCCTATTTCTTCTTCTCATTCGCATTGTATTTTTTCTTTGGACCATGTACATTTGACAAAGAGATTGATAAACCGTCTGCGAGTTTGTGGGAAAGTCCACCCCCCATTCACACAGTCATATCCCTCCAACAAAAGAACTGGAAGTGGCTTGAATGTTAGCACCACAAGAGGCGGGACTTAGTGGCCCGGACGTTGTTTTGATTGGTCAAGTAGGATGATTCCAAATATTGTAATTCTTCATTGTGGGCTTTTTATAATTTCCATTATTACTATTTTTAGTCAGTATGTCAATTATTGACTAGACTGACGAAATATTGATCAGATATCATCAAAAATACACCAGACTACATAAACTGTGTTACTATTCTCAGCGGATCAATCGCATTCGATTGTGATTATTGAATTAGGCTTTTTTTAAATTGCGGTAGCAGGTTTCCATCCAACAAAGTGGTAGAAATTTGTCAATCCGGGCCGCCGATCGCCCCCTAAAGGAATAATAACTTACTGCATACTAGAAAACAGCAACACTCGACACTCGTCTACGCCCGTGTGTAGTCCATGGTGTAGTCTCCATTGGGCACTGCGTGATCACGTGACAAGGCTGTACCGCTCTGCGCCAAAATTCAAAATCTCACCAAATGCGCACAAGAGTCTCCGGACTCCGGAGTTTTTCATTTACCCCATCAAAATATATTTGACCTCCCAGCACTGCCAGATTAACTCAAATAAACCATCGTCTGCATGGCTGACATGATATGAAGGTTTGATCCGCTTCGTATTATTTGATATGTGTCTTACTTTTAATGAAATAAACAGGAGCTGTAGTAACGTGATCACTAACGTTAGGCCGCATGTCAGATAATAAAGGAAGATAGTTTACAATATAATAATTAAGTGTATTAATTATATCTATTCATTTTAAGGCAATAATAATATTTAATGTGTTTCAAAACATCGATCTTAGCGAATAACGTTATTGATAAATAAACAAATAAAAGCAAATCGTTACAGACCTTGCATTGCACAAAAACTTTTGTTTCGGAGTGATCTGTCGTCATTATAATAACAATTACAACACTACAGTACATCAGATTGAAAGTAATCAGTTTGTAACGGTATTTTATATTCTAGAACTCGATTCGTCATTTAAAAGTCGTTGGACAAAAAAGTCGTTTTATCAACAGATTTTCTTATCGGTACGTTTGGACATGATCTGCTAATATATGATATTTCTATACATTTGATTTATATTTTCACAAATGTGTCACATTTGTTTTGACTCTTAATATGCTTTTGATTCAAGATGTATTGTTATTTTGATGTTAAATATTGTATAATTCATATTCACGCAACTGTAGCGAAGCAACTGTAGTCGAGTAACTTAACGTTAGTTCCTATATACACTGTAACGTTACTTAGAATTAAAAACGTGTAACATTTTATGGTTCATGTTGTTAGACAGGCATCAGATAGATAGCTGCTACATTTGCTGTGAGCAAACAATGAGAGAGAGCCCGAGGAGACCCATCATCCTGAAGAGGAGGAAGCTGCCATTTCAGAAGAGTGAATCTGATGTAGGGTGTGATGAGGCAGATGGGCCGCGCTCCCAGACCACCCAGACCCCGACCCCATCCACCGCCCGCTGCTTCCCCGATGGCATCCGCGTCATGGACCACCCCACCATGCCGGACACACAGGTGGTGGTGATACCGAAAGCAGCCGATCTGCAGAGTGTCATCAGCGCCCTGACAGCCAAAGGGAAGGAGTGCGGGCCTCAGGGCCGAAACAAGTTCATCCTGCTCAGTGGCAGCACCAGTTTAGAGGAGAGCAAAACCCTTGGGTGTTTTTCTACAGAACCCGGGGCTGATCTTGGGAAAGGTGAGGGACATGACTAAGAGCATGTTTGCAAGTTATTGATGTTGTGAGGAATGTAAGATGACTGTTTTTGTTTACCCATGACAATAGTGAAAAAGGAGACTGAGTGCTACCCGCTTGATGATAGTCTGACGAACATCCAGTGGCTGGGAAAAATGAGCTCGGATGGACTCGGACCGGAGTCGAACCAAAAATGCCCTAGCAAGGACAATCCAAGTGACTGTAATCAGGTACACAACATTAAAAATGGCATGAAATGAAAATCTGTTGTCTATTGCAAATGTTCTATTTTTAAAAAATGTGTCGTATGAAAACGATTTAAAGGGTTAGTTTACCCCAAAATGAAAATTTTGTCATCATTTAGTCACCTCATGTTCTTTCAAACCCGTGAGACTCTTGTTTATCTTCTACGAAACACTAATGAAGATCTTTTGAATGAACAGATTTAATTTAGGCTTTATTAACATATGGAAGTTGAACCACAAGAATGAACCTCATTGGTCCTTGCACGTTCTCGTATGCTTGTGCTTCTGTTTACCACAACTAATGTGAGTTGATGGATGTTTATATATGCATAAATGCCTAAATTCAGTCTGTTCATCATCAAAGCGGTAGTTCAATGAAGGGCAGAAAGCTCTCAGATTTCATCAAAAAGACCTTCATTTGTGTTCCGAAGATGAACGAAAGTCTTACTGGTTTAGAACAAAATAAGGGTGAGTAATTAATGACAGAATTAAAACTTTTGGGTGAACTATCCCTTTAAATGTTTACAATATGTGTTAGAAGTAGTTGTTTTTTAAAAAAAAAGGACTATTCTAACTCTATTTTGGCTTTGTTTGAAGCATCATGACATTAGTGTCGTGTATTGAACGAATTGTTATAGACTTAATGATAGAATGACATTTTATAAAATTGTTTGTTTCTTTCCTCTTTATTCAGATTCCCAAATGTCCAGAGAAGGAGAAGGACCCTCAGTCCGAGCGACCCCCGTATTCCTACATGGCAATGATCCAGTTTGCTATCAACAGCAAGAATAACAGACACATGACCCTGAAGGAAATTTACAATTGGATCGAAGACCATTTTCCGTATTTCAGAAATATGGCCAAACCCGGATGGAAGGTAGCGTTTAAAGTTAATTCACTTTCAGTTTACACAAATTTCTAATAAATAATGTCTGAAAGTGATTTATTTTTTTAATTTTTATTATTATTATTAGAATTCCATACGTCACAACCTCTCACTGCATGACATGTTTGTCCGTGAAACGTCTCCTGATGGCAAGATCTCCTATTGGACGATTCGACCGGAAGTAAACCGCTGTCTCACTTTGGACCAGGTTTACAAGGTGTGTATTAATATAGATCACACTCTCGTTTTATTATATCCCAGTCACTTACAGCTGCTGCTTTGTCCATATTGGATTTTATCCTTTCAAATGTGGTCATCTCTTATTTCCTGGCTCATCCCACAGCCTTTGGTTGACCCAGTGACCCCCACTTGCCCTCAGACCACACAAGTTGGTTACCATCAAGTAAGATCCCCTTTTGTACTCTAAGTCATCCTCTCACAGGCAGATCGACAGGGACCAGCCTTTCAACTTCTACAGGAATCAGTTATTTCATTTCAGGGAGATTCAGACAGACAGAAGGAAGCATGTTCAGCTCGAAATCATCGCTTGTTTTGTTTCTTTTATCAACTAACATTCCTTAGAAAGACAGACAGCCTTTACGCCGTAGCTAATTTGAACGTCACACTTTCAACAAATGTAAACAAATCCTCTTTGTTCCCGTAGCAACAGAAGAGAGGTCCTCCGGAGGTGAAGAAGGCGATACCCATCGCCGGTAGCACAGGTGAGTGTTGGGCTGGATGAGAGAGATGAATGTCTCAGAGCATATGTTTCTTGACTGTCGTTTATTTCCGCTCACCCTCAGAGAGAAAGATGAAGCCTCTTCTGCCTCGGACTGACTCGTACCTGGTTCCCATCCAGCTTCCTCTGGGTCAGTCACTCTTCCTGCCTTCCTCCAGTCCCGTGTCTCTCGCCACTCCTCCACACACTCAAATCGCTTCCATTCCCAGCTCCAGCAGTGCAAGCAAGAGGGTCCGGATTGCTCCGAAGGTGTGTGTGTGTGTGTGTGAGAGAGAGAGAGAGAGAGAGAGAGAGATTGAAACAAAGAAATTTCTAGTAAATTACACAAAGAAATGGCAAGGAACACATTTAATTAAATTTGAATTATATATTTAGACTATTATGGTAATTAATTAATTAATGGTCAATTCATTGGAAATCAATACATTCAACCCTGCTTGATGGTGGATGGTTTACATGCTATCTGGCTGGTCATGTATGGTCATTAACTGATAGAAGATAGTCTAAAGCCCAAAGTATACTAGCAGTCCATGTGATGTGATTTTCTTCATCGGGAGGGTCCACGGAAGTCCACTCACACCATTTGTGTGGTCCGATTTTGTCCATGCAGTCAGTATCGCCACTCCCTGTACACACGAGTATGCGTGATCGCAAAAGTTAAAAGTGAGCGCACATTCAAAAGCGATTTCAATACCTCACATATTAATAGCAGCTACCTGATATTAATAGCAGCCCCCACCCCCTACCTAGGCCTTAAATGGTTGATGGTAGTTAAGAATTAAACTTTATGCAACTTTTTATTTCAACTTTTTTCTTTAACAACATTAATTTCATGTTTAACGCATGTGTGTCATGTAAGGTCTCGCAGAGTGAGGTGAGCTCGGTGATGCTGTGTAATCCCGCCTCTCGGGAGATAAAGGAGGAGCCTGTGTGTGTGTCTCTGACTCCTGTGGTGTCCGAACCTCCGCCCCCCAAAACCAGGCAGCGAGAGAACAGCAGCTCCCGCCGCAAACAACGCCTGGTCCGGCCAGCCAACGAGGAACCCGTCCTGCTCTACCCCGACAGCACTCTCTTTGACTCGGGCGTAGTCTCCGACGTCTCCGCCTTCCAAGACACTCAGGAGGCGGAGCCTGATCCGGAGCCCCTGCCCACCTGTAAACCCGACTTTGACAGCCCAAACAGAGAATACACTTTTAAAACGCCCATTAAGGGCAGCCACCCTTCCTCATCTACTCCCAGCAAGCCACCCACAGTGCTGGAGCCCTGGAGGATCACTCCTGTCGGGAAGGGAGGTGTGCTGGACTTTAGCCCCATTCGAACGCCCAGCGGGCCACAGCTCACCCCACAGCGGCACGAACACACACCTTTCAGTTTCAACAGCACACCGTTTAAGGAGCTGCCGCTTTTCAACTCCCCTCGAGAGCTGCTCACCTGTGCCCGACCATCCCCGAGACGCTCCACCCCGGCCTGCTCCAGAGAGCTGCTGCAGGTGGGCATCGCCAACCGCTCTCTCACCGAAGGGCTCGTCCTGGACACCATGAACGACAGCTTGAGTAAAATTCTAGTGGATATCAGCTTCTCCGGCCTGGAGGATGATGATCTCGGCATGGCAAACATCAGCTGGTCCCAGTTTATCCCTGAGCTGAAGTGACTCCTGACTTCCTTTATCTGAGCTGCTTTACTTCCTTCACTGCCTTTGACTCTTATTTACTTGCTTTTGATCTCTTCTATTTTTATAAGTGTTTTCTGAATTTCTCTGCTAACAAATGTTGCTATTTCACTGCCTATTACTGTATGTCTTTGTGTTTTGGATATGTAGGCCTTTATTTGCTTTATTCCTGAGCAAAACTGTTAGTGACGAATGTACTTAGAGATAATTATTTTGCACAAGTTGTAATATATAAATGTGAGTGTGTGTGAGACAGAGAGAGACAGAGTGTGTGTATTATAAGTAAGTGGACAAACAGATATAACAGATTCATTCATTTTACACTACCCAACTTATTTCTCTGTTTTGGAATAATTTTGAACACCTTGGTTTAGCCAGATAGATTGATGATGAAAATGACACAAAAAGAGATTTTTAAGAGAATTTGGCATATAAAATAAAACCGTATGCAAAACCTTTTATACGTTCTCTTAGAGTGACGGGTTCATAGTTAATTGCAGATGGTCATGTAAGTGTTGCACTTTTTTACTGTTGAAGAATTTAAATGGAGTATCGAGCTGTTTATAACATCCTATAATGTGTTTTCATGGTTACAAGCATGTCGTAATAGTGACTCATCTCTGCTGCTGCTGCTTTTCTGCATTCATGTATCTTTGCTATTAAGAACAATTTAAGACACTTGTGTTCTGGATGTTGGATATGACCAAGATGAGCATTCTAAGAGATTTTTGGTGCATTCCAAAGCTTTTAATGTTCATTTCCATGTATAGAGAGTGATTAGTAAGCATGCAGAGTTCTTATGCTTAGAAGACTACCAATGTTGCTGTTAATTCATGTCACATTATATTGTATTCTTCCAATGTAAAAACAGCAACAACAAAAATGCAAGATGTCATAAAAAATATAAAAACTGCACGGTTGACAGATTGATGGTGTTAAAATGTCAGAACACATTATCATTAGAAGTTAAATACAAAATCCTAAAAATATAAAAGTACATTCAAGCACAGACATTTGAAAATCTGTCACTGTCATTACCAAGTGCCTTGATACTTGGCTTTTGTAAGATTTCAAAACTATTTATTAATCAACTTTCATTTCTCAACAGTCAACCTTTTGGTAACATGAAAAGATGTCCCTCTGCCATTGAAAAAAAAAAAACGGATGATATTCACACCCTCTGCCATTGAAAAAAAACGGAGGATCAATAGGATGTGTTTTGTGATTCTTGTGAAGATCGTATTGAAGTTGTCTACCTGGCATTTCTCTGAGCTATGAAAACATGCTATGACCAGAAGCTACAATCGTCATTTCCAACAAAGTATACAATTTGGTTTCTCTTCCTATTGTATTTATTTCTTCAGATTATAGGGAGACTTAAAAAAAAATGGAAATTAGAAATCAATCAATCAAGGGCACTTTTAATTCCTGTCTTTGATTTAAATAAAAACTAGAATTTTACTCAAGAAAATGTGAGTGTTGATTGGCAGAATTGATAGGGTGCCAGGATGTTGTTGTGCAGTCGCTACACTCAATGCAAAAAATAAAAGGTTATTTATTGGCATAAATGGTTATAGGCCTAGTAGTAAAAAGATTCTTCTGATTATTAAAATATTCAACCTAAGAAAATAATGGTTGTTTTAAAGGGTTAACGTTAGTTCACCCAAAACGTTTTAACCCCTTAAGATCTTATCACTGTAAGGTTCTTTGGGGAACAAATGGTTCTTCTGTGGCATCACTGTCAAAACCCCTTATTGAAACCTTTGTCTTTAAGTGTGTAGGGTGGTTAGGGGTTTGTTCAAATGAGCAATAGTTATAGCAAGCAAGCACCACAAAAATGTAAAACTTTGACGCCAATCCCAACACTCAGCACATGAATTTAGCTGAGTTTGGTGATGCTCCATCAGTAGGTCTGAACTTCCTGCTGAGCCACTTCCAGAAGAATCTGCATTTGTTGACTCAAATAATCTGCACACAATGAAGTTTAGGTCAGCGATTGGAGCCTTGACTGATTGCAGGAATAATTTTACTGAAGAATCACTAAATGAATGTTAAGCTTATGGATTCAATACATAAAGTTGCTTTGCAGTACTTACTGAAAGATTTTTTCCAGCGTTCAGGTATGTATGACTTCTTGACTGTCAGGTAATACACAGGTATTCCTGAGATGGTGAGGGCACAGCTACCCCCCGTGTTCCAAGGGTCCGAATACAAGGACAGGCCCACGATGAAGAAACACACTATGGTAAAGACCACCGCAACTGCTAGAGGGACCTGACACAGTCACAACAATGTTTAAAAAATTCAGTGACAAATTCCTATAATATTTCAATTAATAAGCCATCTAAATGGACCTTGAACGGTCTGGGATGTTCTGGAAATCTGTAGCGGTGAATGATCATTCCCAAGGTCGCCATGGCAATGAAGAGCCAACGGGAGAATGACGCAAAGTTGATCAGTTGAAAGATCTCACCTCTTGCCAACATGATGATGACCAGAGGATACTGCAAACATCAGGAGGAACATGAGCGGACATGACAATCATGGAGGAACCACATATGGCTAGGAATGATGCATGTAATCTGGATTACATAATCCGATTTTTTGAAAAAAGGTCTGCTTGTAATTAGATTAGATTGCATTTTTAAATACTTGTAATCAGATTACAGTAGCTTTTATTTATTACATATCACAATGACAGTAATTATTCCAAATTAATTTATCCTCCCTAATTCTTATTTTCCTTTTATTTACCAACATCTTATAAACCTACACAATTTTACTTGTGAGTAAAAAGATTTTAAATTAATATTCCAACACAAGTTCATGGTTCTCTGATGTTGGTTAATGGTCACATGACATGCAGGTAAACACATACATTTTTAATATTTTGTTGTATTTAAATTATTGTGAAGTAGTTACTTCACAAACCCCAATTTGTAAAGTTTAATGCACTTCATGTTCTTGCAAACAAAGAACGGGATATATTTTCTTTATCTCTGTATTTTATGTCAATAGTATAAATTAATCATGTCATGTGTACAGTGTGTTAGGTCAACAGTGATCAAAAAGTAGTGTAATCTAATAGATTATTTTACTAACCACAACTGTCATCATGTAATTTGTATTCTGTAATGGACTATTTGTAAGTAATCAACACTCTTAAAAAAGGTTCTTTATTGGCATTGATGGATAAAGAACCTTTAATATCCTTTGAATCTTTAATTTCACAAAACACTCTTTTAGTGGAAAAATTTCTTTAAAGTTCTTTGCACAAAAAAATATTTAGGGAAACAAAAAGGGTTCTTCTATGGCATAGCTGTGAAAGCCTTTGAGAACATTTATTTTTGAAAGTGTACACTGGATGTGACTGTACCAGAAAAAGCACGGCTGGCAGCGGTGTTTGTCTGCGAATATGGATCATGGAGAATATCAGTGGAAAGTGACCCTCTCTGGCACCCACGAACAACATCCTGCAGGAACAGAGTAACAAAATCTTCACTTTTAACCGGTCAAAGTCAAAAACCAAAGCTATTAAACATAAATTTAGATGCACAACTTCTTTTAGCCTTTATACATTTCTGAGAGCCTTACCTGGGTGAACCAAAAAAGCCTCCATTAAGAGCTCCAAGGCAGGAAAGAGCAACTAATATGGGTATAGCTGGAGCTATACCCTGCAGAGCCCGACCTGCAAACGTCTGCAATGGATGTAGGACAGCACAATCAAGACATTTACTCTCCAAACTAGATCCTGTAATAGGCTACTCATCTCCAAAGTCTACTAACCACAGCCACGGCATCTGATATCAGTAACTCATCTGCGGTCATCATTGTATAGTAAGCCACATTGACCAGAACGTAACACACGGTAACAGTAACCATGGAGAAAATGATGGCCAATGGAATGGTTCTAACAAGAATATATGAGAAAGGAATCTTAGGTGTCTTTATATATTTATAAAAAACACTCTGTCAAGGTTTCAATTTGGCAAGAAGTTCTGTATACCTGTTGGGGTTAATTACCTCTTCGGTTATGAAATTTAAATAAAACCTGTAAGAAAAAACAAACTTTACATAATTTTTTTTAATCCTTTCCTTTAAGACATTTAGCACTGATGATACCCACCATCCGCCGTATGCATAAAGACCTGAATAAAAGGCCAAAGGAAGTTTGGTCAGAGATAATGAATCAGAGTCAAAGGCATTCTGGAAATTTTCAGTTTTCCCTGAAACAGAAAAAAAGAAAAATAAGAAGTCAGTTTCCTTACTCTTTTCTCATAATGCAATTAATAATCAAAATGGGGTTATTAACTGAAGCTAAAACCATTTTTTATTGTTACTTGAAATAAAATAAACATTACCTGAAAATGACATATATACTGAGCCCCTTTCCCATATCTCACACACTTTTGAATTTTCCTAATAAACACGAATATGCATGCCTATTAAAAATTTATTTTTTTAACAATCTTTATGCAGTTAAATTAATAGATTTTGTTTGAAAACATTCCAAAGTAATCCTGAATACTGTAATGCATATATTGCAGTAGACACAGCATGCAATTCTTACCATTGGCCAGAGCCATGATCCCCGGGATGATGATCAGAATCAGAGCAAACATCTTGATGAAGGTCAGCGAGATCTGCGTACGAGCTGCCAAAGACACACTCCAGCAGTTCACTGCCACCACAAATGCTATAGATAGAATAGATTACAGTTTTACATCACAGTTTTAGTTTGTTGTACAAACGTTAAGTATTCACTGCTGATCGTAAAGCACTCACTGACTCCAAGAATGCTGACGAGTTTGACCAGAGCTGTCGGAGCGGCACACGGCAAGAAAAACGGCTCCACTACATAACGGCCAAAAGCCAGAGACACATAGGAAGCCACTGCAGGTCTGAAAAGACATTTGGACATTTAAAAATTCGCTGAACACAATAAAAACCCAAACACTCTTCGCACACACACCTGATGAATATGAACTCGGTCCACAGTCGCAGGAATGCAGGCAGGGGCCCCAGAGTCTCCAACAGGTAGGTGTAATGGCCCCCTGATTTAGTAAAGGTTGTGCCCAGCTCAGCATAGCACAGAGCACCTGAAGAGAACATGCAATATTTCAGAACTGGTTACAATAGGCTAAAAGTGAAAATAGTACACACAACCGGTCAAAATCTTTGAATTATAAAGGTTTTTTAAATATTTTGCTGCATTTTATTTGATGAAAAATACAGTAAAAAAAAGGAGGAATATGGTGAAATATTTTTACAATTTAAAACAACTCTTAAACAAATGATTTCATGAAGACTGATGATATGTTATAAATTGTTTTTTTTTTTTTAAATATTACTGTTTTTACTGTGTATTCTAACTGATCAAATAAATGTAGCCTTGACAAGCAGAAGAGCGTTGTTGGTGGTATAGGCCAAAATGTTGTTACGCCATTATGGTTTCAAGTTTCTTGGGACTATTATTTCTGCATTGTTGAAATGGGATGATAACTTAAAAAGCCCATGCTAGGCTCTTCTTCTAAAGACAGTCTAAGTGTGGTGACAGTGTGGTGAATCTATAGTTGTCTATTTTTATAGTGCAGTGATAGATAGCATCAACTTTCTCAATCATATGGTTTGGCAACTCTACTGCTCAGCAGACAAGTCAGATTAGTGGCACTTTTGATGTTTGTGCTCTGGAGATTGCCAAATGTTTTTGTAAATAGAAACCCATGTGTTTCTGCAGCGGTGAGCAATATAACAGACATATTTGTTGATCTCTTGAATGCAATGACCAATCAGAGGTGTTTAGTCAGAATCCACCCACCGCTCAAAACACCAGTGTTTGGTCAGTGCTGAGCTCTGCAAACTCACACACAACTCATTAACAGTGTTAGTGAGATTCATTGTGCAGTGTAGTGAACGTGCTGTTTTTATTGTTGATGCAATAAAATGTAAAAACACAAAACCTTTGATCTGTATAAGCACCAAAGATGTTCCTCACCAAAAGTGGAGAGGATGCCACACAGAGCCCAGACCAGCAGGGACAATCCCACACTGCCCGAATTCATCAATACGCCTTTGGGGGCGATGAAGATGCCGCTGCCCACCACAGTGCCAATGATGAAGGAAATGGATGGCAGCAGCCCTATCCTCCTCCTGAGATGTACTGCATCATCTTTCATGTTTTTTTTGCTACCTTCTTCGGACATATCATCAGTCGCGGGCGCTCTTTTAGAGACCCCCATCTCTCAGATCTTCACAAAGAGTACACAAATAATTTGCACAAATATCAAAAGTGACGCTTTAACAAACAACAACAAGGGTTACATTTTATTTCATTGGTCCACTTGAGACATTCTACTAACTAACTATAAGCCACTACACAAGTATCCAACTAACTATAGAATTGTAAACTGTTGGGGTTAGAATAAGTTGGTGGAATTGCAGAGTTACTTATAGTCAGTTGGTGTGGCAACCATTAAAATAAAGTCTTAGCAGATATTAAGCAGGCAGTCTAATACCAATAATGTCTCTTGTTTTCAAAGTGATACAAATCTGCCAAAGACATTGGTCAAATATTCAAATGCAAATCTTCCTTTAAGTAAAATGTGAGATCTATCAATATTTTTTTTCTACTCACCAGTCAGCTAGTAAGACCAGTATACCTTTCTCATTTGCGCTACGCCACTTGTTTTTGCACCTCCTTCCATGCAGAGTAACCCTGGAAACTGACCATCCAGTTCAGAGCTCAGGCAAGAAACAAAGCCAGCAGTCTTCCCCAGATTCATCAACACGAGTAATTAAAGCCTTTTAGACAGGAAAGCCATGTGCCATTGTGCTCTGTATGTAGTGTGTGAGTGTGCACAGCGGGACGCAGGAATCTGCCATGAGGACCTCCTCTTGTTGAAGCAGCTGCAAAATCTTCTTGTCAACATTGACATAAAAAACAAACAAAAAATGATTACAGGGAATGCACATATTACCCGAGAGCTGATTTTGTTAAGTCTACCAAGCAGATTACTGAAAGTCCTTTCAGAGCATGCTATGGAGTGTTAGTTTGTGTGTGTGAGGGGTCAGTCGTCACTGAGGGGGAGCTTAACAGTAAACTGTTATTTGGTCAGGGGCCGCAAACTTTCTCTCTCCTGGTTCTGGCTGTCTGCTTCATTTCGTCAGAAGCTGAAATGGAAACACATCTGTAAAAAAATAAAAAAATAAAAGTTTTACAACATTTGCATAAACATGTTTTCTGAATGTGTTTACACAGCTGATAATGAAAAAAAGAAAAAAGAAAAAAAAACCATCTGGGGCTCCACCACTATAAGCCATAGAAAATGTTCTTAAAGTTAAGTTATATTGAGATATAATGTAAACAGCATAATGTATACAGTCAGTATATGTATATATATATATATATATATATATATACTGACTGTATACATTATATATATATATATATATATATATATATATAATGAAACATGATTATATTTACATAATAAATATTTTACATAATGATATGATGTAATTTAATAATAAGATTTATTTCAAATTTAATATATGTATATGTTATAGTAAAACTCAGTATTTCAGGAATAACAACGAACATTCTCAGTTAGCACAGGCTAACATCATAGGTTAATCATAGTTAAAATATGCAAAAAATACACTGTGTACGTCATTGGAGGGGGCGTGGCGAATAACGTCACTGCAGCCACGTAATCAGGGAAGTAGGAAGCGCTGTTCAGAGCTCACGCCCTTCAGCCGCAGAAACAGCAGAGTGAGTGTAAACTTCAGCAACTGTTATGATATTAAACTCATTTATTGGTAAACAACAGAACTCTTATAATCAGTTAGAGTGTCTTGTTTTTGTTTGCAAGCCCGGATAATGTATTGCAAAAGTGTGATTAGATTCATTCATTCATTTTTTTTTAGATTTTAACAACTGTAATGTTATTATGATTATGTTTACATCTATTTATATCTGTAAGTGTGCATGTTTTATTGTTCAGTTGTTCATTTATTATTCTGGGATATATTACTTGGAACAGGCAAATCCTTGCTATTTATCTACGGATTGATTGATTGGAAGATTATTGATTTGATTATTGCAGTTTTATCACTTTAAATCGCAAACTGATTTGGTTTTTTAACGTTTTTCGTATTTATAGTCCAATCTCAGCAATGCATATAACTACATGAAGCACATGTTATGGGGTTACGGCGCATTAAAAGTTACTTTTTCATGTGAATAATGAAGTGCATTTCTTTAAATTAACAATAAAATAATAGTAGTTAGCCTACTCTTTCAAATAAGTAACGCGAAATTAATTATTATCCATTAATTGACAGCTCTCATGTTGAGAGAAATCACGAGTTAGAGTGCAGAGGTGTTGTGTAAACATGATGGTTATTGTAGTTCTAGACTAAATGTGAGCATGCATTTACTCATTTTACTTTCTTTTTTTTTTTAAAGATTCAGTATTCCTCAAAAATGAATAAAAACAATGAAATATTTTGGAAACCTCCAATAATTAAATATGTTAAAATACAAAAATATTTATGTATTTAATCTCACTTTATGAACCAATGTCTTTGCTGCTGACCTTCGATGATCCAATTCAACCATAAGAATAAGCAAAAATGACTTTAAATAAACATCACATTTGTGTTTCATTTCTTTTATTTCTGAAGTAAGAGTGTTGAACTTTCTTCTTCTGCTTCTTATTGTTAAATTAAGTTGTTTTTTGTCTTTGTTTTCAGGTATGGCTCAGTTTGAGGAGGTATCTCAAAAGTCCAAGCTGCATCCGAAGCCAGAAGGGCTTACATTGCAATATGGCACAGCTGGATTCCGCACTCACGCCAAACATCTGGACCACATCATGTTCCGCATGGGGCTATTGGCAACTCTGAGGTCTAAAAAGACTAAATCCACTATAGGAGTCATGGTGACTGCCTCCCATAACCCAGAGGTAAGACATGCACACATGTGTCCACATTTACCCTCATATCAATAGAACAGTGGTGCATTTTCACTTTCCGAGGATGTTGCTGCAATGTTATCACCTTTTCCAGGAAGACAATGGGGTGAAGCTAATTGACCCCATGGGGGAGATGGTGACAGCGGTGTGGGAGGAATACGCCACACAGCTAGCTAACGCCGAGCAGGACTCTCTCCTCAAAGCACTGAGAGATGTTATTGAGAAAGAAGACATCAGCATGAGTGAACCAGCGAGTGTCTACATCGGCAAAGACACCAGGTAAGCCTGTCTTCTGTTTACAAAGCAGGTGGGTTAACAACTGTCACAATTGAAAGCTTACGTACAAGAGAAGTTACCAAACCTGTAGACTTTTTAGTGGCCAAGCCAGTAGATCAAGTCAAAAACTTGAGATGTTTCACAGTCTGAAAATTTGACTCAATACTGTAGCTGAAATTAATCATGCTTACTGTCGTTATCCTTATCAGGATTTATTTTGGTTCTCATACACGTTTAGCTATACTTTATCAACTGAAAAATTTATAACATGAAGCCTTAGCTTATTATATCAGTCTACTAATACTGTAATGTAGGTCTGTCAAACGATTAATCACGATTAATCGCATCCAAAATAAAAGTTTTTGTTTACATAATATATGTGGGTGCACTGTGCATAATTATTTTGTATATATATATAAATACACACACATACATGTATATTTAAGAAAAAAATATTATTTATATATAAAATATTTATTTTTATATAAAATTTAAATGATATATAAATATATATATACAGTATATACATGAAAATATTTGTTAAATATATACAAGCATGTGTATGTATATATATATATATATATATATATATATATATATATATATATATATAAAATAATTATACACAGTGCACCCACATATGTTAATGTAAACACAAACTTTTATTTTGGATGCGATTAATCGTTTGACAGTCCTATGACTGGAAGTTGACATGTAGTTGCAAAGTTACTTATAATTAGTAGAATGTCTAAAGTGGACTATCAAATTTTCCTTTCATTTTTTTATTGTTTGTTTTATTTAGACCAAGCAGTGGCAGTCTCTCTCAGGCTGTGTTGGATGGCGTTTCCAGTTTAGGAGGCAAAACTCATGGTGTGTTCACAAAGTTCCTAACATTGCAAAAATTAAAGTAGTCTAACATGAATAACATGTAGGTGTACAGTTGGGAGATATGACGGTACAAAGGTTGATGCATTGCTCTGTTGGTTATTCTGTGTTGATCATGGGTGTGTGTTTCTTTTAAAAGACTATGGCCTGGTCACCACTCCCCAGCTGCATTATATGGTGTGCTGTTGCAACACAAATGGCTGCTATGGCAGTCCCACTGTTGAGGGCTACTACCAGAAACTCTCACAGGCTTTCCTGCAGCTCACCCAGAACGTAAGGGCGACATACAAGGTTCTGCATGATCTCCAAACGCTATAGTGCCCTTATTACACTACGCTCCTTTTGTTTTGTAGGTCTCCTACAATAATTTTGCATGCATCCAAGGTCACTTTCATTTTCTCATAATAAACATTGCAGCCTCACCTCTTTTCTCACAGTGTCTCTCTAGACCACTCCTTTCTAAATCCTAGCCTGTTGTGATTGGTCTACTGCTTTATCAGAAACAAAATGCCTATTACCAAATCTGTGATGCATATAGTAATGATGGCTCCGTCTTTACTAAATCATTTTAGGCTTGGGTCATCATCCATTGGATTTCCAGGCAAAACAAACCAAACTGCAACTGCAGTGTTTTAGGGCTGGTCAAAGTAGTTTTTTGTTCGCCAGTGGCCAGTGAAGACCATAGACTGGCATTATGCAAATTACAAACCTAAATAGGTTAAATATGAGACTTTGGAGTATACTTGAAACTTTGCAAACCTTTTTTTACATTCACAAACAACTATATTTCACACTACATGAAAGGTAAAATCCAAAAAAGCATAATTGGGGCACTTTAATAATCCTGCTTATTTCTAGCATTAAGTGTTTTTCTACTTGTATTCCAAAGGCCCCAAATCGCACTGATGATCAGAAGAAGCTTCTGGTGGATGGAGCCAATGGCATTGGTGCATTGAAGATGAGAGAAATGGAGATGTTTCTACGCTCCGAACTGCAGGTCATGCTTTCAAATGATGGCAGCAGTGGGAAACTCAACCACTTGTGTGGAGCAGATTACGTCAAAGTCCAGCAGAAAGCTCCTCAAGGTCTGTCAGAACTCTTTGAAGGATGAAAACACATGGTTCCTTGAACGTCCCATGAGGAAAACCCCTTTCATATGAGATGAAAAGATGATTAAAAATTTGTGTTTGTTTAATAATAATAATGAAAGAAACCTTGATAACACTTAAATCTGTTCATACCAAATAATCAGAGAAATCTCACTTTTCTCTCTCCAGGTGTGAGTATGACAGCAGGTGAACGCGGCTGCTCGTTCGATGGTGATGCCGATCGCATTGTTTACTATTACACTGACTCTAAGGGCCGCTTCCATCTCCTGGACGGAGACAAGATTGCTACTCTAATCAGCACATTTCTCAAAGAGCTGCTCACACAGGTTCTACACACGGTCTAGAATGGAATTAGCCACTTTTAAATGTAAATTCAGACATTAATTTTGTCTATGTGTGTGTGTTCAGGCTGGGTTGAATTTACAGATTGCTGTTGTTCAGACAGCATATGCTAATGGCAGCTCAACTCGCTACTTGGAGGACGTCATGAAGGTGATGTTCTTAGAAATATGTCCTGTTACTATTGTACTCTCCAATTTCTTGCTACTCAGTGATGTTAAGGTGACCTTCGACCTTTCAACAGGTCACAGTATGCTGTACGAAAACGGGAGTGAAGCACCTACATCATGCGGCGCAGGAATATGATATTGGGGTGTATTTTGAGGCTAATGGACATGGAACTGTGAGTTCATTGTAAAATAATGCAATTTTCACTATTTAAATTTAGCAGGTCAGAGTTCAGCAAACGTCATCAATTCTACACTTGTGGTTATGTGACCGGCCCATTCAAACTGACTTTTGAAGCTTTTCAGTTTAGAGTCTTTAAAGGGATACTCCACTTTTTTTTGGAAATAGGCTCATTTTAAACAGTTGCGTTTTACCATTTTCGAATCCATTCAGCCGATTTTCTGATATTTAGATGAATAACAGTAACCAGACAGTTTCTGGTCCCATTGACTTCCATAGTAGGAAAAATATATATACTATGGAAGTCAATGCATTTGGTTAGTAGTGTGTTAACTTGTGGTTTTACTAGTGGTTTTTGCTGATATGTTTTAGGTTTTGTTCAGCAAAGCTGCACAGAAACAGATTTTGGAGCTTGTGAAAGACCCGAACACCAACGACGAGAAAAAACGTGCGGTAAAAATCCTGGAGAACACAGTTAATCTGATTAACCAGGTATAAAAACACACGGCATCAAGCCACATCTTCAAATGCCCTATAGATATAAAACTAGGTGAAATTTTCCTTACTTAACTCCCTTGCTCTCTTCCTCAGACGGTTGGAGACGCCATCTCGGATATGCTTGTGATTGAAGCTGTGTTGGCGATCAGAGGGATGTCTGTGCAAGACTGGGATGCAATTTACACAGACCTGCCTAACCGTCAACTTAAAGTCACGGTGTGTACTTATGTGTGTTTTGTGAGGTCTGAGTGTAAGTGTGTGTGTTTTAACTGCTGGACTCTGCAGGTGTCAGACCGGCGTGTCATAGAAACGACAGATGCAGAGAGGAGGGCCGTGACTCCAGAGGGTCTGCAGGAGGCCATCGACTCGCTTGTCAAGAAGTACAAAAACGCGCGGTCCTTTGTTAGACCATCTGGAACTGAAGATGTGGTCAGGGTCTATGCTGAGGCTGACACACAGGTACACACACTGCTAGTATCATTATAAGCACTTTCTCTTGCTTGTCACTAGGGGGCTGCCTAATATTCAACCCAACATTAGTTGATGAGGAGAGGCTTTTAAAAAAACAAACTCACGGTCTATGACTGACAGATCGTTAACACTGCTGGTCCATGTGACAACATTTGACGTTACATTCAAGCTGTCCTCGGACTGCATGGCATTTCTGTGGCAGCACTATTAACACCTAAATGAATCTACAGCCATCATGTGGTACAAGTTGGAGTAATTACCAGCTCTACAAGGACTAGAAAAATATTTGGTCTGGGGAAGCCCTAAATATCACAATATATTTGATTGTTATTGCAATTGCAATGTAATTTTATTTTAATTTAATTTGCAGGAAAGTGCTGATAATCTGGCTCATGAGGTCAGCTTGGCTGTGTATCGTCTAGCTGGAGGGGTTGGAGACGAGCCTAAACCTTTACAATAATCTCACACACACACGCATACATTCATGCCATCAGTCAATGAGATACCATCCAATAAAATCATGTCAATATTAAAAATACTGTAAACTATATTTTGTTGTTGCACTAACAAATGTTTTGGAAGATGACCAATGTTAATAGTTTACTCTTGTACTGTATGAATGACCAACAATCTTTATTAATCTAAGTGTATGATAATGTGGGGATGTTAAACCATGATCCATGTGATTATTTCCTCACACTAACTTCATCAGACCAGACTGTATAAAATGCATTTTCAATTTTGCCAATTATTTTCGCATTTACCCTGCCATCTTGAAAAAATGAAAATAGCACTACTGAACAAAAGTTTGGTGTCAGTAAGATTTTAAATGCTTTTGAAAGGCTCACCAATGCTGAATTTATTGGATAAAAGCATCATAATACTACAAAATATTATTACAAAATAATAACTGCTTTCAGTTATTACAAAATAATAACTGTTTATTACAAAATAATAAAAAATTATTTTGTTATAAAATAATAACAAAATAATTAAGTTTTCGGCTTAATTACTCCAGTCAAAAGTGTCACATTATCCTACGGAAATCATTCTAATGTGATGATTTGCTGCTCAAGAAATGTTTCATTATCAATGTTGACAACAGCTGTGCTGCTTCATATTTTTGTGGAAACTGATTCATTTTGTTGAGGAATCTTTGATGAATGGAAAGTTTGAACGAACAGTGTTTGAAATAGAACTCTTTTGATCAATTTACATTGCATCCTAGCTGAATATAAATGTCAATTTCTCCAAAAAAAAAAAAAAACACTTTTGAGGTGCAATCAACATTTGGCTGTTCTCCAATTAAAGCCTTATATGATCGGAAATCTAAGGCATACTGGACTGTATATTGCATCATGCTATTTTAAACGGATGTTTTTTTGGCAATAATTCTTTAAATAAATAAAATATTTTTGCACTATCATTTTTGTGGTTTGCTTTAAAATGTCTTTACTTTTGTTTCCATATAAAAAACATTGATTCTCTTCGGATGCAGAACAACTGTACTAAAACATTTGAAAAACAAATGCTGTGCAAACAAGCTTTATTTGTATTGATGACCCACAGTTAAACGCTTAACACATGCTGTTTTAGCAGATTAGTCAAAGCACAAAGGAGGTAGTAAAGAATGAGAGATTGTTTGTGATATTTATATCTCTGGTCTGATAGTTTCAGGTCGAGGTCTCAAGGCTAATACAAGGGTCTAATTCAATCGTTCTCATCTGCGGCGCCGGAGATGGTGATGGTGCGCTCTTGTGTGTCCCTTTGAATCATGTCCTCATCTGTCTTAACTGTTCTGCAACCAAAGAGAGATGGGCATTAGCTTCTGGAAAAAAAAAAAAAAAACATCAAGGAACATTCACATGTATTTGAATTGCCTTTTAAAGGGATACTCCACTTTTTTTGGAAATAGGCTCATTTTACCACTCCCCCAGAGTTAAACAGTTGGGTTTTACCGTTTTCGAATCAATTCAGCCGATTTTTTTATATTTAGAAGAATATCAGTAACCAGACAGTTTCTGGTCTCATTGACTTCCATAGTATATTTTTTTTCCTACTATGAAAGTCAATGAGACCAGAAACTGTCTGGTTACTGATATTCTTCTAAATATCAGAAAATCGGCTGAATAGATTTGAAAATGGTAAAACCCAACTGTTTAACTCTGGGGAAGTGGTAAAATGAGCCTATTTCCAAAAAAAGTGGAGTATCCCTTTAATAGAACTTTTCTGTAATATTATAGTAGAGCGGTTTACTTGTACCTAATGAGGACCGTTTTCCTCTCCGTCATCTCCACAGCCTGTTCATGGCTGAACTCCTCCACGGACTCGTGATGGTTGTGGTTGACTATTGAGCTGCTGGAGAGCATCTTCTCTGAGGCGGATGAGCTCACCGCTTCACTCACCCCTTGACTGCTTGCTCCAGAAACGCTGCTGACCAGTCCTGCGCTCGCACTCATGAGAGACAGACTGCTCACCATGCTGGACAAGCGATTGTCTTCTCCCTCTATCAGCTTCCTGCAGAGACACAGCAAAATGAGTTACACTCTCAGAAAAAAGAAAACTTCTATACAGAAAAGCAGTTCTCAACCACACTTGGGGGCCTTAGCAAACTTGGAAGCAGGCCTCAAGAGAACTTCAAATGATTTTAAATAAGACAAAACAAGCATTAGCAAGCTTTTGTAGTTAAGGGAACCAGGGTGATGCGAACTTCCAGATTGGCCTTCAAAAAATACATTATCACTGCAGCACTGAATTGCTGGTTCAAGGTGGAATGGCAGAACTGTAGTACCTGTATGTGGTGATTTCAATCTCCAGTGACATCTTAACATTGAGCAGATCCTGATATTCTCTCAGCAGCAGCGCAATCTTCCCCTTAATGGACTTCAGTTCCTCCTTCAAAGTCTCTATACGGATCTATGACACATCAATTAGTGAGATATTAAAATAAACTTGATTTTGTGAGTGTTGTTTGCTCGTGCAAATCTCTTAAGATGTTCTGAGGGATTTAAGCATGTTGCTGTGTGGTTGTTATAGCATTTTGGGTGAGAGCTGGGTGGTTGCTTGATGGCCCAAGACAAAAATAGTGGCCACTGCAGGTCTCAGTGGTAATTGAAAACCTATAGTTTATAAGTTTGACTGGCTGCATCCAAAATTGCATATTTTGATATAACATACATAATTGCTTATTCAAAAGCTGTACCAATTTGTGGTTTACATTGAAGTGGGTGTGTCTTTACCTGTAGCTCCTCCTCCTCTATCTTGTGTTTCTCCTGGGCTTCTTTGATCTGGAGCAGCAGCGCTTCATTCCTGTTTTTAAGAACATCCAGTTCTCTCTGTTTATTCTGAATCTGCAAACACACACAAGTTAAATTATAAGGCCGTACAGTTTGGTGTTTTTGTTAAAAAAAGAGGAAAAAGGTATTTTCCACACCTCTTTCTTATAAGCTGTGATTTCTTCTCTGACGCTCCTTGCTGTTTCCATGTGCCGCGATGTTGCGTTGTTTAGATCTTGGAACTTCGCTTTGTACCAAGCGTCCATCTCCTAGTGAACACCAGTTGGGAAAAACATGTGATCACCAAAGGTCCGTATCATGGTGAGGTTTATTTGCGGTCTGTCCTGATTACCTGCAGGTTTTGGGCGGCGATGCTGTCATATTGAGCCTGGATCTGTTTGAGTGCGGAGGCCAGATCGGGCAAAGCGAAGGCCACATCTACTTTAGCCACCGATCCATAAATTTGAGCCATCAACTCTTCGATTTCCTGACATGTATACAGAAAATGTTGATTAAGAAGGCAATCAAACAATATCCTTTGTTGTTTCAATTATTACAATTAAACTTAGCAATCTGTGCTGTGATAGAGATTTCATAATGATTTGTAAATGGTCTGAACCTTTTTGTGAATCCTCTGTAGGAACTCGAGCTCCACTTCAAGGTTTTCCAATCGTTTTTCCAAGGCAATTCGGGCAGACGTGGCTGCATCCACATCCTAGTATACAGAGGGAGTTTGAATCCCATCATTACATAAATCCAAGTAATGTTACACTTTCTGTATTAAGTTGGATCTCTTACCGGTCTGAAGGCCTCAATCTCAAGCTCCGCCTTCTTTCTGGCCTCAAGAGCCTCCTCGTATTTGACTTTCAGCATTTCCAGCTGACCTGCCATGGCATCCTTTGCTGCTACCGCCAGGTCCTACAAGGGCACAGAGGCAGTTATCATGGTGATCCTGGCTAGAGATGTGTGAGACTCATGGTGTACATGTGTAAGTGAGTAAGGCATAATCGCCCTGTGGTCCTCCATCTCTCACCCGCTGGACTTTCATCTGGTCTGCAATTCTCCTCAGCTCCCTCAGCTGCTCTTCATAGAGCAGTCTCAGGCCGGACGGCTTCACATAGTGACCCTTGATGGCATCAATTTCTGCCTCCAGCAGCTTGTTGCTCTGCTCCAGAGAACGAACCTGGAACAACCACACCAAAACTTACAGGGCTGTCTTTGGACCATAATGGTCCAAATGGGCACCATAAAGAAACCAACAGAGGTAAAGTGTCTTACCTTTTCGATGTATACAGCCAAGCGGTCGTTCAGGGCAACCATCTCCTTTCTCTCACCTGTGCGTGTGCTGAGGAAAGCCTGGTTCTCAGCAGCGGCAGCGTCCAGATCCAATGCACCTCCTGCAACCCCCCAACCCCTGCCCAGACACAGCGTTCCCATACTAACACTGCTGTAGAGGAAACAAAACATACATTTACAACATTTATTATTTTGACATAGATTTGGTAACACTTTAGTTTAGGGTCCAATTCTCACTATTCACTAGTTGCTTGTACTAGGGGTATTTGTTTTAATGACCAAGCTCAATTAGGCCATCAACACAGTCTCATGAAGATGCGTATACCACGAGTGTCATTTCTCGTGGCATTTATACGCCAAAAGTGTTTTTTTCGTGTATATGGTACGCACTAAAAAACCCTGGGTTAGGTTTAGGGGGGTGGGGAGTTCGTGCGTATTATACGCAAAAAAGTGCGTATCATATGTACGCGAAAATCGCGTGCCAAATACACGCAAAAACTGTTTTTGGCGTATAAATGCCACGAGAAATGACATTCGTGCCATAGACACGAACTTTCATGAGATCGGGCTGAAATGTGAGAAAGCTATATTTTTAAATATTATAAATTTGAGCGAAGAACAAAATACTAAACTTGTTTAGGGTATTTATCTGACAAAATTATTTGGCAAAAAAGCAAACTAAAGCAACAGGTTTTATTAAAAATGCAAAGGGGAAAAAAAGCTCACAAGAAAAAGCATTCATGACATAGCCTAATCTGTTCAAACAATTGTTATTTTTTTGTATTTTCTTTTGACTGCAAGCACAACTACACAATATGCTTTAACGAATTAAATTGTATTTGAATAAAAGGTGAAGATGTCTGTTTTCCTAGGCATCACTTGGCCACTGTGGCTTACCTGGTCATGCGTGATTTGCGCGATCCGGAGAGCGTCCTGCGCCCCATAGTGCCGCTCCGGTTGTAACTGGCGGAGCGGTGGCGCGCGGGCCCACGGGTGGGCGAAGGGCTGGACACCCGGACCTGGAGCGTGGAAGACGAGGTCAGGCCACCCTCAAAGTGTCGGCGGTAAGATGACATCCTTTCTGGGCTGTAACTCATGGTGAAGGTGATGGTCCTTGCGCGTCTCCAAAGATGCGACAGAAGCTTTCAGTCCGCACTCATTCATGAGGTAGCTTTATACCTGCAGTCTGGACGAGGAATGTCGAACCTTGGTCTGACATAGAGTCCATCTATCTCGGAACTATCTGACGGGCCACCGCGAAGAGTTTACCGTGGTAAAAATAGAGCAGCGATCTTTCCTAATGAATCTGGCAAGCATGAGTCCCTTAATGACATTCTCTGCACTAAAACTGTCTAAAAGATTGTGACTTCATCAAGGAGATGCATGCTGATATAATTGGACTATCATATTGCTGCAGGTACTATAGACTATGTTCTGTAAACAAACAAACACATTAATTACATTATTATTATTATTATTATTATTATTATTAAAATGGATCTATCTATCTATCTATCTATCTATCTATCTATCTATCTATCTATCTATCTATCTATCTATCTATCTATCTATCTATCTATCTATATCTAGGCTATCTAGGCTATATCTTTCTATCAAGAAGTGAATACATTATTTTTTACATTTAAATAGTTATCAATGATACAGTTAATATTATTTATGTGATATTATTTATATCATTTATTAGCTATAAATACTTATTATTTAAAGCTGATGTCATATTTTCATATGCACAGATTGTTATTAACTTTATTATATTATATTATATTATATTATATTATATTATATTATATTATATTATATTATATTATATTATATTATATTATATTATATAAAGGCGTTTATTTACTAATAAACTCTCATATGTTTATTTGTAATACAAGAAGCGCGCAGGAATCTATCCGGAACTGATGCTTAAGTTTGCTTCCTCCCGGACAGTTTTAGTTTGCACATTCAAATTCTACGGAGTGTTTTTTGTGTCGCGCTCCTCGTCTGATCATATCAGAGCTTCGTTTCATTTAAACACAATTTAACATCACATTAAGGGTTATTGTCTACCTCAACCACCTCAAGATGGCAGGGAACTTCTGGCAGAGTTCACATTAGTAAGTACAGATGTGTTGTATGACATAAATCGAGAGCATTAAGGTTTTTCTAGAGGGGTTGCTGTTGCTGCGAAGCTGCAAGATAAATAAATACGATAAAATTCATGGATTTGGCTAATTAAAGAGAACTATTTACCAAATCTCGGTAATTGCCATGATAAACAATAGACATTAGATTCAATGACTTTTATTGTTTGAACAGTATACATCTCTGGATTATTAGCTTTAGCCGACTGGCTAGTGATTCTGGACTGAAGAAACCACAGAGGAATTTAATTTATGAATAATCTGGATAAATGTGTGTTATTCAATGCATGAGTTTCTTTTCATCCCTTTATTTGATATAAAAAAAATGTTTATATGCTTATATGAAGTTTGTATATGATTGGTCTACATGTGTTCTTTGACATTAAGAGTGTATTAAATATAAACTGCAGTGTTGATTTGTTTGCTAATATTCATTAAGGATTTCTAAATTGAAAGTAATCGATGTGCTTGTTCTCGCCAGTCTGCAGTGGGTCCTGGACAAACAGGATCTGATGAAGGAGAGACAGAAAGATCTCAAGTTCCTCACAGAGGAGGAGTACTGGAAGCTACAGATATTTTTTGCCAATGGTTTGGAGATAAATTATATATAATCATCCTGTCTAACTGAAATGTAGAGTGAATATGGGCCTGTTCTGTATGTGGCTGCATTTACAGTCAGTACATGCAATAAGATATTCATGAATATATGTACAGAAATGTATGATTTGCTTAAAGAACTGTTACTGAACTGTTACTACAGCAGAGCAGAGCATTAATGTACATGTTCATGTGCTTTTAATACACACACACACACACATACACACACACACACACATATATATATATATATATATATATATATATATATATATATATATAATTCAAAGTATTGGGATAAACCTTGCTTTTAAAGAATTAACATAGTTTAATTTGTCATCTCATGGCAGTGATTCAAGCCTTGGGAGAACACTTGAAACTCAGGCAGCAGGTCATCGCCACAGCAACTGTCTACTTTAAGCGCTTCTATGCCAGGTGAATGGGTCGTGGCCATCATTTCCTCCATACTGATTTATACTCATGATCTAGAATGATGGCTGTTCTGTTTTTGATAGATTGAAGAAAACTCTTGTCTTCTTTTCAGATACTCTCTGAAGAGCATAGACCCTGTGCTGATGGCCCCTACATGTGTATTCCTGGCCTCTAAAGTCGAGGTAAACACTGTCTCAATGTAGGAATTTCTTTTAAAAAATGGATCATGAACTTTGTTCAATGGAAATTCTTTCCTTGGCAGGAATTTGGTGTTGTTTCGAACACACGGCTTATTTCTGCAGCAACGTCTGTGTGTAAGTGATTTATATTTTTACGAATTCATCAAACTGCAGAAGAAATGTATAAATATTCTGAAGTAACTAGAAATTAGTATACAGTTCAGAAATTAATATACAGTGCAAATCAGCATTTAATGAAACTTTATTTTTAGCCATAATTTCCAAATTCATTCAGTTTTGGCTTGACTTGCCACCAAGGACGATAACTATAACGCCAACTATAAAGATATAGTTCTAAAAATCCACACCACATCTATAACCATAATGGCACTGAGAAATAATGTCATTGGAATCACTTTCAGAATATTTTTTTACTAGCTGATTAATAATAAAAACACTGACAGCCAATCAGAATCCACCCTGCTTTAAAGAGGCAGACGACAAAACTGCAGCATGTGCTTATAATAAACAGAACAATACCATGCACTGGACAGCAATATAATAATTGTTCTTTACTCAATTAATCATTTCATACTAATATAATAGAATAGGTTTTTGGTGATTTATTTTCTCATTCTCTTCTTGTAACAGTGAAAACAAGGTTCTCTTATGCTTTTCCAAAGGAGTTTCCCTTCAGAATGAACCACGTGAGTCAAACTTCTGTGCTTTCTGCACCACAAAACTCACGAGACACTGATCTGATTCTGGCATGTAAGTGAGTGCGAGTTCCAGATGGCCTTGATATTGCAGTCCAAGTTATTTGTCTCTTACTGCGAATAGTTAATAGTTAATTAACTTCATGTACTACTTACTATGGGGTAAGGGATAAAATTAGGGTTTGGTTTAGGCCAGGGTTAGTTGCATGCAATTCTGCATAAAATTTACATGTAACATAAAGTCTTACCAGAGTTAATCTGCTCCAGATCAAGATTTTGGAAATCTGACAGCACCACTAGATAACTAGATAATAACTTCTTGTAACTGTCGGATTCATATGATAGAAACGTTAGGCAAGAGTCTGTGATTGTGTGTGTGGTGATGATTCGGCCTTCAGTATCACCAAGTATCTGACACCCAATCAGGAGTGACATTCCTCACACTCCCGACACCTTCGCAGGAAAGTCTCATCATCGTGATAAATGGTTTTGGCAGCTCATATCTCGGGCTGGTGATAAATGTTATTTGTTCAGCGTGCCCCCGGTCAGGTGTTGTAAGGGAAACATCTCGGCTGTATGGAGTGCTGGAGGAACATTTATGGATCATCGTAATGGGAAAGATGATAATTAGTCCATGTAACGTATTAGTGAGACAATTTCACAGTGAACTTATGCTTCTCTCTGTTTCTAGATCCTGGAATGCGAATTCTATTTACTGGAGCTCATGGTTGGTGTTTATTCTTCTTCTTCAGTAGGATGTTTAGATGTTTGTTCTCAGCGTGTGTTCATGGATGTTTGTTTTCTTTTAGGACTGCTGTCTGATCGTGTACCACCCGTACAGGCCATTACTACAGTATGTACAGGACATGGGTCAGGAGGACATGCTGCTGCCACTGGCTTGGTGAGCAGTATGTGTGTGGCTTCAGATGGCACGGCAAAACAAACAACCACAGTTTACTTCTCTTTATATGTCGCGCTAATGTTTTGCGAGATCCGTGCGCTTTCTTTGACTTCTCTCGCTTTTGCTCATGTTCCAGTGATTACCCTGCGTGCCAAACATTGCCGACCCCTGCTTTATACTGATAAGATTGGCTATACAAGATTCTTGCTTCTGTACGAAAAAGCTCCAAAAAGCTCTTTGGTTTCTGACCACCTTATTTTTAAGTCTTAAGTCATGAAATGAAAGTTGTGAGAGTCTTGTGATGTATATCCCAGTGAAACTGCTTCTCGAGCAAGAAAAAAAAAAAAAAGTAGGGAGGAAAGTAGGGTGGATCTCATGTAAGTGACAGGTTGCCCCGCCCTATTGATTATAAAAAAGTATTTAAAAAAAAATAGTCATGTGCACATAAATAATTTATAATAGATTGGCCTACTGCAATATTCCATAAAAAATCATGGTGACTAGAGTGAAGCCATTTGTAGAATGTGTCATTTGCTTTCAGTTGTACAAAAACAGTCTGTTATGCTTCTTAATACTGCATACTGCATTTTTTTTTATCACATTATTTTAATGTGTTGTAATCTGTTTGTAGTACAAATAGTTTTACAGTTTGTTGATCTTTTAGTTGTTTACCTATATCAACTAAAGAATCGGAAGTCTTGCACATTCATAGAAAAGTTTACTACTTCTGTGTTGAGAAATATGCTGAACATGAATGTCTGATGTGAAAGTTTTGTCTCTGTGCGTGTAGGAGGATAGTGAATGACACCTACAGGACGGACCTGTGTCTACTTTATCCACCGTTTATGATTGCACTTGGTAAGAAGAAACTTTCTACACCCAATCTGACAGGTCTTATGCTTAAGTTTTAGATTTAAATAGCTGACTTACAGATACTGTGTCCTTCCTTCTCCAGCCTGCCTGCATGTGGCATGTGTGGTACAGCAGAAAGATGCCAGGCAGTGGTTTGCTGAGCTGTCTGTTGACATGGAGAAGGTGAGACGCATTCAGCTGTCTTGCTCTGGATGTTATCCCCCTGTGAGTGTACATTAACATTGGAGCTTTTCTGCAACAGATCCTGGAGATCATCAGGGTAATACTGAAACTTTATGACCAGTGGAAGAACTTTGATGATAGAAAGGAAATGGCCGCTGTGCTCAACAAGGTGCCCAAACCCAAACCCCCTCCTAACAGGTACGACACGCATGTATTTTTATTTATATGGAATAAAATAGGAATGTGTTTATTTATTTCACCAATGCAAAGAGAAATAGTGAAAAGAGGTTGATTTCATTACTCTTTATTTGAAATGAGCTCATTCGCTAGATCTCCGTAAGGTCTTTGCAACTCTTAAAGGTGCAGTACGTGATATCTGAGAAATACTGTTTAAAGAGAATCGGGCCGAGCACCACAACACACTTGTGGTCAATCAGCAGTATACATTCATGATGAGGAGAGAGAGAAAGAGAGAGCAAGAGGGGATTTGATTTTTAAGCTCATTATTAATATTCTTTTATTACATCTTTTTCAATTACTTAAAATTATATAAAAATATATATTTTCTTATTTTTAGAAGAAAAGTGGAAAAGCCCTTTCTTAAGCATGTTTTATGTCATCTCACTCTTGAACTTGTATTTTCTTGTTCTTCTTTATACAGTGAGACTGACCAGAGCTCAAACGGGAGTCAGAACAGCTCCTACAGTCAGTCCTAGAGCACCACCTGGTGAAGGACCTGAGGCAGAGTGATTTAGAGAGGCAAACACAGCACATTTCGGCACAGTTCAATGCTGCTTTTCACAAGCACATCGTTTTATGACCGTGGGGAAACAGTTTCCTGGCACACACGTCCTCTCTTTCCTCTTCTCTGGGTTCTTCCACCAATCAGAGCAGATAGAATGATGCCACCTCCTTCCTCCATCCAATCAGAGCAGCCCATGTCATTCTAGGAGCAGGAGGGAAGCAGGCTGCTCACTTATAGGAAATCTGCTTTGATTTAGAGTTTGTTGTCAGGCTTAAGGCTGTAGTGTTGAATGTTCTGGACACAAACACACACACAAACGCACCACAACATTTGATTAAGAGAGGTGCTGTTTTCCCGAATCTTGTAAGTCAAAGGTCCTGGGTTCCTTGAAAAGTCCCACGAAGCTTTCTTTTAATGGATGCTCTTTGGGAACAAAGAAAACTTGATCATTTTCTGTGTCTGAGAGTGATGAAGAGAGAGAAAGAGAGAGTGTGTGTGTGTGTTAATTACAAATGTATTTGTATGCGTGCCTCTCGTTGACCATGTCACAGTTTGTATTCCTCAGGGAAATGGATCAGTCCTCTCTACAAAGTGGCTGTCTGTAAACTGATTGGCCACAGGGCTATGTGACGGCGATCTTTTTGAACCCTCGTACTGTGTAATCAAATCCTGGTTTGGATACGTTTTCTTTGACATGCGTGTGGATGAGAGTTAGAATGCACAAGTGACACAGTTGAGTTGGTCACAGTATGCTCCGAAAATGCATTTGTAAATGTGCTTTCCACATATAGCCCTTGACTTTTTAAAGTTATTTTTGTTTTATTATAAATTTACTGTATGATTAAGCTTTGTGTACTTGCCATTACCCAAATGCTTGTTTTAAATTGATGTCTCTAGGTGCAGTATTCATCAAGTTTAATGGAGGACAAGCCAATATCTTGAGGGTTTTGGATAGAAATGTGTTGATTAATGGAGGCAGTGAAGATCTCCATCTCGGGTGTGGTTCCAATCATAAGCATCACATTTGTTTGGGACACTTAACTATTTGCGGAAAGACCTTCAAAAGATTACAATAAGTTGATGTTTTGCTATGTTCTGAGTGGCATTTGTTTTTTTGCTGTGTCTCTCACTGTGGTCATATGTTTAACAGTGCTTCAGGAGTGTTGCCACATCTTTGAGCATAAATGAGGCACTGTGTATGTTTTATTTGCCTGTAAATATATTTGATGATTTGAGAACTGTAAGGGTAAGAGGTCTTGGCGTATAATCTCATTTTTTTCCCCTTGTTTGTCTATAACAGAGCTCAGAAGCCTTATTAAATAAAGCTGCTGTTAAAAATAGTCTGATTTTTTTTTTAGGTTCAGAGAAAAAAAATGTTTTTTTTATTTGATTTGTCCTACCAAATGCTCTTAATTTTGAATGAATGCGTTGTTTTATCACTTTAAATAAATACACACACACACATACATTATTTAATCTCCCGGGAGCTGTCATGACAGAAATACAGCATATAATATTTAAAACTGAGGTTAGTGTATAATTTTCTTGTAAATAATGCAGTTACTATGATATTTTGTTATATAGTGCAATGACATCATTAAGGTATTTGAGCCACTGCATGCATTCACTTTTTATTAGACATTCATGTGTTTCTATTCATGTGTCATTATGTGTAAATAGAACATAATCATCCCTTCTAATCTGTGGAGTAAGGTGTAAAGCTACTTTATCCACTATTTCTTGTAAAAAAAGAAATTTAAGCATCTGTATATTACTGACATATGATTTAGTGTTATAAGCTATTACGAAATTGTTGTTATCAAACTATCTCATTACGGCAGTAGAGCTGACCAATGAGAGTGGAGAGTTCGAGAATCCGCGCGCCCCCTCGCAGCATCAGCAGCCCCGCCCCTGGTGACGCAACGCGCTCAGCTGTGCGGTAAACAGCGGCGGCGAGCGGCTGCGGACTGATGTCGACCCCGTCGCGGGGACTGACGGACAGCTTCAGGAGGAGACATGCCCGCTGCTGCTCCTCACCCGCTCTCTGACACCCTCATCTTCCTCACCTCCACCCTGCGGCACCGATGAAGCCTCCCCTGTCGAACCCACAGCGGGCCGAAGGGCGGATAGAGGAGAGAGAGGATGTACTGGCGCGTCGGGTTCGCCTGGAGCCGCTCATGCGCGCTTGAACTGGGCCGGAACAAGAGCTTCTCGCTCGGGTTGTGCGGCTCCGAGGAGCCCTTTTCGTTGTATGGGTACATCATCGCCTACCCGCTGCAGGAGTACGGAGGGATCATGTCTGCGTTAGGATCCGACTCCTGGTGGAGGAAAACGCTCTACATCACCGGGGGCGCGCTGCTCGCCGCCGCTGCATATTTACTACACGAGCTGCTTGTCATTAGGTATTATGAAAGATTTTCAGATTCTATCTATCTATCTATCTATCTATCTATCTATCTATCTATCTATCTATCTATCTATCTATCTATCTATCTATCTATCTATCTATCTATCTATCTATCTATCTATCTATCTATCTATCTATCTCATTGTTATTATTTCACCTACAAACCTCTACATTAGCAGATAATTAAGGGAATTATGACATATCATGTTATTATCAGGTCTTGTTATGGCCCTTGGATTGAGTAGTAACTAAAATAGTTGCTAAATTAATATCCTGGACAAGTCAACACAGTCCAGTGCAGTCCATTCATTCATTCCTTCTCTGTGGAAGGATGAATGAATACCTGCCAACTCAAGGAATTATGAGCAGGATACAATAATAGGATGCTATTTATTTCCTCGTCTAAAGCATGAATGTTGACATGTTGATGAGTGCTATTTCAAGGGCACGGTTGCAGGCCTAGAGGATAATGTCTACTTGTGTTATTGTAAAGTGACAGAATGACCTTTACTGACCCCTTGTGAGACTGTGTAAATAGTGACCCGTCATTAAAATGATCAGACATAGCGAATTGGGTTTAATTCTGTGCTTTTGCTTCCTCTATGACCCTTTTGCAGAAATGGCAGTGCTGTTAGTCCTCAGCAAAACATCTCAGGTTACATGTTATTCGGCTTACATAAGCTATTGATTCAGACATGCGTTAAACAAATATAATAACATATGATTAATTGTTTTAAGATTCAATAAATAAGAACAAACCTCAAGAGAGGAAGTTAATGACTAGTATGATGCTTCAATGAATTTCAGCACTAGCAAAGTGGACAGCGACTGAATCTTGCTGATAGAAAACACTGGAGAATGAACTAGAACTTGATGTTTCTGGTGCAATTTGAAACAAAATTGATCATTTAGGGATTTGATGAACTTATTTTAAACATTATAAATAATAGTTTTAATACACGTGTCATTCATTTCTGATGCTCTTCTATATTTACGTTTACTTTTTATCCAAAGTGACTTACAAAACAAGAACAAAGCAATTAATCAAGGGCCAACAATCGCTGTAGTACACAATGCCTGGTTTATTAGACAACTAGATTAGGAAGCCAGCTAAGGAAGAGAAGAAACACAGATTTTGTGTGTATGTAAGTGCATTAATTTGATGCCCTGCAGGAAGGACCAGGAGTTGGACTCTGAGGACTCCATCATTCTGCATCAGTTTGCCCGACCCAAAACTGGAGTCCCTAGCCTGTCCCCCTTCTGCCTGAAGATAGAAACCTACCTGCGCATGGCGGACCTTCCCTACCAGGTAACAAAATATGATGTCTGAGATTATGTTCTAAAAAGAGATGGACGTTTTGGTGTTTTACAAACTGTTTTCTCCTCAGAACTATTTCGATGGGAAGTTGTCTCCTCAAGGGAAGATGCCTTGGATCGCGTATAATAAGGAGCAGGTGTGCGGGACGGAGTTCATCATCGACTTCCTGGAGGAGAAGCTTGGTGTGAACCTCAACTCCAGCCTGAGTCCTCAGGAGAAAGCCATCTCACGTGCCATCACCAAAATGGTGGAGGAACACTTCTACTGGTGAGACTGAGCTGGTTTTCCTCCACATCATGGTCTAGTATGGTCAATTCTTCATTATATTCCGGACAGAGGTCAGGTACCTTTCATAATATAGGTGAATTTCAACATTAACTATTTAACCCTCTTAAAGTATGAGATAGTGAGAATATGGAGGTCATATTTAAGGAGGAAAAACACCTCAGCCAAAATTGTGCAAAAATATGCTGATGTTATGTATATCGCAAAAGCTTGTAGATGGAAATCTAAATATGTGAGTCTATATATCACTCTATATATGTCTAAGATGATATGTTATGCTTAGTTTTATGATTAAATCTGTTTGTTTTTTTCATTGTGCGGTCAAAACATGTAATGCAACGTAATACAAATATTCAAATATATATACAATGAATTTACAAATATGTTTGAGGGATATACAAATAAACATTCCTCAAAGGCCTTATGTAAAATATTTGATTCTCACATTTTAATATGATTTTTTTAAACCTGCGTTGCTTCAATCCAGATGAATTGAAATATTAATAACAAAAAATATTGAAGTTATACTTAATTTTACTTTATAAAATCAGTACGGAGTTCACTGCAAAAAGACACATGTACCATGACACTATCAATCAGACAAGGCAGGTTTTTCAGTATTATTCTGATCATGTTGATAATTCAAGGGCCTTAGAAATTTGTGTATCAAATATGATACAGTGAGTAAGATTTTGGTTACTGTGTTGATAATCAAGATGAGATAATGTGCTTTGCTTTAGGACGATAGCATACTGTCAATGGGTGGACAATGTGGAGGAGACGCAGAAGATGTTAGCCACAAACGGGCCGCTGAGTGACATGCTCAGGTGGATCTTGAGTCAGGTGAACGGTGGCATCGTGAAGAGAGAGATGTACGGCCACGGGATCGGACGCTTCTCCAAAGAGGAAGTTTACACTTTGATGGAGACAGACATGCGCACCCTTGCCACACTCCTTGGTACGTTTTCAATGTCTGAGGCACGGTTAGTGAGCTTTATTGAAAGGATTTAGGGTATTTTTAGTGATTTAGTCAAGATCCTTTTAGATCTGAGATTGGCAAACTCAGTCCTGGAGAGGTTAGCTCAAACCTGATAAAAACTCAAATGCCTTTTAGGAATCCTATAGACATTTATTAGCTTGTTCTGGTGTGTTTGATGATAAGGGTTGGAGCAAAACTCTGCGGGACAGTGACTCTCCAGGATCGAATTTGCCCATCCTTGTTCTAGATCATTGTGGAAATTTCAGAGCTTGTGTAACAAGTTACAAAATAATGCAGCAATGTATCTGTGCTGCCCTCTAGTGCTCAGTAAGCTGAAGGTTTCCTTTCTTATTTAGTATTTTTGTCTTGTTCTCCAGTACAAACATCTAAACACTCCTAAATCAAGATACATTAACTTGAGAATCATTTAAGATGGTAATTCAAAGTGAAAGCTAGATTATTTTTATCACCCCATTGAGATTTCACTCACATCATTTTGTTAATTTGTTCATAATACAAGACTTAATATCTCTAAAATAATTTAATGATAATTTAATTATGTAAGAAATTTGAGCTATTTTGAATGTAAAACAAGACAAAAACAATTTTTTGTAATTGCATAACCCATAAACCAGATCATACATGGTTATACTTTATTAATAATAATATTAATCAACTACATGTACTTACTATAGAGTTGCAGTTAGGGTTAGGGTTTGGTTTAGTTATTTCTATTCATGCATAATTTACAGTTTTTGTAGTTTACACAGAAATGATAACGGTGTCATTTTCAAAAACGTGGACTTTGAAAGTCTTTTTGGCAAAGTTTGTGTTTTCAAGCCCACAAACATTGTTTTCGTGTAAGTGAACGGCCAAAACACATAAAAAGTATTTATGTAAACGTCCCTAAAAACATAAAAATCATTTTTTTTTCCCATTGAAGATATGATTCAGTTTAATAATAATTTCTTTCACAGGCAATAAAAAGTATCTAATGGGCCCGAAGGTTTCCACAGTAGATGCTGCTGTATTTGGCCATCTTGCTCAGGCCATGTGGACTCTCCCTGGAACACGTCCGGAACAGTTAATCAAAGGTGAGGTCAATAGGTCATGCTTTTTTTTAAATGGGAATACCATCATATAAACATTCATGAACTGACTAAAGCTGCTCCCTCGGCACAGGTGAGTTCATCAATCTGGCCATGTACTGTGAGCGAATCCGCCGGAAATTCTGGCCGGAGTGGTTTGTGGATGTTGATGACCTTTACTACGACGGACTGAGCGAGGAGCCGGATTCTCCTTCCCAGCTTCCGGATTTGGGTCTCCACTCACGCAGCGACAGCTTCCAGGAGCACGACAGCACTCTGTCACACCACAACACGCCGTCGCCGGACAGTGACATCACCGGACGCTCTCTGTTCGATTCTGACATGGACACAGAATGCTCGGAAACGGAGCAGTTAAAGTGATAACCACACTCCCTCTGTGATGTATCTGCACGGGCCCCGCCCCCTTTGTTCTCCTGCTAGCCCTTTATCAGGGGAAGGGCTGATCAAATGAAGATGTTATCATGGTGACATGGCAACTCTGAGCGAGGGATTGCAATAAAGAAGATGGGAAAAGAATTCCTACAATTTTTATTTGACGAAAGAGGATTCTATTAAAATGAGGAAAGGGCAGGCCAGGCCAGAGAGAATCCAGGAAGAAAAAACATCAAACTAAATAATAAGTGGATTGAGTGAAAGTTTAAAGGAGTGAATGATGCTTCAGCGGAATCACTCCTCCCACCGTGTGACATTGCTCGGAATCATCAGAATGACATCATCACATGTGACCACTTCCCATTTACAATGTGTGTTTGTAGCTAGTTAGCATTTCTTACATACTGGGATTTATTATTAGTCAGAGAGAAATAAGGATGATTGAAATGTGTAGATAATTATTACGTGATATGATAAATATATCACAATATTTCATAGTCCATCTAAAATTAATTTCCAGTTTTATTCAGAAAATGCAGAGGGACTAAACTTATGGATGACACCAGAAATCAGCTGATGTTTTGTATGTTCTCGAACCGTTGCAGCAATCTTGCAAAACATTAGTGAATAATTCACCCAAAAAAGGAGAATTATGAAATTTAGATATTCAAAATGGAAACATATAGTGAGCAGGGTCAGTAAAAAAAAAAGGTTTAGTGTAGCTTTATGTGAGGGACAGATTAGATATTCCCCTTCATTTGTTAGTGCATATTTAAAGAGATCATGAAATCAAAATTGACAATTCTCTTTTCTTTTTTTCTGGAATATTTCAGTATATTGCTGAATAGTTCACATCATTACTTTTTTTTCCAATTCATGTTCCCTTGTAAACTTTTTTTATCAAAATCACTTACATTTTATTTTCTATATTTTCTTCAGATATAGCCTACTTCAAAAACAGATGGGGGAATCTAATGGGGCAATATAGGGAAAAAGGGAAACGAAAGGGAAAACAGACGATCACAACTTCTCAATTGGATTTATGCACAGCTGCACTACTTCCTGAACTTCAGCCAGCTCCTTTGTTTCCTGTCTGCCATTATTGGACACACTGATTCATCCAGGTGTGCCTGACCTCAGTAGTCACAAAACCAATAATCAGACACACCTGGATTATGGCAGACAGGAAACAAAGGAGCTGGCTGAAGTTCAGGTAAGAGTGCAGCTGTGCATAAAGCCAATTATGTTAACTTCAAGGTGCACATGACACGATGTTAAACCATAGTGTTAAATATCAGTGACGTCAAATGCCATTGTCTGAAATTGGCAGCTACACAGATTATTTGGTTTTTGGGTGAATTATTCATAGCCCATAGGAACAAATAGCCTACGGTAAATATAAAATTGATCAAATTTATACAATTGAGGTTCCAGGTCTGTTTCCATTTACAAAAAAAAAAAAAGTAAATGTAATGCAATTTTGAAGTTTATCATATGAACAATCTGTAAAACACGTCTCAAAGCATCTTGTCGGAGAAAGAGCATGAGATGACGGATATATCATATCAATGTCGGTTATGAGGATTTGATTTTATTGTTGACGTTTTATTCGATTTATTTTCAATATCCGAATGTTACCGAGAAGGCAAAAAAAAAAAAATTGTCGATAATAATCTGAATATGTGATGGACTCTCATTCGAAGGCATACAGGCCTACAAAAGACCTAAACCGGAAGCTGAATACGGAAGTTTGTTGCGTAGCACAACCCTATTGAAATTTGTATCATGCAACCGTCATATATGTATGCGCAGCTGTGCTAAATGTAGGCAAAAACATAATTAGTGTTTGTCGAACAGCAAACAATTCGGATGGGTATCTGTGATTGTGCAATAGCGCCTCCTGTTGTCATAGATCACATTGACATGACAGAAAACACCTCGGTAATGCAGGAACATAACACAATACAGATGGAGACAGACAGCTGATGCCTGTGTGTGTGTGTGTGTGTGTGGGTGTCCATCTGCTGCACAACTGAGTCATCGTTACACATGAACACACTCGCAGGAATGATCTCCCAGGGGCTGGTCCACACCAAATGACACATGCAAGACAGGAGACTTGTGTTTTTGTCTGTTCCGTGGAGAGATATAATCAGTATCTTGCTGTGCCATATACACACAACATTCCGGTTACCACAACGTAATTCTGCATTAAGCTGTCTATCGAGCTATTGTACGAAAGAAAGTGTCTCCCCATTTTTACGCCCTTTAAATGCAGATGCAGGCTTATCTGATGTTTGTTCAATCAAAACAAATTCGCCAAAATTACTAGGAAATGATAATGAAAAATCAATATTATACAAACATCAGGATAGGTTCATTAACTGGTGCTTTATTAGAAAAATGCTATTGTTTGAAAAGGTACAATGCCATTATTATTTTTTTAAGTGCATAAAATAGGCAGGCAGTCTGATTAAAACAATCATATTCTTTCTTATGGTATTTGTTTGCTTATTTGAATTTTTTTATTGATTCTTGACTGTGCCTGTTTCTACAAACAAACAATTACTATATTTTTATATTTTTTCATGAACCATTTTTTTTATTTATCACTTATGATTTAGTTTATATTTTTAAGAACTTATTCTTGACTTTTAATGAGTTTCATATTTTTTGTGTGTTTGTGAATATAGTTGTTTTAGTTGCAAAGATTTGCTCTGAGAGCTGTAGCCTATATTTTATGTTTGATTATATTGAAAGAATTTCTAATTCAGTTTCAAATACAAGTGCTTCCTTGTTGAGCTTTATTTTCTAGCCAGTTTTCTCATCCATACATGATAATCTTGTTATTTATCATGTTATTTTAAGACTCACGACCCAATATGCCAAATGTGATGGAAAATTATGGCAACACACAGATGGAATAATGTTAGAAAGGCAAAGGTAAAAAAATCAAATCTCTCATATGTTTTCTTTGTGTGTGCTGATTTCAGAGCCATACTGACTGAGTCTGTGTTGTGTTTATCATGACCCTGTGGATTTATGCTTTTATTATGGGATAGACATAATATTAGGGAGGGAGGGGTTGTGTACATGAATGATCACTGTAACATAAGGAACCAAAATTGTCTGGCGAATATGTTAAAGATACTCAAAATATTTCATGAAATATAGCTGTATTAAAGGAAACGATCCTGGTTGTATGCTTGGTTTCTGATTACAGTCCATTCTTTAAATCTTCTTTTCTGATACGTATTATTTACAAGGTTTTAAAACTCTAATGTCTTTCCTTAAGCACAAAGCACTATTTAAATCACATTAATTAATAGAGTGTGGCACAAATGGGGGGATGCTTATTAATGAAATTAAAGCTAATTATAAATTATACACTTCATTATATTTGTTCTAGGTTTAATGGTTTTATTTGATTATTCATTTAGTTCAGTTTATTCAACTATTGATATTTTAGATTGATTTGCTGATCTGTAGACCTGTTACACCTATCAAGTGATATTTATTTTTTGCTCTGGTTTACACTCAGAAATTAAGGATAACACAAAAGTTTTAAAATAAATTCAGTTTTAAGGTTGATCTTCAGCCTTAAGCAATCCAGAGTGATTGATCCAAAGGTTTTGAAGTGCCACCATATAGTACAAGAACTTTCCAACACTAAGAACTTTTTCTCAAACACAACCTTGTCATAAAAAACCTATGGCCACTTTCAAATTTATCTGCAACCAATATACATTTTCTTAAAGGGATAGTTCACATAAAAAAAAAATCTAATTTCTAATTTTTTGACCCTCAAGCTGTTCTAAACTTGTATTTGTTTCTTTGTTCTGTTGAACAGAAAAGCAGACATTTTTAAGAATGTTGGTAACCAAACAGTTGTTGGTCCCCATTGACTTCCATAGTAAAATACTTCAATACTTCAATACGTTTGATTACAAACATTCTGTGTCCAACAAAAGACAAAAACTCATGCAGGTTTAGAACAACTTGAGGGTGAGTAAATGATGATACAATTTTTATTTTTGGATGAACTTTTGGATCCCTTTAAGACTTGCTGGGCTTTAGAATGTTATAACCGTACAAATCTTCTTATAGGCCTACAATCTGCACTGACAACACACAGGCAAGATGAGTGACTACCGGTATATTTACACCGACAAGTTTATATTCGACGAATTTATTCCTGTATCTTTGACTAAACAGACCAAGAAAACAGATCAACTGTAACGTCTCAATTTTACTAAGAGTTTCTCCAACACATTTAGTCAGTAGATGGCGCTCACAGCACATAGGCTGCAATAGACAGGACACACGAACACAAACACTGCACGCTTACTTATCTAAATGGGTATTTTTGGGCACATTGCAGGTTTATTGTTTTTAAATGCAGCTACTTCTATATTATATATTATAATATATT